>NW_026057584.1:60187336-60541506 GCF_023721935.1 Panthera uncia | reverse complement strand
AGAGAGAGAGAGAGAGAGAGAGAGAGAGAGAGAGAGAGAGAGAGAGAAAGCGAGCACAAGCAGGGGAGGGGAAGAGACAGAGGGAGGCACAGAATCTGAAGCAGGCTCCAGGCTCCGAGCTGTCAGCACAGAGCCCAACGCAGGGCTCAAACCCATGAGCCGTGAGATCATGACCTGAGCCAAAGTTGGATGCTCAACCAAGCCACCTAGGCACCCCCAGATTCAGATTCTAAGGTTAAAAAAATTTAATTCTCAAACTTCCAGGCTGCTTGTTCCGTGTGGCTTTGGTGGATGCAATGGGGAAGGACATGAGTGGCAACAGACTTGGAAATTCACCAATTCAATCTACACAGCTTAGAACCCATGAAGTACCAGTTAAGAAGCTACAGACAATGGCAGTGGAAAAGAAAGGTGACTATTCTACAAAAGGGGAAAAAAGAAACCACCAATCTTCCCTCCTCGGCCCCTATGTCCTGAACAGCAGAGGAGGGGCGGGGGTGGGGAACTAGGACAAATTATTTTAGTGGAAGTTTCCACGGGAGTAGAAAGCTCAAAATAAATGCCTCCCTCAGCTTGGTTAGTAGCCCATGCTATTCTACTGCCCAGGGCTTTATCTAGCCAGGCAAATACACTGTCTTTAGCACTTGTTTCCCTAACGGTTCTGTTTTCAAAAGACAAACTCAAACATTAAAAAAAAAAAAAAAAAAAATTCCAAGAACTCTCTGAAGAATGATACAGACAGAAACAGTATCAATAAATTTAGCTCTCAAAGGTAATTCCAAAAAAAGGATGGAAATTGCGGGTGGAGGGGAGGGAATGTATACAGAACTCTCCCAAGATTCAAGCATCATTGGTTTACTGGTCTCCCAAGAGCCCTGTACCTGTGTGAATCTAATCTAGAGAAATTCTAATTTCTAATTTGCAGCTCCAGAAGCCAATTTACACATTTCTACAGCAACAGATCTATAAATAAATCAGATGCTGTGGAAACACAGTTGTCTAATAGCAGCTAAATTTACGTATTCCCCTCTTATACCAGGCAAAAGAATGGAAAGAAATACTCTTCCTTGTTTAAGAAAAATAATAGCTTCTGCTCCATTACATCTGATCTGTAATGATGGGAGTAAGTATACCTGCAGGGAAGGAATCTGTTGACTGGCATTCTGCTAAAGTACAGTACACTCTGGGTTTTTTTTTTGTTTTTTTTTTGAATGGAATTCATTATTGACAAATCCTACCACTTAACTTCTTAAGACCTGAATTCTACCAAACTCTACTACTGTTTCACTGTGGTCAAATTATTAAGACAAACAGAAGCTCCTACTGGGAAGATAACAATAGAGATAACTCAGACTCAAAATAAACACAAGACTATTTTGAAGTCCTAAACCAGCCCAAAGAGAACACCAAAGAAACTTTTCCCAAACCTGTGGTCAAATAAAAGGCTGTGAGCCTAAAGCCAGCAGGTCTGCAGTGCTGGCCTCCCTGCTGGCAGCCTCATAAAAGCCTGAAGATGACAACAGGAGAGTGTGTTTGTATATCCCACTGCCTCTAATAGAAGTGTCCTGATTTTTTCTTTTTGTCTGATTTTGTACTCAAGGGACTACCCTGCTGGACAAAATTACTTTTCCAGTTTGGAGGGAGAAGCCTGGTTTCCACATTCTTTCACGGTTCTATTGAGTACATTATAAGCTGTCTACTGAGATAACCCAAGCGAATCTACCCACCTTATACAGACCAAAAAGTCCCAGGTCCCGGAGAACATTCAGGGCACTGACCCTGGGTCCTGTGGTGATTTCTCCAGCTACCTGTAGGCGAATCTTTACTATCTCCAATGGATTAGTAAAGATGACTTGAGAGCCGCCAGCCTGTAGGCAAGGGAGGAGAGACAGAAGCAGATTTCCAAATCAGAGACCGACTGACAGTGTAACCAAGAAAAACCCAGAAAAGCCTCTACATGGTACCACTTTACTCTTCCCTCTTTACAGGAGACTGAGAGTCCCACGCTTCGGCCAATAATGGAGGGGCCCACAGGGATGGTCCCAAATTCAAGTCAATCTATGTCTGGGTTTGTTTCTATCTGAAATGTCAGGAGTATTTCTCAGACCAGTTTTTCCAGAGTCAACTCAGCACCCAAAATGGCAAAACTAATAAACTCATTTGGAAAACAAAAGTGAAGCCAGATGAGGCAGTGGGGAGTTCCCCAATGAAAGGGAAAGTGATGGTAGAAGACTGGTTGGTATCTTTTGTAAGCTGGAGGTAAAATTTGGATCTACAGTTGTTTTTTTTCTTTTCTTAGCAGTCATTCTTTTTAGCTCAGCCACCCATTTCCACTGCCTTGGATTGTAAAGCAATTAACACAACTTCGCTCCCACAGACGTGCCTTAAGTCAGAGGGGAAAAGGTCTCCCATGGTTCAAATTCTAAAATATATTATCCTGAGCAAAACTCTGGAGACAGATACACAGCTAAAAGGAGAGAATGTAGAAAGACACTTTCAGTATTAAGACAAAACCAGAAAAACTGCTAGGAAGTGGAACCTCTAGTTACCACGAGTACAAAACTGGCAAATCAAAGCCACACTCCACAATGGTGATGAGTGACAGGGATTTGAATTTGGATAATGAGGGTGTATTTGCATCTGAAATCTGTTAACTAGTAGAGGAGAAAAAAAAGAAGAATGTTTAACAAAACTGCTACCAACTTTTTTTTTTTTTTTTTTAGTTTTTGTAAGAAAGTAAAAAATGTATATGGGTGTGTGTATGTGTATGGATACATAAAAATACATTTGTTAAAACAAATAAATATATACATCTCCATGAAGTGAAAAAATCTCATTTGCACATCTTCATCTGAACTGTAGCTGTTTATATTACATGATCATAACCATATTCATATAGTCATAATTATATTCTATAATCATAACTTCACTGCAACAGCAAGTCACATGTGAATCAGGAAACAGTAAAGGCCTCACTGGGGCACTATAGTTCCACAGGTATAGAAATATTGCAAACAATAGCCATAAAACCCAACACTCTACCTTCACCCCCATCCCTGTTCATTTATCTAAAACCCACAGTCCTTCCAGTCCTACTTTCACGGGGCAGCAAGTCTCAGCCATTCTGCTAACTGGCCGGAGCTGGAAACCCCTCAACTACGCCTGCTCCAATCCTGACCCCTCACTCCCATCCATGACATCCACGACTGCCAACACTGACGCGAGATTCCTTTCCACTTCGTGGGCAGCTTACTGTCCTGGATCCCCCAGGGCCCTAATCCCCTTTTTGTCCACCAAGCACAGGGGGCGAGCAATTTGCTGTCTCCCTCTGGGTCTCCTGCAGCTCCCAAGTCGACAATCCAGACCACTGGCACACAAGTCCCCAAATGATACGTGACCCAATTTTACATGTTGATTTGCCTGTGTTTCCCTCTTTTAATCTGTTGCACTGCAGGCAGAAGGAAGCATTTCAATGTTTCAATCTAAGCAAACAATACTTTCAAAAGGATTTCTGGGTAAAAAATTATGTTAAAATGATAATCCAAGTAATTGCTCCTGCAGCTAGTATTAAAGACCAAACGAATTGAAAAAGTTTACTACTTCCCTGAAATCTCTTGTTTAAATAATGGTTGCAAAGACCATCTTTGGGAAAATGCACCTTACGTTCTCAACTAAAGCAGAATTAAACAAATAATAACAGAAACACAAATTTTGATTATAACCCCCAAACCAGATGATGTCACCACCAGATGATGTCAAACCTTGGGTGATCCTCACATTAAATATGGACATCATGTTTAAATAAATACAAAGTTCTTCCATGTTTTTAATCATTAGTAAATTAAAACATCCCACAGAGCAAGAGTATTCCAACCAGCAGTCTCCCAGCCCACACTTCCTCCTCCCCGGCTCGCCACACCCTTCTGGAAATAACTGCCAGTTTACTGAGATTTGCACTCCTTTAACATCTCTTCACATTTCTTTCTCAGTGTACATGTAACGTGTAACACATTAACTGTTGTGTGCTTTGAAGATCTGTTACCCAGAATGCATACTAAGTCCTGACAATGCACTGGACATAATGACAAAACTAAACTGATTTGGATTTATACATACATCTGACAAGCGAGCATTAAACAACAAAGCAATGACACTATAGCAAGGCACATATCTATGAGTTTCATTCACACCTACATACTCTACTATATTTGAAGGAGGAAAACATCTAGCAATTGCACAAGTCTGTATATGCGGTAAAACTTATACTTTTGTATTTTATTATATTTATTTATATTCTATGATATTTATTAAAATTTACTTACATTTTATGATAGACCCAGGAATATGTAGGCAAATACTATCCAGAAACATTGAATAATTTAAAAAATAATAAAAATGACTATTTAAGTTGTCTAAAACTTTGGATATTTCGTAACAATTAAAGGGAAACACACATGGCAAATATGTGCTGTCCTTTTCCGAACTCTGAGATTGACCTAAACTGGGAACATGAGATGGGGGGATAAAACCTGCAGTTAATTCAATTGCTCTAGTAAGAAATCTAGTGACCCAGAACAAAGATTATGTTTTACCACATTTTTAAAAAAATTTTTGAAGTTTGTTTATTTAGAGAGAGACAGAGACAGTGCGAATCGGGGAGTGGCAGAGAGGGAGAAAGAATCCAAAGCAGGCTCCATCCTGCCAGAGCAGAGCCCGATGTAGGGCTTGAACCTATGAAACTGTGAAATCATGATCTGAGCCAAAACCAAGAGCTGGACACTCATCGACTGAGCCACCCAGGTGCCCCAGGTTTTATCACATTCTTAATTGTTTCCACTCTGAAACACAAATATAGGAAAATATCATTTCTATTTTAAGGCTCTACTGATTTTAAGTAATATTATTACATTAAAAACAGCTTTTCACAGGGAAAAAACCCTGGTTATAATAAATATAATCATTGAATATGCTGAATTTCAGAAGTGTTAAATTGTGAAATAAAAATATAACTTTACAATAGAATAAAAAGTATATTTTTACAAATATGCCCATATGTTTTGCTTTTTACAAATATGCAAATGTTTGCTACTTTAAAGAGCAATAAATTAAACAAAAGAATGTAAATGCCCAAGTAAGGAAAGAGTTAAGTGGAAACAATTATATGCTCTTGATCAGGTAATAGGATCATAATAAAATCATGCCAACGTAAACAAAACATAAAATATAGGTATCCACTGATGACCAATATGTCAAAATTAACCTAAGTTCATCAAAATTAGAATGGCTTAGAGATGAAAATATTGGTTGCCTCCTGGAAAGAGAAATGTATATCTGAAAGCATATCCTATTGTACCTTTTAAATTCTGAATCATGAAATGTATTAACTGCTCAAAAACAAAAAATAGAAAAAAATAATGAGAAACAGAACTGGTCTTAGAAACAATGACTTCTTTTATAGACTATGTCCTCTCTCACACATTCTTCCCCAGAATAAATTTGGTAATTTATATACGTTGAATGCATTTTAAAAACTAGTTAGCACTAGTTATCTGTGGATCCAAAACTTTAAACAGGCTTATCCATCTATTTAGGTATGAACATCAAACAATGTAACCAAATATAGATAGTGATCTGAAATAACAGACACCAAGATATATAAAATTTCAAATTAAATTATGATGATACACAGCTATACAGTCTTAAGTGGACACGGTCTCATCTGAGATCCTGCTGCTCCTTGTACTGATGCTTACATTAGATAACACCATTCCATACAATACCTTTGAGGAACTTGTTTCACTCATCAAATCATCAAAATTAACTTTTAAACTTCTACTTGCTAAATTTCCCTCTTCCAATTTGTTGCCTATTTTCATAGAAAGAAGCAAGCATTGATATTAAAACTGTTTTAGAAGCTTTCACTTTTCAGTACTAAGTTGTTTCTTTGTTCTAGAATTGAATTACAAATGACACAAAAGAGAACAACTCCCATTTTGAATGAAGGTTATCTATATATAACAGAAAGAGAAAGAATGTAAACACTTCCATTCAATCTTGTGTCACATAAATTTTTTCTTAATGAGAAAATAAACCAACTAAAGTGGACAGCAAAAGTCAGGAAAAAAGGATGGAAAACTGAGATGTCACCAAGCCTCTGATGTGCCCGAGGCCAAGGGGCTGCACGCAGGATCAGGCCTGCTCAACCTCCTGCCCTCACAATCCTGCCCCAGGGGCAGAGTCCACAAATAGGCAGGAGGACCTGGCCCTGCTCGTGCCAAGTCTCCTGTTTACTTTCTTCTTTGATCTGTTTCTCCTGTAGTTTGGAAATATTTCCCTCTAACCACAATCTGAACAATTCATTATAAAGTCTTTCCTTACAGATATTGATGAAAATCTAATTTCAGTTTAAGGCCACACCAGGAACTTGAGCAGATGTACAAACTATGTGCATTTAAAATAGCCAAACAAATAAAAGTCACAGAATTAACTGTCACCAGGACTGACTCCAGAAGTATAGGAACAGACAGTGACTCTGTCTCAGATACCATCAACCAAACATTCTTACATATTTTATAAAGCAATGGGAAATATTAATGGTTCTTTCTAAAATAGCCTAGGGCCATGATAACTTAAAAGGACTAAAGTACAATTTGCTCATTGTTGAGTCACTAATATATGTGAGGGTGTTAAGATATGAATAGATAAAACTACACATACCTCTAACGAGAGTAAAGGAAGAGTCAGAATCTGTGTATCTATCGTGAGCCCCTCTGACATAAATATATATGGACTTTGAACTTGTACACATATGTATGTGTTCACATAAATACGCAAGCATCAAGTTGGGAACACACTGATTGGGGGGATGGGAGGTGGAGAGACTGCTCCCAAACAACTCTTTAGAGATGTGCAAACTCAGCTTGTTGAGGAAGACACAGTATAATGAGCTGGCTAGCTACAAATCTTGGCCCTAGGGTCAGTAGATGCTCCAACTAACAAATGGACCTCTTGCTGCACCTACAGTGTGTGCATGCATAGACTGAAGGGAGGAAGCATGGAAGAGTGGAAAGATTCTAGGTTTGTTGACCTATAGTGTCATTGACTTTGTAACCCTGGATAGGTCATACCCTTCCCATTCCTTGGTTTCCTATATGACAATAGGGATCCCAACAACAGCCCAATATACCTCACAGAGCTCTTGTGCACTAATGTGAGAGCACTGTAGACTGAAAGCAAGATATCAAGGGAAGGGACATGTTGTTCAGGAGGTATGTTCACACAGGGCTAAGAATATCTGCAACACATTAAGATTACACTAGCCTTCTGCTGAACAATAAATACACCCTGAGTTGTATGACTTCTACCCATTCAGAAGTATACACTCCCTGAAAGAGTTAATGTGATCAGGCAGGTAAGTGCTCTGGTTAGAGTTTAAACATAAAAACAGGTACTTACCAGAGAGATGTTTAAAAACTACATATAGGTTAGTCTATTTAGACTGTTAAACCTTCTGCGTTTTCTCTTGGAAAGACATTAATTTTTTTCCCATTTAAGTTTACAGATATGTCTAAGAAACTCTACGTAACCTTTTCTTTGAAAAACAACCATAGAGTGGGCAGGTCAACATGATAGTATGAGAAAACCCAGAACACACCAAATCTACAACTACATATGGAACAATTCTCTCCAAAAAAGACCTAAAAACTAGCTCAACAGCTCCTCCACAACAGATAAAAAGGCCACATGGAGATAGGTATAATAGGCAGAGATGCAGTATTGCCAAAAACCCCACCCATTCTAGAGTGAAATCACAAATACAGAGTGTATCCTTGACAAGCAACAGGTTCGAGCCCATATCAGGTACCCCAACCCTTGGGACCTGTACTAGACAGACAAGTTCCCAAAATGCCTGACTTTATTTTTTTTTAAATTTTTTTTCAATGTTTATTCATTTTTGAGAGAGAGAGAGAGCATGAGGAGGGGAGGAAGAGAGAGGGGGAGAGAGAGAGAGAGAAGACAGACAGACAGACAGACAGACACAGAATCCGAAGCAGGCTCCAGGCTCTGAGCTGTCAGCACAGAGCCCGACACGGAGCTCGAACCCACGAACCACGAGATCATGACCTGAGCCGAAGTCGGATGCCCAACTAACTGAGCCACCCAAGTGCCCCCCAAAATGTCTGACTTTAAAAACCAGTGAGGCTCACTTCCAGGAGACCCAAGGGCTGAAGGAAACGGAGACTCCCCTTTTGAAGGGCTTGTGCACATACTCATTCACCCTGGGACCCAGTGTAAAAGAAACAGCTTAAAGGGCACCTAGACATACATGAAAGAAATCCATAGGCTAGACATAAAGTATCTGCTGGAAGGACAAGGGTCTGTTGGAATCCTCTCTGGGGACAGGTTGTGCACTCTCCTGCCTTGCTAGTGCTGGCACTGGTAGGCATCAGTCCTGCATTCTTCCTCTCCTTGCTAGCATCACTTGCCCTGACCCTGCACTATTCTGCAGCTTTGCCCTGCCTAAACCCAGTGGGCAGCCTTACCCCAGGCCTGCCCTCTTCTGTAGCCCTGGTCCTGCTAAACCTGGCAAGTGAGCTTGCCCTGGCCCTGCCCTCTCCTGTGGCCCTGCCAAAGCAAGTGGGTATAAGCAGTCTGCACAGGGGATGCCCCTTGACAAGCATCTGGCTGTAGTGGTCAGGAGGCCTGCATTTCTGGGGTCCACAGGACTAAAACAATTGGAGAGACAGTTCCTGACAGACTACCACCCCCAGGATACACAGACAGCAGATAGAAACACATCCCCAGTCTTCCTATGAGCACTTCTTCAAGACTGGGAGAGATGGCTGTTTTGCTCATGATAGAGAAACAAACAGAGTCAAACAAATGGAGGAAATACAGGAATATGTCCTAAATGAAATAATAAGATAAAATTCCAGGAAAAAAATATCTAATGAAAGAAACAATGAAATGGAGAGAAGTCACTTACCTGATAAAATGTTCAAAGTAATGATCATAAATATGCTCACGAATCTTGATAGAATAGATGAAGAAACTTCAATAAAGAGACTGATAATGTAAAAAAGTACAAAAAAGAAGTTACAGAGCTGAAAAACACAATAACTGAACTGAAAAATAAACTAGATGGATTCAAGAGCAGACCAGATGAAGCAGAAAAAAAGGATAAGTGACCAGGAAGACAGGGCAGAACTCAACCAAACAGGGCAGCAAAAGGAAAAAAGTGAAGATAGCTTAAGGGACTCATAGCACAACATCAAGCAGAACAAAATTCTCCTAGAAGGAGAAAAGAGAGAGAAAGAGACATAACTTATTTGAAGAAATAATGGCTGACCACTTTCCTAACCAGGGGAGGGAAACAGACACCCAGATCTAGGAAGCCCAGAAAGTTCCAAATAAGATGAAGCCAAAGAGATTCAAAGCAAGAGACATTATAATTAAAATCTCAGAAGTTAAAGAGATAATCTCAAAAGCAGCAACAGAAAAAGAACCTGTTATATAGAAGGGAACTCCATGAGACTATTAGCAGATTTTTCAACAGAAACTTTGCAGGCCATAAGGGAATGGCAAAGATATATTCAGTGCTGAAAGCAAAATCTCCCAACCAAGAATACTCTAGCTAGCAAGATTATCATTCAGAATTGAAGGAGAGGTAAAGTTTTCCAGACAAGCAAAAACTAAAGGAGCTCATCACTGCTAAACTAGCCTAAAAATAAATGTTAATGGGACTTCTTTAAGCTGAAAAGAAAGGGTACTGGTTGGGTAACAAAGTAACATATGAAAGTAAATACTGTACCAGTAAAGGTAAATGTACAGCAAAGGTAGTAGACTAATGACTTATAAAGCTAGCATGAAGGTTAAAAGATAAAAGCAGTAAAAATAACTACAACAATTCACAGAATAAGAAGATATAAAATGTGACATCAAAAACATAAAATTGGAGGTGAGCGTAGTAAAAATGTAGAATTTTAGAATGCATTCAAACATAACTTGTTATCAACATAAAATAGACTAGTATAGGAGTGCCTGGGTGGTTCAGTCAGTTAAGTCCAACTTCGGCTCAGGTCATGATCTCATGGTTCACGAGTTCGAGCCCCACATTGGGCTCTGTGCTGACAGCTCAGAGCCCGGAGCCTGCTTCAGATTCTGTGTCTCCCTCTGTCTCTGCCCTTCACCCACTCACACTGTCTGTCTCTCTCTCTCTCTCTCTTAAAAATAAATAAACATTAAAAAATTTTAAAAAATAGACTAGTATACATACAGGCTGATATAGGTGAGCCTCGTAATCACAAAGCAAAAACCTATAGTAGATACACAAAAGATAATGAAAATGAAATCTAAACATAACACTAAAGGCACCAAACCACAAGAAGAGAGAACAAGAAGAACAGAAGGTCACTACAAAACTGCCAGAAAACAATTAACAAAATGTCAATAAGCACACACCTACTTGTAATTACTTTAAACATAAATGGACTAAATTCTTCAACTGAAAGACATAAAGAAGCTGAATGGATAAAAAAACAAGACCCATCTATATGCTGCTTACCAGAGATTCATCTCAAATGTAAGGACACACACAGACTGAAAATGAAAGGACAGAAACAGATGTTTCATGCAAATGGAAACCAAAAGAAAGCCAGAGTGGCTATACTTATCAGACAAAACAAACTTTAAAACACTGTTAATCAAGCAAAGATAGGCATTATATTATGATAAAAGAGTCAATACAGCAAGAATATATAACATTTGTAAATATTTATGCACTCAACATAGAAGCACCTAAATATATAAAGGAAATATTAACAGACCCAAAGGGAAAAATCAACAGCAATACAATAATAGTAGGAGACTCTAATACCCCACTTACATTAATGGACAGATCACCTCAACAGAAAATAAAAATGGAAAAATCAGCCTTGAAGGATACATTAGACCAGATACATACATACATATATATATATATATATAAACTATATATATATATATATATAAACATATATATATAAACATATATATATATATAAACTATATATATATAAACTATATATAAACTATATAGATATAGATATAGATATAGATATAGATAAAAACACATACATAGAACATTCCACAAAGAAGCAGCAGAACATACATTCTTCTCAAGTGCACACAGAACATTCCCTAGGAGAGATCACAAGTTAGGCCACAAAACAAGTCTCAGTAAATTTAAGAAGACTGATATCCTATTAAGCATTTTTTCAGACCACAACAATACAAAACTGGAAATCACAAAAAAATAAAAAAGGAAAAATCACAAAGATGTGAAGAAGTAATAACTTGCTACTGAATAACCAATGGGTCAACAAAGAAATCTAAGTAAAAATTTTAAAAATCCCTTGATACAAATGAAAATGAAAATATAACACACCAAAATCTGTGGAATGTAGCAAAAGCAGATATAAGAAGTTCAGAGTGATACAGACCTGCCTCAAAAAACAAGAATAATCTCAAATAAACAATCTAACATTACACCTAAAGGAACTAGGAACAAATGAAGCCCAAAGTTAGAAGAAGAAAGGAAATAATAAATATTAAGGCAGAAATAAATAAGATTAAAAAGAAACTAGAAAAGATCAATGAAACTATGAGCTGGTTCTTTGAAAAGATAAACAAAACTGATAAACCTTTAGCTACATTAATTAAAAAAAAAAAAAAAGGCTTCCCAAATAAATAAAAATAGAAATAAAAGACAGGAAGTTACATGAACAGGTACATGCACCCGATCTTTATAGCAGTACTATCAATAATAACCAAGGTATGGAAAGAGCCCAAATGCCTATCGAACGATGAATGGATAAAAAAGATGTGGCATATATATGCAATGGAATATTACTTGGTGATCAAAAAGAATGAAATCTTGCCATTTTTGACAACGTGGATGGAACTAAAGTGCGTTATACTAAATGAAATTAGTCAGAGAAAGATAAATATCATATGATTTCACTCATTTGTGGAATTTAAGAATCAAAACAGATGAACATAAGGGAAGGGAAGCAAAAATAAGATAAAACCAGAGAGGGAGAGGGGTGCCTGGGTGGCTCAGTCGGTTAAGCATCTGACTTTGGCTTAGGTCATGATCTTGCAGTCCCTGAGTTGAGCCCCACGTCGGGCTCTGTGCTGACAGTTCAGAGCCTGGAGCCTGCTACGGATTCTGTGTCTCCCTCTCTCTGGCCTTCCCCTCTTGAGCTCTGTCTCTCTCTCTCAAAAATAAATAAACATTAAAAACAAATCTAATGGGGACTCTTAAATACAGAGAACTGAGGGTTGCTGGCAAGGTGTTGGAGGGGGGGTGGATGGGCTCAATGAGTGTTGGGCATTAAGAAGGGCACTTGTGATGAGCACTAGATGTTATATGTAAGCAATGAATCACTAAATTCTATTCCTGAAATCATTACTACACTACACGTTAACTAACTTGGATTTAAATTAAAAAAAATTTTTTTTAAAGACAGGAAGTAACAAGTGATAACAAAGAAATACAAAGGATCATAAAAGACTACTATGAACAATTATATGCCAACATTGGACAACCGTGAAAAAAAAATGGGTAAATTCCTAAAAACATACAACATTCAGTCTTCCAAGACTGAATAACAGAAAAACAGAAAATGTGAATAGACTGATTACTAAGAAGAAAACTGACTTGGTAATCAAAAACCTACCAACAAACAGAAGTCCAGAAACAGATGGTTCCACTGGTGAATTCTACAAAACATTTAAAGAAGATCTAATACCTATCCTTTCTCTAAGTTCCAAAAAACTGAAGAGGAGGGAATGCTTCAAAATTTCATTTTATGAGACCAGCATTATCCGGATACCAAACACCAAACAAGAACACCACAAAAAAAGAAAATTACAGGCCCAAATCCCTGATGAACATAGATGTAAAAATCCCCAACAAAATATTAGCAAACCAAATTCAAAAATACATTAAGAAAATCATATACCATGATCACGCGGGATTTATTCCAGGATGTAAGGATGGTTTAACATCTGCAAATCAGTCATTGTGATACGCCACATTAACAAAATGAAAGCTAAAGATCACACAATCATCTCAATAGATGCAGAAAAAGCATCTGGCAAAATTCAGCATCCATTTATGACAAACCCACAACTAACATCACACTCAATGGTGAAAAAAATGAAAGCATTTCCCATTTCCTCTAAGATCAGGAACAAGAGAAGGATGCTTGCTCTCACCACTTTTATTTAACATAGAATTGACAATCTTAGCCAGAGAAATCAGGCAAGGAAAAGGAACAAAAGGCATCCAGTTTAGAAAGGAAAAAGTAAAGATCATCATTTGCAAATGAGATGATTTTATATATTAAAAAACCCCATAGACCACCAACACACTGTTAAACAAATACAATAAAGTTGCAAAATACAAAGTCAATATACAAAAACCTGTTGTGTTTTTACATACTAACAATGAACTATCAGAAAGAGGAATCAAGAAAACAATTCCATTTACAATTGCATCAAGATGAATAAAATACCTAGGAATAAATTTAACCAAGGAAGTGAAAGACCTATATGAGAAAAACTACATTGATAAAAGAAATGGAAGAAGACACAAATAAATAGGAAGATATCCTGTGCTCATGGACTGGAAGAATTAATACAGCTAAAATGTCCAAAGTACCCAAAGCAATCAATTCAATCCCTATGAAAATCCCATGGCATTTTCACAGAAATGGAGCAAACAATCCTAAAATTTATATGGAACCACAAAAGATCTTGAGTAGCCAAAGCAATCTTGAGAACGAAGAGCAAAGCTAGAGACCTCAAGCTCCCTGATTTCAAACTATATTTAAAAATCACAGTAATCAAGGGGTGCCTGGGTGGCTCAGTCGGTTGAGCATCCGACTTCAGCTCAGGTCATGATCTCGCAGTTCGTGAGTTCAAGCCCTGTGTCAGGCTCTGTACTGACAGCTCAGAACCTGGAGCCTGCTTCGGATTCTGTGTCTCCCTCTCTCTCTGCCCCTTCCCCACTCATGCTCTGTCTCTCTCTGTCTCTCTCTGTCTCTCAAAAATGAATAAACGTTTAAAAAAATTTTTTTCAGTGACAGTAAGCAAAGTAGTATAGTATTGGCATAAAACATATAGATCGATGGAACAAAAAGAGAATCCAGAAATAAACCCATGCATATATGGTTAGTTACTTTACAGTAAAGGCAGCAAGAATATGCAATAGGGAAAGGACAGTCTCCTCAATAAATGGTGTTAGGAAAACTGCACAGCCGCATGCAAGAGAATGAAGCTGCCATCACTCTCTTACTCCAAATACCAAAACTAACTCAAAATGTAGTAACTTAAATATAAGAGCAGAAACTATTAAAAAAAAAAAAAAACTCCTAGAAGAAGACATAGGTGGTATACTCCTTGATACTGCTCTTGGCAATATTGTTTTGGATCTGACTCCAAAGGCAAAGGCAAGAAAAGTGAAAATAAACAAGTAGGACTACATCAAACTAAAAAGCTTTTGCACAGCAAATGAAACCACCAGCAAAAGGAAAAGGCAGCCTACTTCAATGGGAGAAGATATCTGCAAACCATATATCCAATAAGGGGTTAACATCCAAAATATGTAAAGAACTCATATAAATTCAACAAAAAAAATCCAATTAAAAAAATGGATAGAGCATCTGAATAGCATTTTTCCAAAAAAAGACATACAGGTGGCAAAATAGGCATATTAAAAGATGCTCAACATTATTAATCATCAGAGAAATGCAAATCAAAACCACAATAAGATATTATCTTACACCTGTCAGATTGACTATTATCAAAAAGATAAGAAATAATCAGTGTTGGTGAAGACAGACAGAAAAGGGAATGCTTGTGCACTATTGGTAGGAATGTAAATGGCACAGCCTCTATGGAAAACAGTATGAAATTTCCTCATAAACTTAAAAATAGAACTACCATATATATAGCAATATTACTTTGGGGTATTTATCCAAAGGAAAACAAAACACTACTTTGAAAAGATATTTGCACCCCTATGTTAATTGCAGCATTATTCACAATAGCCAAGATATAGAAACAACCAAGGTGTCCATCAATGGATGAATGGATAACGAAGATGTGGTGTATGTTTACAACGGGATACTACTCAGGCATAAAAAAAGATGAAATTTTGCCATGTAGAAACATGGGTGGACCTTAAGGATATTATGTTAAGTGAAATAAAGCATAGAGAGAAAGGCAATGAGTGGATGATTTCACCTATGTGTGGAATCTAAAACACAAAATAAATGAATAAAACAAAACTCATAGGTGCCGAGAACAGACTGGTGGTTGTCAGAAGGTAGGGAGATTAGGAGGGTGGGTGAAATAGGAGATGGGGGTCAAGACACACAAACCTCCAGGCATAAAATAATTAAGTCATTGGGATGTAATGTACAGCATGGTGACTATACACAATACTATACTGCACATTATGTAACTTTATGGTGACAGGGAAACTACACTCTTGTGGTAATCATTTCACAGTATGTACAAACATCGAATCATGTTGTACACCTTAAACTAATATGTTATATGGCAATTACACCTCAATACAAAAACCCCACAGACACATTGAGATAATAGATGAGTCACAGACTGGGAAAAATACTCACAATACATACATCTGACAAAGGACTACATCCATGATGGATAAAGAACTCCTACAAGTCAATGATAAAAAATATAAAAACCTAATAAAAAATAAGCAGAAAACTTTGAATAGATACTACCAAAAAAGATATACAAATAGCTAAAAAACACATGAAAGGATGATCAATGTCTTTATACACCAGGGAGATGAAAATTAAAACCACAAAAAGACATCCTTTCACTCCAACTTGAATGACTAAAATAAAAAAATTAGGGGTGCCCGACTGCCTGTCAGTGGAGCATACAACTCTTGATCTCAGGGACGTTAAGTTGGAGCCCCACACTGAGTGTAGAGATTACTTAAAAAATAAAATCTTTGGGGTGCCTGGGTGGCTCAGGAGGTTAAGCGGCCAACTCTTGATTTCAGCTCAGGTCATCATCTCATGGTTTGTGAGTTCAAACCCTGTGTCAGGCTCTCTGTCTATAGGCTCAGAGCCTATTTCAGATCCTCTGTCCCCCTCTCTCTCTGCCCCTCCCCTGCTCATACACTCTCTCACACTCTGTCTCTCAGAAATACATATTAAAAAATATTAAAGAAATAAAATAAAATAAAATAAAATAAGACTAACAATATCAAATGTTGGTGAGGATGTGGAATTACAAATATCTGACACTGCTGCTGAGACTGTAAAATGGTCCATCCATTTCAAAGAAGCAATTAGCAGTTTATTTATTTTTTTTTAACTTTTTAAACATTTATTTATTTTTGAGACAGAGAAAAAGAGAGCAGGGGAGGGGCAGAGAGAGGGGGGAAAGGGAATCTCAAATATGCTCCATGCTGTCAGCACAGAGCCCAAAGCAGGGCTCAAACTCACAAACCATGAGATCACGACCTGAGCCAAAATCAAGAGTCAGCCACTAAACTGACTGGGCGACCCAGTTTCTTTTAAATTGAACACAACCTGTACCCTATTCTACTCTTAAATACTCACCTGTGAAAAATGTTGACAAAAAGATTTATACAAGAATGTTTACAGCAACTTTATTTATAACAGATACAAACTGGAAAAAACTCAAATGTCCATCAACAGGGGGTGCCTGGAGGGCTCAGTCAGTTAAGCAACTGACCAGCTCAGGTCCTGAAATCACAGTTTGTGAGTTCGAGCCCCGCGTTGGGTTCTGTGCTGACAGATCAGAGCCTGGAGCCTGCTTCAGATTCTGTGTCTCCCTGTCTCTCTGCCCCTCCACTGCTCTCATTCTGTCTCTCTCTCTCCCTCAAAAATGAACAAACATTAACAAAATTTTTTTAATGTCCATCAACAGAAGAACAAATAAGCAAACTGTGGTCAATTCATACAGTGGAATAATACTCAGTAAAATTAAAAACAAAACCTAACTACTGATACCCACACAATAATAAGGATGACTCTTGAAAACACGTTTAGCAAAAGAGGCCAGCTATGAAAGGATGCATTTTGTATGATTTCATTTATATGAAATCTAAGAAGAAACAATAGTGGTTACCTAGGGGAACAGAGGAATGATTGATTAGAAAGAGGAATGAATCAGCTTTCTGAGGTGAAATGTTCTATATCTTGTCTTGAGTGGTGATTTCACGGGTATATACAATTGTTAAAACTCACTGAGCTGACATCTAAGATCTGTTCATTTTTTGGTATGTTAATTACACCTAAATAGTCACATATGTGTTTATATACTCAGATATATACTACATCTTTATCATATAGATAACAATGTAATTAAAAAAAAAAGAAAAGTCATCACAAAGTTGAACAGGCTCACCTAGATTTATTTTGACACATGAAGAGGGCCTGGATTTGATTCTCCAAGAGAGCATTATCAAACAAAAGGAATTGTTCTTAAAATATTTGGTGCTCACATGAAACCTGCAGCATGTATTAGCTGTGTGATTTGGGGTGAGACTTAACCTTTCTAAGCTTCTTTTCCTCATTTACCTATTTCACAAGAAGTGACCATGTGCATATTAAAGTACTTTGAAAATTCTAGGTTGACGTTAAAATATTATTCTTGCTCACAACAGATATAATTAAGCACTCAATTATATTATGTCTGATATGGACATGTACTATGTGTGTATACATGTATGTATGGATTTCTACATATACAGAGACCTTCTAAAAAAAAAAAAAAAAGAAAAAGAAAAAGAAAAACATATGGCCTAATAGGAATGGCTTGCCTATAAGAGCAATGAGAAAAAAATATTTGAAACCAAAAATATTTGTTATATATGCTACACATACAGCATCTGTAACATATATTTATGGGTAACCATACACACAAATACTGCCCCAACCCCACCTAAAGAAGGGTCAAGCAATTGTTAAACCTAAAGGTCAATGTATAGGTTATACAACAGCTGGCTTCCTTAGTGTAGTGGTTATCATGTTCACCTCACACACGAAAGGTCCCCAGTTTGATCCCAGGCAGAAACACGCTTGTTTTCCCTCTCTGCAGAGCTGTAAAACTTACTCAAGAGTAACTGTATTATCATCAGGGAAATACACATCAAAACCACAATGAGATACCACCTCACACCTGTCAGAATGGCTAAAATTAGCAACTGCAGGCAACAACAGATATTGGCAAGAATGCAGAGAAAGAGGAACCCTTTTGCACTGCTGGTGGGAATGCTAGCTAGTGCAACCACTCTGGAAGACAGTATGGAGGTTCCTCAAAAAATTGGGGCGCCTGGGTGGCTCAGACCGACTTCGGCTCAGGTTACGATCTCGCGGTCCGTGAGTTCGAGCCCCGCATCGGGCTCTGTGCTGACAGCTCGGAGCCCGGAGCCTGTTTCAGATTCTGTGTCTCCCTCTCTCTCTGACCCTCCCCCGTTCATGCTCTGTCTCTCTCTGTCTCAAAAATAAATAAATGTTAAAAAAAATTTTTTTTTAATAAATAAATAAAAATAAAATAAAAAATTAAAAATGTAACTACCCTATGACCCAGCAATTGTACTACTAGGTATTTATCCAAAGGATACAGGTATGCTGTTTCGAACGGGCACATGCACCCCAATGTGTATAGCAGCACCACTGACAATAGCCAAAGTATGGAAAGAGCCCAAATGTCCATGGACTGATGAATGGATAAAGAAGATGTGGTATGTATGTATGTGTGTGTGTATACATATACGTATACATACGTATATATACATATATGTATATACATACACAATGGAATGTTACTTGGCAATCAAAAAAATAAAATCTTGCCATTTGCAACAGCGTGGATGGAACTAGAATGTATTATATGCTAAGGGAAATTAGAGAAAGACAAATACACGACTTAACTCATATGTAGAATTTAAGATACAAAACAGTTATGGGAAGAGAAGCAAAAATAATATAAAATAATATAAAAACAGGAAGGGGGACAAAACATAAGAAACTCAAATACAGAGAGCTGAAGGCTGGTGGTGGGGTTTTGGATGAGAGGATGGGCTAAATGGGCGAGGGCATTAAGGAGGACACTTGTTGGGACGAGCACTGGGTGTTATATGTAGGGGATGAATCACTGGATTCTCCTCCTGAAGTCATTGCACTATATGCTAACTTGGATGTAAATTTTAAAAAACAAAAATATTAAAACAAAGAAAAAAAGGTAACTATGATATAGATACTACAACAACAAAAGACTTATGAGGGTACATCTATATTACCATAAATTCTGAATTAGAAGTCTTTTTTCGAGGTTTTGGTATATTTTAAAAAGTTGGTTAAAGTTCGCAATGAAGATTTAAAATTTAAAAATGCATACCCTGTTTTATTTCTTTTCCCAAAGGTTATATTCTGCTTCCAAAGTGAAATGTTCTGCTGTTGATTCTCTGCTGCCTTTAGAAACTAAGAGCAGCCTTGGGGCACCTGGGTGGCTCAGTCACTTAAGCGTCTGACTTCGGCTCAGGTCATGATCTCGTGGTTCCTGAGTTCGAGCCCCACATCAGACTTTCTGCTGTTAGCCCAGAGCTCACTTTGGATCCTCTGCCCCCTCTCCCTCTGTCCCTCCCCACCACGCACACTTGAAAATAAAAGAAAGTAAGAGCAGCCTGTATCTTCGATCAAGAACTCAGAGTCAACAAAACTTCCATTTGGTTTTAAAAAGCGTGTGTGTGTGTGTGTGTGTGTGTGTGTGTACACATGCAGGTGAGCATGTGTATGAGAACACTAGAAGGAAATATATACCAAAATGCTAACAATGAAAAATAAAACTGTCATTTAATAATCTCTATGCTCAGGGCAAAAGACCCTAAAAAATTAAGGTTAACAATTTGTGTGAAAGATCAAAGACCTAAATGTAAAAGCTAAAACTATAAAATTCTTAGCAGAAAATGGGTATTAATCTATGTGACCTTGGATTAGGCAATAATTTCTTAGACATTACACCAAAAGCACAAGCAACAAAATATAATTAAATTGGACTTCATTAGAATCAAAGTCCAATTCTCCAAAGGACAGTCAAGAAAGTGAAAAATACTAGAAATCACATGTCTGGTAAGGGATTCTAAATATACGAAGAACTCTTATCACTTAATAAAAAACAACCCAATTTAAAAACAGGCAAAGGTTCTGAAGAGACATTTCTCCAAAGAAGATATATAAATGCCAATACATTCTTAAAAAGATGCTCAACACTGTCAGTCATTAGATCACAACAAGGTAACATTCATACCCGCTAGGATGGTATAAATCAATGACAAGGATGTCAAGAAATCTCAAAGCTCCTACACTGCTGGTAGGAACATATAACTGTGCAGCCACTTTGGAAAACAGTCTGGCTGTTCCTCAAAATACAAATTAGAGTTACTATATGACCCACCAATTCCACTTCCTGGGTATATACCCAAGAGAAGTGATGACGCATGTCCGCAGAAAACTTTTTACATTAATGTTCAGAGCAGCATTATTCATAATAGCCACAAAGTGGAAACAACCCAAATGATCAACTGATGAATCAATAAACAAAATGTGACATATCTACATAATAGAACACTATTCAGCAATAAGACCTGAGGCATTGATCCATGCTACAACATGGATGAACCTTGAAAACATTATGCTGAATTTTAAAAAGCCAGACACAAAAAGCCACACGTTTTTCATTCCATTTACATGAAATGTCCAGAACTGGTGAATCTGTAGAGATGGAAAGCTTATTAACAGCTGCCCAAGACTTGGCAGAGGCAAAGAGGAAAGACTGATGGGTGACAGCTAGAGGGGACCACGTTCCTTTTTGGGGTGATAAAAATGTTCTACAATTGACTTTGGTGATAGCTACACAACTCCTTGGATATACTAAAAACTGCTGAGTGGTACACGTTAAAGTGGGGGAATTGTAGGGTATGAGAATTATATCTTAATAAAGCTGTTGCTTTAAAAATATTCTTGAAACACAGCAGGCATTCAATGAATGAGAGAATAAATAAAAAATGAATAAACAGAAACAAACACCAAATATTGCTACATTTCACTGAGTTTTTAGTTTCTTCAATTCAAGCTAGGAATAATAATAAGAAGATGCCTATAAAGTACAAGTCCAGTACGAGATGCTTAAGAAATGGCAGCTATTATGATGAATTATAATCATAAGCATGTATTTTCTTTGGTGATATGTAGGAATGAAGCAAATCACAATAAGAAATTCTACCTTCAAATTGCCACAGAATATGATTAGACTTAAGATTAAGTTTTATCTGGTGAGAATGATCAGCAACTACCCTTTTTCTATGAGACGTAAACATATCCTAAGTCTGGTTTTCTTCACAGGAAAAAAGAAGCTAAATCCTTCTCAGCCTTGATGGCTGGTTTTGAATCAGAATGAATAAATGGAAGAATGAATAAATGGAAATATACCAAATATGAATAAATATGGATTTGAAAAAAAAGTGGTTTGAATCCTAACTTTACCATTTACTAAGTACTGGATCTCACTTAGGTTTCTTTTCTTCACCTCCAGGTGGGAATGATAATGAGATAGTTAACGCCTATAAAATGTTCAGATAGGAAAAGTCCCTACTGCTTGCTCATTAGCAATCTTAGCATATTAGAGCTACATTAGAAGCAAAAACCAGTGTCAATTATAGTAATATTTTAGTTGGGTGACAGGCTTATAGATGCTCATTTTATTATTACTCTTTAGATTTATATAGTATGTATTCTTTGGCATGTATCAAATACCATATTTTTAAAAAATAGGTCATAAAACAAACAACAAAAAATAAGGTCTAAGGACCAGGTATTTTTATTTCTTGGTCAATTCATTATCTAGTCAATGAACACCATTTTTCCTAGAGGGCAACAGTCATTTTCATAGCAGAATTTCTCTCCATTATATATAGGCAACTCAAAGCCCAAGTCCTAGATGATCCTTCTGCTGGGGAAAAAACCTATAAAACCAATAATGACTGCTCAGTTTGAACCATTTCCTCTGAAATAATCTGCATTAGGCTAACATGTTTTGCATTAGGTTAACACAAGGTAGGTCTTTAAAACTGAGTGATTTTTGGAAAAACATGAGCACTGTTCTTAGCTGGTGGCACTGACAGCATTCAGCCAAATACCCACAGGGACACTGCACATTAGATCACCACCACTAGCCAGGATGGTGAGGGTTCTCACAATCAGGCGCATGGGTAACCACTCTTCTCAGTGTTTATCTGGTGGCTGTCTATCACGTTTCGTTCGGGAAAGAGAGAATTCCTGTATTCCACAGTGGCTGATATTCTTTACACAGAGACTCACTCATTTCGTTTAAGGCCTTATTCTCTGTTGAAATACATAGACCTTTGGGAGAACTGGCAGATTATGCTTTAACAATCATTTACACTGTAGTGTAATTGAATTCATCAATACAAACTCAGTAATTACACATTTTCTGTCCTCCTTGAATGAAGAAGAAATTTAGAAAAAAGAGGGCAGCAAAAAATGTTTGAGATGAAGAACTGTGGACAACCTCATCGTTCTGCCTACAACCCAACCTGTCTATTTTTCATGCTGTCAATTTCCAACTAGACAATCCATCAAAGCTCTCAGAAAGAAGTCACGATGAAAGAAGAAATTTAGAGTGTCAGCACAACCCTCAAGGCACCCCAGACTTCAATAGAAATTCCCAAAGTTCAAACCTAGAAACAGGGTCCATGGTAGGAAAAACAAAGGAACCAAATATCTGATTACGGTTTAACCACCTAGGTCACATGTCAGACATTGGAACAGGTCAGTTTCATGGGCAAAAACCTCTGGGTATTACAAATGGAAACAAATAATTAGCTACATGGGACAGAAAGAGCATGACTCAGGATACTTCTGGCAAGTGTACGCATGAGCAGTTGCAAAACTAAGTTAGGAAATTTCTTAACCAAACTAAAACTAAAACAACTGAGAAAAAGAATATTTATGATTTGCAAACATTCTCTCATGAGAAAAGAAATAATTACAGCATCTAATTAGGGTAAAGGAAGAAGAGAAACTATATTTTTTGTGATCTGCTTAAACAAAGGTCTTATTCTATGTTTGTTATTTGTCCTTCATGAAAAAAGAAAGTCAGCCAAAGAGGTGAGTTTTCTTCCTGAGAATGTACTTGGGTGGGCATGTGTACAAGCATACACACAAATGGACATACATACATATGTACATATGTACACACACACACACACACACACACACACACAAAGAGCCCAAGTCACCTCTTCAATAAGAACTTCAATTGCCCAAAGGTGAGGACCCAGGTATGTACCAGGCTGACAAATCTCATCAAGAAGAATCCAGAGCAGCCCCTCTCTCTGACCCTCAGGGCATCTTCTCTGAATTAAAAGTTGCAAAGGTCACTGACCTTATCACCTCAAGTTCCACTAGCAACTGAGGAGGGTTTAGCCAGGATTGTCAGCCAATTCAACTGGAAATTATTAAGGGCTTCAGGGACAAAACGGACTAAATAAGTCTTAAATTGTGTATTAACAAATTTGAAATGAACACCACAAATAAAATTAGTTGAGCTACAAACTTAGATTAGAGAATTGGTCTAAATCCAATGTTATACTCACATTTTAAAGATAGAAACCTTTGTGCTCTAATTAAATATAATCTGAAACTCTGCATTCAGAAATGTAATAGCCTTAACATAATTACAGTTGTTTGCTATAACCTCTGGTCCCTAAAGAAGGAAAATTATAATTATACCACAATGGTTTACTCAGTCCTACACCTGAAATATAAGAGCTCAATTAATCAGTCATCTCACACTTAAACTTCCAGACAATATAAATGTATGGGAACCCTATCCACTACTCTATTTTCTATAATATTTAAGAATCAGAATCAGAACTTTACAAAGTATGGAACATAATGTCAGGAGCTTCTAAGAGTTAGAGCTGACAAAAATACTACCTCTTTTCTGCACTTAAAATCAGTTAGATCATGCAATGAAATTAAAAAGCATTCCTTATTATCACTGAGAAAATCTTAGAAACCCTTGAGTTCGGAAGGAATGTCACTCAGATATTATATCTAATGTGCAAAAAAGGTTAAAGGAACATACTTGTCATGAGAGATGCCCAGTATTAATACTTACACAACCTCCAGCAAGAATTTCTGCTAAAAGTGGAATGGAGCCATCTCTTCTGGTAAATTTGTCCCGGACAAAATCATTAACCTAATCAGAAAGACAACATCGGTTAACTAGAATTCTCAACCATTTCCTCTAATGGCATGTTATTCATTTTCCAAGTCATCAAAATATTTGTCTCATGATAAAATTAAAAATTATCACATCGGGCGCCTGGGTGGCTCAGCTGGTTAAGTGTTTGGCTTCAGCTCTGGTCATGATCTCGGTTTGAAAGTTCAAGCCCTGCATCAGGCTCTCTGCTGTCTACACACAGCCCACTTCAGATCCTCTGTCCCCCTCTCTCTCTGCCCCTCCCCTGCTGGTTCTCTCTCTCTCTCTCTTTCTCTCTCAATGTAAATAAATAAACTTTTAAAAAATTATTAAATGTCTACATAAAAGTTTAAAGTTTTACAAATGTCTTGATAGTGTGCCAGTCTCAGCAGCAGCACCATTAATTTTTGGCTTAATGATAATCTGAACAAAAGACATAAATTCAAAGAGAAAGATACTTACAGTCAGTTTAATGGCCTTTTCTGGAGCAACCCCTATAAGCTGTGGTATCAGACCTATGTAAACAGAAAGAAGCATTAACGATATGAATGTACTAAACATGAACATACAAGCCCAACAAGCAATGGTTTCCATATTATTAATGCATCAAACATTTTAGGGCTTTCATTAAAATATGGAAAAACGGACTATCCTAAAAACTCTGTACATGTATACAATACTGATGTCAAATATAATGTTATGCTTTCTTGAGGCTATAAATCCTTTTCTTAAGCATGCTTCCTTTAAAGCCTAATTATCTAACACCTCTCAAAAAGTATGTGAGCAAGGAATGGAGACCATGGATCTTCTCTACTCCTGAACATTGCCAATAACAATGTAACCAAATCCCCTCCCTTTACAACCAACAATATACAAACATAGACAGGCACTTTAAAGAAGCCAATGTTGTATGCTTGGAAAACCTCTGCAAAGCCTGGTGTTGAAAAGACCCAGATTTTGCCACAAATGCCACTACCTATATAATAGCATATAGTGGTTTGGTTATTACAGAACACCAACTTGCATAATTTTCTCTTTATAGAGAAAACCAGAATTCAGTACCATTTATTTTAAAGGAAACCAAAACTGCAAAGAAAAATGCAGTTTTAAGTATCATTTAATGGATATCTTTTACAAACAAAAACATATGCCTGCTACATTCTTATTTACTAATGTATGTCAAACTTAAGACATTTCAAAAGAATCTTCTTAAAACAAAGGAAATCATTATTCTTAGAAAGTTAAATTTCCCAGGCTGGCTGCAAACTGCAAAAGAAAAAAATATATAAACAATTCAACATCTGTAGATATTCATAAGGCTCAGCTTTGTAAAGCACACAGATTACTCAAATTGTTGGCATACATTTTTTGCATACATTTTTTAAAGATGCTAACAATAAACATTCTATATCCTTTAAATCACCCAGCCAAGGGGGAGTTATGTATGTGTTTGCACACTCACTGCTGATCTTAAGCCTACTTTGAGGATACTGCTGAGTGATTTTCTAAGAGTTGAGAGCCAGCAAGTAATCATACATATAGGCTACTGTCAGTCAAACTGAATTATCAATGACAA
Organism: Panthera uncia; assembly: GCF_023721935.1. Classification (NCBI taxonomy): domain Eukaryota; kingdom Metazoa; phylum Chordata; class Mammalia; order Carnivora; family Felidae; genus Panthera; species Panthera uncia. Next base: position 60,515,582 of record NW_026057584.1, on the reverse strand, counting down.
ACACAAATCTGCACACACCTTTAATGGGTAGCAGACTGATTTAAAAGAATAAATCAGCAGATGGCAGTCTTAACTTTCTAACCTTCATGATTATGAGGCCCTATTACTTTTAATCTAACTTCCATACAACCATGTCAGCATGTGTATTTGTTTTACAACTTGCCTCAATAAGGCTCATGGAATTTTAATAAAGTACTGATTTATGTCATTTTATCACTGTTGCCTGCAAAGAAATTTAGGCTAATCTGTCAACAATTTTGTCAATCATCTGACAGAATAATGGACCAGTTCTAAGCCATATATGACAATCTCAATAATCATAGTGTTCACATACAGGACTCCTACAATCTTCTCCCTAATACAAGAGTCTCTCATTTAAAGAACTGATTTTATCAGCTCACATCCTGGATAAAGCTAACAATCCCTCCACCTCTCCCCCACCCCTAAACTTGCTATATTGGACTCATTTCATTAACATGACATCTCTCCCAAATGAAATTTTCTGTAAGCATCCATCCATTGAGAAGGTTAAACTGTGCAGTATATATCTAGGTTACTTCTGATAGAGAAAAAGTAAACCAAGGAGGAAGAAAGGTCATTTTTCAACAAAGAAAGATTGGAGATGACAAAGGAAAAAAAAAAAAAAAACCCTTAGCACCACTCAACCCTCATTAAATTCCTCATTAAATATAATCTAGATATGCAGGGTTTAGGACAGCTTAAAATAAGCATTCCCAGGCAGAGATCTGCATTCTGGACAACACACACCTTCCTCCTGTGGAGTACATGTGATACAGCTGGAATTCAGGGAGGTTAGAGTTCTGAATATTTGAGTAAAATTAACTACATTCATTCTTAGGAGCAGGGTATTTAAGCCTACTTTGATTTCAAAACCACTCTCTTTTCTTATTCTATATAAAATGCCAATAATGAACATCCTCATGACCCTCTCCTTTAACTGTATCAGAGATACATTTTTCACTTGAATATCTGCAAATAATGCTAACCAGAGGTGTTTTTTCCTCCTGTACATGAGCATAAGCTTTGTTCAGGTCCAGTCTTTCTTTCCAAGGAAGAGGTTCTAGGCCAAACAGTTCAACAGAACTCAGAGTGAGCTAGGGATTAATGAGACTGTGTGTGCAAACAAATAAGTACAGTAAATTACAAAAATGCTCTGGACTTGAGCATGTGGAGAATATTTTCAAAGAATTCCAAGTGGCGCCCAAAGGGATTAAAAAATTAATCTCCCTCCCAAAGGAAACCCTAAATTCTAATGTGAAAACATGTACATGAAAGTCATTCCCTCTCCAAAGAGAACAAGTTCCTACAAAGCCGATGGGGGTGGGGAGAATTCTACAAGGGGGTTGTTGCCTCTGATGCTGACAGCACTGTGCTCAGCCTAGACTTGGTGGTAACATTCTCTGCAAAAGAAAATCTCTCTGCTTTTACTCACAGTGCCTCTGAGCTAAGGGGAGGAAAGGAGACAGAATGAGACATGAAGCCAAGCGTTTTTTTATTCATTTTTTTTTTTTTCTAACTTCAGATGACTCACTGGAAAAAAAGACTTGTGAATGGTCTCCTTGGAAGAGACAAACACATTTGATATCTCTTTCAATTGAAACAAGTGCATAGAGGGTAAACTCACTTTCAGCTAACTGCCTGGCTTCTATTTCACAGAGCAGAGGCATATCTCTTTTCTCCAACTCTTTGAGAAAAGCAGCTCTCTGTTTCTTAGCTGTCATCCTGTACTCCACTTGTAGACATGTGCCTGAGTTTGTCAGAGCACAGTGGCAACAGAATTTGGATTCCATGAAATACACACGTCAGGAAGAAATAAAGGCCTTGTCTACACACATACTGCTAGTTACCAGCAAGAATGTAAAAAGGGAAACAAGCAACAAGAAAATTAAAAGAGAGAAACATCTCTACTCTGACTGGACAACACACTTTTTTCATAATCAAGGTGTTAAAATCTGCTGCTGCTGAGATAAAACCACTAACTTCAGCAGCTAAGATACAGTTACTCACCCCGGTAGAGTCCAAAGAAGCCCTCATAACGCAAGACTTTCTTAAAACAGTCAAAGCTGTTTTTGTACATCAGCTCCCCAACAACAGAGCCAGTGCCACGCTGGTTTTGCATGCGGGTCTTCACCAGATCTATAGGATATACTGCAGTGGCTCCCACAGCTACAAAGAAAACAAGTTTTACCCTTAGAAGAGAGCGCAATTAAATGGAGGCTCTTTAAGGACAACAAATCTCATCTCAAAGGACTAGAAAACAAAACACAGTATCTATTCTCACAAAAGAGACTGTATGTTATTCTTCCTTCTTCCATACACTGCTGAAGGATAACAGGCTAGCATTTGGGACCCATAAATACAGCTGCTTCAGAGAACAACTGCGTGCATTTTCAAGTCATTACCAACGTTAAGTCATCAAGACTTGATTTCCACAACATGAAACTATTATATATTTCTTTATACTTTCCATTCAATGCCTAAATATTATACCATTTACCCTTTAAAATAACCATATGTGTAGAAACAGGTAGCTATAATTTTAAAACTTAGTTTATTAAAGCATTTTGGTAAATTACTCTTAGTTATGACCATAATATTGGAACCACATCTCAACATGACCCTATCCCTTTGTACAGAATTTGTGTTTTTTGGCTTTTTTTAATGCCAGGCTTTAGAATTTCTGACACTGGAAAAATTATAAAATGAAGTGGAGTGTTATTTTTCAACTGTTGAAAACCAAAACATGTTCTGCAACTTCTAAAACTGAAAAGGAAAAAACAATAGTTTCATCAGTTCAGGCTTGTTTTGAAAAATCATAAGCATTTTAATCACACCTCCTAGGATCTTCTCAACAAAGCTACTTCAGATTCTACACATTTTATATGGAAAGATGTAAGAAAAAAAAAAGTCTCTCAAATGTTGCCTAGGAGCAGGGACTAGGGCTTCATTTTAGCAAATATGAACTACAAGTCTAGATAATTCTTTAGCCAGTAAAGAGGGAGAGGAAAAAAAAATACAAGTAGAAAACCTACAGTGAATCAATCACTTTAGGAGGCTGTTTTGTTTTGTAAGGTTCTGGGATTTGTACACCTGCCTCACCCCCAACACCATTATTCCATTTCTTCATACTGTCTTAACAGGATAATTAAGGCGAGTGCAGCACGCATGCAGACTTTCACTTTTGTCCTCAAGACACACTGGAGCCAGAGGGGCCACAGCTGTGCTGCGACAATCCTCTCATCACAGGTAGAAATAAAGGACACTGCAGAAAGCTCTGTAGTTATGACCCGCAGAACTAGAAACTGCATCTTTGCTGACCTGTCTCGGTCTAGTGAGATAGTACTGCATTAACACAAGCTTGAAACACACACAGACATGTCACTCACCTCCAGCAACTGAGCCCAGAGTGAATCTATAAGCAGACTCGGCAATCTGGAGCCAGATCGGCCTGCCTAAACCGTGCAATTGCTGCAGGGAGGAAAAAATAGGTAAAGACACTCGGAAAAGTATATGGCAAATAAAAAAGGCTACAATTCAGCTACTTTACGATTTTAACACAGATACCTCGATTAGCCTAAGAGACACAGTTGCCTTCTTCTCGCCCCGTTTTTTAATAAGTCTATTAATACCTGATTTCTCTAATCTTGGAGAATACACTATCATTCCAGAGAAGTGAATCTTTCGGGTAAATAAATGTCTTGAGTATAAAATCTTTCCCCCTTATTTACTTTAGTTAACTTAAAATTTTAAAATATTTCAAAAATGGGGGCACCTGGGTGGCTCAATCAGTTAAGCATCCAACTTCATCTAAGGTCATGATCTCACAGTTCATGAGTTTGAGCCTCGCATCGGGCTTGCTGCTGTCAGCGTGGAGCCTGCTTTGTATCCTCTGTCTCCCTCTCTCTGCCGCTTCCCCGCTCTCACTGGCTCTCTCTCAAAAGTAAACATTAAAAAACTATATTTCTAAAAGGTACACAAACTATCTTGATTCCTAAATCAGAGAATACTGATGACAAAAAACACCTTCTCTAATGACTGAAAGTCATCAGATTCCTAGGTCCATCAATTACTGCATCAAGATCTAATGCACCGGTTGGTGCTATCTTCCCATGTCTCACGGCCATTACTTCTTTCACCAACAGCCCCTGGTAGGATTTGGTTTAGCCGCCTATCGCCTCTCTCTTTTCTTAAGGCTGGAGCAGTCACACAACTAGGATTGTTATGTATATGTAGGTGAAGCAAAGTCAAATGCTTCTCTTTGGGACTAAAGTGAAAAACTTTAATAACTACAGTTTTAAGAGTTCAGAGCCTTGGCCCCCTTACTTCTGGCTTTACAAGCTCACCACTGAGGTTTATCACTAGTTAACCACATATTTCTGAACCATGTTACTGAGCATTTTCTTTCCTAGACCTATGTATTCTCCGGCTATACCTATCCAAAGAAAGACTTTAAAAAATAAGTCTCTGGGGCCTGGAGCTTACTATTTTTTAAAGGCTTTAAATCATTCTGCTATGTAGTTAGGCTGAAAACTATCCTAGCTACCCACATTTATAGTTACAACATAGGATTTATGATGATAACAATGCAAAGGAAAAAACCCTATTGTGACTCAGAATGTTATTTCATAGGTAACCCACAACACAAAGGATCTAAAATAATTTGTCTATACTAGTCTGCCAGTCTTGTTCTTTAATATCTTCTTTATGAAAACAGCAGTTATGCTGCATAAACAGTTTGAAATGAAAGAATAAAATATTTGGTTTATCATAAAGAAAACTTGAAAAATATTAACTTGGAATGAGCTTTTTTTAAAAACCTGCATAATAAAAAGCTTAGATACGCTCATTAGAATAATTTAATGGAGAGGGAATCCATGCCTAAAATCTAAAAGAAAGAAAAAAAGCTAGTCTACTCTGACTTGCTTTCATCTGTACAATCTCTTCAAAGCTCAATTAATCAAGATAAATATGACAAACCTGGATATTTATAAATAATTTGAGAAGCAGCCTATAGAAAGGTTTTATTTGGTTGTTTTGTAAATCTTGAATCACAGTACACATCTTTTCAGTTTTTAACCAAAGCATGTGATACCTAAATATTTAATGTATGATTGTGATCTCTGTAGGCAGAGATCTTTTAAAAGCTCATTATGCTTAAAAAAGAAAAAAAAAAAAAAAAAAGAGCTCATTATGCTTGCCAGTGCTGTGGTTCAACAAATTCTATAGTAAAAAGGAAAATAAGTAATGTATGATGAAAAGTCAAAATGAAACCCAGAGAAAACCCTTGGCAAAAAAAATTGGTAAAACACCATTATTTCAAATATCAGTACATATTTTATAAAGCTCAACTATCACAATATACTAACTTTATTACAATCCATTGCGTGAAAGTATATACCTATTATGTACAAAACTGAATTTAGCATGTGGAAGAAACCATCATGAAAACGGTGGAAAATTACAGAGTAGTACATTATCATGATCTTGTAGGAAATACATTTTTTCCTACCAAGTTAGCCCAGACAACTGCATTGCCATCCATTGTGTTTAATTTATGTACTGTAACAAAAGTGAGCAATAAATAGAAACTGATATTTATATTTGAAATCAAATAAGGGAAAGAGTAGGATATTTTAACAAAACCTTAATATAAGCATAATTTTGATTCATTCATAGAAGAGCAAAAAAATGGGCCATCCAAAAAGACAATTACTTTTTATTCTCTTTATCACTACAATAACAACACTAATTTTAGACTGTTTAGAGATTTACTATCTCCCAAAGGGTGAAAGTACTTTACCAAGCAGCACTCAAGACCTGTGCTCTAATGCAGCCATCGGGGGAGCCCAATGTTTTTCAATCTTCTGTAAATAAACTCCCTTTGAGACCATCAGGATGGTCTAACCCACAGTGAGACCACAAAGTACTAATTTCTCAGTCAGTCCACTGTGCATTTAAAGGTAAGATGGCCATACTAAGGACAGGACAAGTGACAATAAAGGTCTCATAGTGAGATGGGGAATAAGCAGACCCGCGGCCCTAGTCACCCCACTGCATTCTCCAACATTAAGTAAATAGTTTCAACAACCGTTTATGACTGAATACTCCTGCCAACCAAAGATTATGATTTCATTTATAAATTATATACATGATCCATCGTACTAATATCTATATAAATCTAAGTTAATAGGTTTTATTAAATTACACATAATATGCATTGTACACTTGATCTTAGCCAAAAGGGCAAGAAGCGATTGCATTATAAACATCTACAAAAGTAAAAATTATAAAAGAATGAGATCAGAGGTGCCTGGGTAGCTCAGTCAGTTAAGTGTCCAACTCCAGCTCAGGTCATGATCTTGCAGTTTGTGAGTTCAAGCCCCGCGTGGGACTCTGTGCTGACAGCTTGGAGACTGGAACCTACTTCAGGTTCTGTGTCTCCCTCTCTCTCTGCCCCTCCCCCACTCATGCTCTGTCTCTCTCAAAAATAAATAAACATTAAAAAACGAAAAGAATGAGATGGTATAAAATAATTTTCAAAAAATTTTATTTTCATTTACTAAACCAAAAATCTTTTTGATATCACTTCAATGTATTATATTGACTATGTTCAGTTAGTTTTTTAAACGTTGATTGAACAAAAGCAAGGCTAACCAGTTACTTCTAATACTCTGTTTCAAAGATAGCACAGTGGAAAACACAGTGTGTGTCTTCAAGGTAAAGATAAGAGTCTGTTTCTTGGACAGCAAAAATATTTTTAACTTCTAAAAACATGCACATAAAACTTTATCCCAAAATGGAATTTCTCAATTACAAAACTGGGTGAAAACAGGCCTCGTTCTCATAGATTTATTATTTTCAATCATGTCTCCTTTCAAAAAAATATGTTGAACTAAAACTCAAATAAGGGCTATGATCCCAAAAAAGAATGAAATTACCACTATTTTTTATTAATATAAAAAGCCTCTCCTGTGTTCATCACATATATTTTCTTTACCCTCTCTCTTCCTTTACAAAATGTTTATGGATCAGTCAGTGAAGCAGCCAATTTCAGCTCAGGTCATGATCTCACGGTTTTTGAGTTCGAGTCCCATGTCAGGCTCTGTGCTGACAGCTCAGAGCCTGGAGCCTACTTTGGATTCTGTCTCCCTCTCTCTTTGCCCTTCCCTCGCTTGTGTTCTGTTGCTCTCTCTCTCAAAATTAAATAAGCACTTAAAAACTAATTTTTTAATGTTTATAAGCCCTACAAAATCCTATGAAAACTGAAGGATTACAGTGTGTTTGAATTCTTAGCTAAAAACATCTCTAACTATAAACACCCAAATATGCAAATGCCTTTTGGCCTCTGCCCTTATTCAATAGCATTTATTTATTTTTTTAAATACAATATGGTCAGTAAGTTTTTCTCAAGCTTAGCTATCACTGTAACTTATGGTTCACTTGTATTCAGGTATGTAAATTAATGTAATTAATGCTATGGATTTCACTTCATGAATATTCATAAGTAGAACGCTACTGTAGCTGTCATGCCTGTTAATGACTGTGTACTGAATTTTTAGCATTTAGACTGAAAGAAAATACTCAACACTAAGAAGATCGCCTACCGTGAGCAAATGGGCCAAAGGAAAAGGCACTTTCCCTTAAGTTATGATTATGATCATGAAGGTGATATTTAACAAGATTAATTAAGGGGTTTTCAAAGCAAAATAAGAGTTGAGAATCTTAACTGATTTTTAACCTGTTCCCTAAGCACATGTGTATGATAGGAAATGACTTGAGACCTCATTTGGGTAGCAGAAAGTTCTTCTGCTTTTGTTGTTGAACATACCTCAATCTATAAATGAGAATGACCTAGAGCAAGATCATGCCACAAGTCAAGCTACGTGCCCAAACCACACTACTTCAGGTAGTATGTCAATCCAATGAAGAGAGCTACCTCTTCAAAACAGCATACTATTAATGGAGAGAAGAAAAGGAAAAGCTGAAGATTTTTATACTGACTATACGAGGTGGGGGAGAAAAGAGCTAGATTTTAATACTTACTGAGATGTATGATTGGAAAAATAAGGTTAGGGAAAATAAATTAACAAAATTCTTTTGCCAGTAAATCACACCTGAATTTGAATTCAATATTCTTGGCCTTACAAAACAAGATTTAAGAGTTGGTGGGTTTTGTGTTCGTTTTGTTTTTTTGATACCACATGTAAGTAAAATCAGATGATACTTGTCTTTCTTGGACCTATTTCACTTAGCATTAATACCCTCTAGGTCCATCCAAAGTGTCACAATTGGCAAGATCTCATTCTTTTTTATGGATGAGTAATATTCGTGTGTGTGTGTGTGTGTGTGTGTACCACATCTTTCTCATCCATTCATCTACTGGTGGACACTTGGGTTACTTCCATATCTTGGCTGTTGTAAATAATGGTTGCCAGAGGTTGCCAGAGGGAATGTGTAGGGCGGGGGGGGGGGGGGGGGGAATGCAAAATAAAGGGGATTAAGAGGTATAAACGTCCAGTTATAAACTAAATCCGTCACAGAGATGAAAAGTACAGCATAGGAAATATAGTAATGTTATAAGCTATTTATAGACACATAATACTGAAAAATATCTTTTGAAATGCAACTTATTCAAATTTCTAGAGCAAATTTTCATAAATGTATACCATAAAATGTAAAATTAAATTCACTAAGCTCTTTAAATATTTCAATATCTCAACCATTTAACAATTTTATTAAATTTATTATAAATCAATGAATTGGAATAAATCCATCTTTTTTTTTTTTAATTTTTTAACGTTTATTTATTTTTGAGACGGAGAGAGACAGAGCATGAACTGGGGAGGGGCAAAGAGAGAGGGAGACACAGAATCGGAAGCAGGCTCCAGGCTCTGAGGGCCCAACGCGGGGCTCGGACTCACAGACCGCGAGATCGTGACCTGAGTTGAAGTCGGACGTTTAACTGACTGAGCCACCCAGGCGCCCCAAAATCCATCTATTTTTTAAGGACCTGAGAACGTACAGTGGAAATAAACTTTGATGGTAGCAGGTAAGAATTCTTTGCTACTAAAGAAGCTAAATTGTAAGGAGTTACAGATATATCTTAATCTGCAGAAAGCTTTGTTACACTCCAAACAAAAGCATTAACATAAAATGTAGATATAAAAGCAAAATTTTCCATTTTCAATCTACTTACCTGACTACAAACATTCCTATTTATTATGAAAAGTAGAACTAGAAATCCTAATTAGCTTTAGAAGCAGAAACATCATTTCATGGAGCACAAGTAGAAGAAAAATTTCCTACCAAAATTTCCCAAAGTGAACCACACTTAACATGCCTTGATCTTTTACTAGCACATGTGGCTATTCACCTATGTGGCAGCAATGAAGAAAAAACAGACTTGGGCTCTTTCTGTGGCGTGCCCATTTAGTGTTTTCTCTCTCTCCTTTTTTTCCTGTCTTCTTCCCTATCTCCCCACACCCTTTCAATGTCTCATACGGCACAAGTCTCCTCAGGAATCATGTGGGACACAAGCATTGTCTATGACAGCAGGGAAATACCGGGTGACAGGGAGGAGCCCTCCTAAGCCTCACCCCACACACAAAGCCATGTGACCATAACTACAACTGGGGCCTCCTCCAAGTGCCACAGAAGTGAAAGTTTCAATTTAAAACAAGATTTAAAAAGAAAAGAAAAGAAAAATAACTGTGCCATTGTACTCTTCCATGTAATATCATGGGGTTTATTTTCCCACTGAGGTAGTATTTTTGTAATCAGAAATGGGACTGTATTAACTTTATGGGACTCAGAAGCTATTGTTTAAATCATCCTTTAAGAAAAAATGCTAATATTTTATTTAAAAAATGTAGTAATATTCAAGGTTGTCTTTCTGGCTCATTACTTACATAGTTTTCCTGTGTTATTATTGTAATCTATAAAGCATGATCTCACTGAAAGATGTACTTCATTAGAAGAATGTTTTGTATTTTTAAAGCCCCATAAATATCAGTCTAATTTTTCAAAGTGAACTTAACACTAATCTTTAAGTGTCACCACACAAGTGAAAGGAAGACTGCTAGTTCTAGGGAGGAGTCAAGCCCGTGTTATGTCTGCACTCTTATTTCCCTTATCTTAATAAAGAAAAAACCACAAACATAAATTTAGGTCCCCATAAAAATAGTCCATGAGGGTGGGAATAACAGTTGTAATCTTTGAGCTAAGTAGAGACTTTTTCTGGACAGTTTTTAATTTTCATAGCATTCAGGAACTTTAGGCTGTCATGTACATACTATTTCAGCATTTTTGAAGGTGATTCTATTTATGAGACTCCTCCTACCTGTCTCTGAAGTTCTGCCAGGTTGTAAGGTAAGGCTCCCTCAGCCAACGGAGCTATTCTCTCAATATCTGCCAAAGTCAAGCGCCTTCAGGCAAAAATATGGGAAAGAAAAAACTGTTAGACACCAACAAACTCCTCATACCAAGATCATATTTCTTCAGAAAAAAAGAAGACGGGAAAAGAACTAGGCTTTTTTATTTTTTTAACCTTTTTATTCATTTTTGAGAGACAGAGAGAGAGACAGAGCATGAGCAGGGGAGGGGCAGAGGGAGAGAGGGAGACACAGAATCCAAGGCAGGCTCCAGACTCCCAGCTGACAGCACAGTGCCCAGTGCAGAGCTTGAACCCACGAACCAAAAGATCATGACCTGAGCCAAAATCAGAGGCTTAAATGACTGAGCCACCCAGGTGCCCCAAGAAGCATGCTTTAAAAAAATTTTTTTTAATGTTTATTCATTTTTTGAGAGAAAGACAGAGTGTGAGTGGGGGGGTGGGGGGGCAGAAAGAAAGGGAGACACAGAATCCAAAGCAGGCTCCAGGCTCTGAGCTGTCAGCATAGAGCCTGACTCACGGCTCAAACCCATGGACCTCAAGATCATGACCTGAACTTAAGCCGGATGCTTAGCTGACTGAGCCACCAGGCACCCCAAGAACAATGCTTTAAAAGTAGTATTTCTTGGGGCGCCTGGGTGGCTCAGTCAGTTGAGCATCTGACTCTTGATTTCAGCTCAGGTCATGATCCCAGGGTTGTGGGATGGAGCCCCTGTGTCGGGCTTGGTGCTGAGCATGGAACCTGCCTAAGATTCTTTCTCTCTCTCTCTCTCCCTCTCTCTCTCTCTCCCTCCCTCTCTCTCTCCCTCCCTCCCTCTCTCCCTCTCTCTCTCTCTCTCTTCCTCTGCCCCTCTCCCCTGCTCATGCTCTAAAATAAACATAATAGTAAAATAAAGTAGTATTTCTCTATTCACTCAGATCATCTTAGTGAGAAAAAAATCTCCAAACCCAGGATCCCACAACAAAAAGCAAAAGATCTCAGAAAAATAATATGTACTACACAAATTTAATAATACTCCAATGGTAGATACTAAAAGTAAAGAACTAATCCTTGTTAGAAGTAAAGTATAGACATTGACAGTTCATACATACTAAGTGTATTCCTTTAGGGTACATATTTAATGCATAGGTACAAAGTATCTTGAGAAGGACAAATACAAAACTGATGAATACTGGTTGCCTTTAAGGAAAGGCACAAGGATAGAAGAGATACTTTTTTACAGCATGCTCTTTTAAGCTCTGAGTTTTGAACCCTGCACTACTGTTTCCAAAAAATTTACTTAAAAATAAGTACATTCCATGAACCAGGTAGATCACTTCAGATCTAGTTTTGAAAAGCATTTTTTCAAACCATTTATTATCTTATAAAGGTGGCACAGAACCTCTGCTAAAAATGTGAATTCTGGGGCGCCTGGGTGGCTCAGTCGGTTAGGCGTCCGACTTCAGCTCAGGTCACGATCTCACGGTCCGCGAGTTCGAGCCCCGCGTCGGGCTCTGGGCTAATGGCTCAGAGCCTGGAGCCTGCTTCCGATTCTGTGTCTCCCTCTCTCTCTGCCCCTCCCCTGTTCATGCTCTGTCTCTCTCTGTCTCAAAAATAAATAAACGTTAAAAAAAAAAATTAAAAAATAAATAAAAATAAATAAATAAAAACGTGAATTCTAGATGAAGGAGACATGGCCTGATGTTTCATGTCAATCACCAAAGACTGGATGGCATTTTTAGTATCATCTCCAGACCAATAATTCATTATGTAGCATAAAGGCAATAAATCACCCACATATACCCAGATTCTAATAGTCCTCAGCTCTAGGGTTAAAACCCATTTTTTTGTTTATATACACAATGGAATATTACGTGGCAATGAGAAAGAATAAATATGGCCTTTTGTAGCAACGTGGATGGAACTGGAGAGTGTTATGCTAAGTGAAATTAAGTCATACAGAGAAAGACAGATACCATATGTTTTCACTCTTATATGGATCCTGAGAAACTTAACAGAAGACCATGGGGGAGGGGAAGGAGGAAAAAAAAAGAGGTTAGAGAGGGAGGGAGCCAAAACATAAGAGACTCTTAAAAACTGAGAATAAACTGAGGGTTGATGGGGGGTGGGAGGGAGGGCAGGGTGGGTGATGGGTATTGAGGAGGGCACCTTTTGGGATAAGCACTGGGTGTTGTATGGAAACCAATTTGACAATAAATTTCATATTAAAAACAAAAACAAAAACCATTTTTCAGATATTCCTACACTTAAAAAAATCTTGCAACCTAATATAAGAGCGTAAGTCCCGCATCCCACAAATCCTGCCCAGAGATGAAGGTTTTTCTTTCGGATTTACAAAAGAACTTCACAAATCAAAAACTCTCAATGTGCTTTGGTTATTTTAGTCTATAGAGTGGAGGCATTAGGGGTCCCTGGGTGGCTCAGTCACATAAGCATCTGACTACTGATTTCATCTCAGGTTATGATCTCACGGTTCATGAGATGGAGTCCTGAGTTGGGCTCTGCACTCATAGTGCACTACCAGTGCAGAGCTTGCTTAGGATTCTCTCTCTCTCCCTCTTTCTCTGCCCTTCCCCCACTCACATGCACGTGCTCTCTCTCTCTCTCAAAATAAACATTAAAAAATTTTTAAAAAATAGAATGGAGGCATAAAATATCTGAGCTTGACTATGATGATAACCATAATGACAACGTCACGAACGTATTTCAAGAAATGATACCTTCCAACACAAAATGATACATACTGTTCTGTAAAAATGACCATTTGTGAATGAACCAAAAAGATTATAAGACACCTGGACATGTACTGCAGTTTACTTTATAAATGTAGGCAAATTTTCACAAATCTCTTACATTTAATTGAGTCCAGATGAAATCAACTTTTCCCCATTTCTCTCTTACTTCTCACTCCCCCTCACTCTTGTGTGTCTTCTGTCCCCTATCTCCCTCTCACAAGTCCCATGAGCTCTTACTCTCTTCTTTTACCTCCCTCTCTCCCTCTCTTCCCTCCTTTTCTCTTCTCCTCCTTGCTCTTTTCCCCTCTGCTCTCTCTCCCTTTCCCTTCATTCATCCCCCCAACCTAAACGTCTGTCTTCGTCTGTCTCTCCCTCCTCCCGTTTCTCATTTGGCCTCTCTCTCTTTCTTGGAATTTGTAGACTGAATTAACTACCGTAAAATGAACTGAAAGCATACCCCTGCTTCACATGTTACAGAAACTGTCCTATAATAAATATCATGAAGAATTATTGGAATAGTTACCCTGTAGCATTATATAAGTCTGCAAGTTGGTAGAGGATATCAATTTCTAGTGGAGTAACTTGTCCATACCGTATGGCACTCTGGGCAAACTCCTCTAGAAGAAAAAGAAAGAATTGAAAATCTTAAAACATTCTTAACATGCTTCTAGTTTAACCAACTATCCTCTGAAAGCTAAAGGCATTTTAGAACTATTTTAAAAATCTAAAACTGAATTTAAATACCTAAGTTCCACTATGGAAGTTTGAAAGCCGGCAAAAGATAAAATGTTAACACAAGGAATCAGCAAAAACAAATTTATTTCAAAGATAAAACAATCTCTTTAGAATCCTCTCTCTTATTTGCTTTCGTCTCCAGAGTCACAAGATAAAAGACGTGCTATTCTCCAATCAACGAAAACACCCTACTACAACACAGCAAAAAGAGGAGGCTTGCCCATCTTTCTGCCACAACTCCCTCCTAGCACAAACAAGTTTCGGCCACACTGCCACTAGCCGGTTTGACAGACTGGACCAAGGTTCTTTTCAAAACTGTCAGAGCTGCTTTTTTATTCCTGACCCCAGCACCCCATTAAATGCACCTGGATTTTTGAAGACCACTACCGCCCAAGTGAAGCATACGCACACCGTAACACACTCTCTAGATCTGGCTTCAGAGTGGTAAACTTAGGTCAGCTTCATGCCCTAGATAAAGAAAAGTGAAAATGCACATTCCAATCAACACACAGTTTTGAAATCTTACCCTTTGTGACTTCGACATCTTTCCTTGTGCCAGCTAAAGTGCTATATATCTTACGAACAAGCTCCATGTTATTCAGTAAGGAGTTAAATGCATTGAAGTAGGAGAAGCTAACCTGGTGTGAGATGCTGCCTCCAGCTGCCTAGGAAATGACAACAGGAAAAGTTTAAACCGTAAGCAAAAACAAATAAAACACGTTTAAGGACACTACACTTTTCTCAAAGAAGATCCCAAGTAGTCTTCATTATTAAAGTGATTAACAACCAGTCCATAAATACAAAGAAAGTATCCTACTGAAACACTCAGTGCATTTCACGCCCTCAGGGAGGTCTATGTAATTTAGGTTTTAAGGAAGAAAGCAACATCTGGAAGTTGGACTTCACGGTTCATCTACCTATAAGGTCAGAAACAACAAATACAATTATCACAGATCAAAAATAATGGTTATTTAAACAGGATTTTCAAGATCCTCAACTATGAACTCTTGCTAGTCTAGGATAATTCAAACATCAATGTACAATACAGAGTATTTTTTAAACTTGCTTTTTTTTCATACACAAAAACCAGTGGTAACTTTCTATTTTAAAACTATTTCACTATATCAGTTTTCCTAATTGTTTTCTTTTTTTTAAGACCACTACTATAATTAAGATATTTAACAGTCTGAATCTGCATCACGAAAGGTACAACTACCAAAAACTCCAAAAAATGTAGAGAAAATCTAGGGAGGATTTATTCACTATAAATTACATCTTCAGTGGAACAGTGCAAAAGAGGCTCTCTTGTGCCTGGGGAGTGATGGGGGTGGGGGGCAATCTGGCCTTCATTACCTCTGCAGGGTGAAGAGGTAAGTTCTCCCTCTGCCCACCACTTGGATATAAACTCAAAAGAGAACATTTTTCATAGTTTGCAAAAGCCTAATTTCTAAGCCAGGAGTCAGAGGAACCCATATGATTAAAAACATTCTCTAATAAAAACTCAAAGAAATACTTATGGAAATACCAGTGTGACCTTAATCACAAAGGTCTACTAAGAATAGTGTAGGTAATGATGGGCAAATGTACCCATCCCTCACATACATGCCTTAACCCAAATATAGATGATATTTGTATTAGCTTGAATTTGGATGCCAGTGACCCAAAAGGAGAACTCAAATTATTTAATACATTCCTTCAGGGACTGAAATGGCATTTGGTAAGTTGAAGCTATAATAGGTCTATGTAACCCAATTGGAAAAGATTAAATGGGTCCCCTCATTCCAAGGCAATGAGAGTCCCCCTCTGTAGGATTTTCTTTCCTTTCTCCCCTCCCCCCCCCCACCCTTTCCTCCTTCTCTCCCTTTCTTTCTGTCCTTCTCTCATTTTTTGGCTAGGGTATGAGGTAAGGGTTCAGGGAGTGGGAGATGGGTGTCAAGGAGGTGAAATGTGTAGGACAAAGTGACATGCTCCATGTTCAAATTCACTGAAGAAAAAGAACAGAAGTTGATCTTTCTACCCCGGTCTAAATCAGGGATAATGATCTTCAGCTGAAACAACAAAAGCACTCACTGGCTTCCCTCCATATAAAACAAGCAGCAATCAAAAACTTATACATAAGTACAATGCACGAACAAGAGAACTGGTAAGTGAGGAAAGTTTCAGCACTCTTTGTGAGGAAGTGAATGACATCAGTTTGCTATTGGTCCAGATGATTACTTTATAGAGATTAGCAGTTTGACAGAACAAAAAAACCGTCTGGTCCATGCAGACTGAATGCACAGGTGAAGGGGCAGAGAGAGGAGGGAGCCACATTGGCTGATGCCCACATATTTCCTCCATACCTTCTGCCACGGCCATGGTTATTAAAACAGTGTAGAGGCCAGTGATGATTCCTCTAGCAAACAGCACCCTGCAGGCAACAAAGGAAGGAGCCATCTTTATAGCAAGGCTTTGGGAGCCTGGTGGGATGGAAAAAGGCCAAGGTGAAGGCAGCAGTGTCTGGGCGAAGTACTGCCCTGCCCACTGGGAAAAGTAATTGCACACCCCTGTCTACAAACTCCCTTGTTTTCTTTCACTGGACTCTGTAAATGGAAATAAACAATTTAGAAATATAGGAGAGCACGATGGTGGCTCTGAAAAAAACTTGATCCGGGAAAGACTATTCACCATCACAGCACTCCCACCTCCCTTACACATACCTGTTTACCTTCTACCAACCAAACATTAAGTTAGAATAGTTGACAGTCGGGTGTGTCCAAGGAGGCGAGCCAGGACCCAATGGTTCAAAAATGTTAAGGAAAGAGAAAATTGAAGTACTTGCTTTCTACTTACTGAAACTAAATTCTCCTCCACAAAGGGAGTGAGCATGTGGGACCGAATGGTAACCATGATGTCACTGAAATCCAGACCAGAAATCATGCCACTTTTGCTTTTGTCTTTCAGTGCAAAGGCTTGTCTTGCATGTTCCAGCTGCAGCTCCTAGAGGGAAGTTAGAAATAGAACAGTAGATTGGTTAAAGCACATCCCAACTGCATGTTTTGAAAAAGGAGGACATTCTTCCCTTGCATGCACTTACTACAGAAATGAACACTGCACAGCTCTGAATTTACAACAAAACTTTTAATTTCTTTTAAAAAGCACGTTTTCCTGAAAATGTACTACACAGTACTCCTCGGGAAGAATGAATCATAGCATGACAATAAAGAGGAGGAGGAAAAAAACCTTAATGCGCTTGAAAAGTTTTCAACACTGAACCGTTCTTAGTGTTTTAATTCAGCTTTTAAAATGTATTCTTTCTTGCTTGAAGGCATTCTTATCCAAGGGTACCTTTTTTTTTTTAAGTTTATTTGGGGGGGGGGGGGGGGGGATGGCAAGCAGGAGGCACAGAGAGAGAGAAAGGAAGAGAGAGAATCTCAGGCAGGCTCTGTGCTGCCAGTGTCTCCCAAGGGTACGTTTTGAAATAAAAGTTTAGATTTGGGGTACCTGGGCGGTTCAGTCAGTTAAACGTCAGACTCTTGCTTTCGGCTCAGGTCACGATCTCACGGTTTGTGGGACTGAGCCGTGTGTCAGTCTCTGCACTAACAGCGCAGAGCCTGCTTGGGATTCTCTCTCTCTCTCTGCCCCGTGCCCACTTGCACTCTCTCTCTCTCAAATGAGCAAACTTAAAAAAGTTTAGATTCATTTCCAGTATTTCAATGTAATACTGTAATTAAAGGGTCTCTTTTTCTCTCTCAATGAATTAAGACACCATTTTTCAAACAATTTTTAAAACATGAACTTAGTGAGAAAGTCTACTGACTGGTAAGAGCAATAATTAGTAATTCTAACATGAAAGTTATAAATAACAAACTGATAACTAGTGTTCAGCTATCACTGTCTGGCTTGGGCAGCAGTTACTCATAAACTGTAAAATAATCCAGAAGATCGCTGAACTTTTGAATTATTCAGCAGTCACATTTTGTCATAAATGATATCAATAAAAACAATAAAACGTGCCAGTAACATGCTGAATACTATACAAAAGTGAAAAGTGGAGCATTTCTGCACTGAGGACCTATGACATAATCCAAATAAATCTGTTACCACAACATAACAATGGTGCTATTGGGTGCCATTTTCACACTATTTGCAACTTTAAAAATAATATTCATATCTAAATATATATTATTCACAGATACAATACTGCAATTTTCATTACCATATTTATACAAGCCTACAAGTCAATGTTGCTTTTTCTGATATTTAAAAGTTTTGGTAGCAGGGTGCCTAGGTGGCTCAGTTGGTGGAGCATCTGACTTTGGTTCAGATCATGATCTCATGGTTCGTGAGTTTGAGTCCCATGTCGAGCTCTGGGCTGACGGCTGGCATACTGGAGCCTGCTTCAGACTCTATGTCTCCCTCTCTCTCTGCGCCTCCCCTGCTCATGCTCTCTCTAAGTAAATAAACATTTAAAAAAAATTTTTTTAACAGTTTTGGAAAAAGTCTCATTACTTTACTAATTTATTTTCCTATGGGCTTGTGATAGTTCATTGGTAATTCAAAGACATTTAAATTATCTTAGGTTTGCCTTATAATTCATTAAACTATGCATTTGTTTTATGTGGCTTTCTAGATTTTATTTGTATGCTATTTAATAAGTTTTAAAAATATTTTTTCTTAGCAGGTTGGCAGGCTAGAGACAAGTATATCAAATCTATTAAATCTTCCAATAGTCTTAAAAAAATTAAATGAGAATACTGAGGGAAACATCTAAGGTATTTTAATATCTATCACCCAACATCTAAATGTTTGGATTTTTTTGAAAAGACAACAGAAGTGGAGAAACTAAAACTCAATTGGTAAATATGAAAGAGTACAAAATAAACAACCGGCATGATATGACAAAGTTGTCTCTTCCCTACTCCTACTTTTTTATTCTTTATTATTTTTTTTACCTTACTCCTACTTTTTAAAAATTTCAACTCTGTTGAGATAAAAGTGACAAAATTGTGATATATAAAAAGTGTGCAACATGATTTGATACATGTATCCATTGGGAAAGGAGTCCCACCAAGTTAAGTAACATATCCATCACCTCAGTTACCTTTTTTTAGAGGAACACTCAAGTTCTACTTCCTTAGCAAATTTTAATTATACAACACAGTATTATTACCCATAGTAACCATGATATACATTGCATTCCCAGACCTTATTCATGTTATAATGGAAGGTTTGTATCCTTTTTCCAGCCTCCGCCCCCCTACCCACCCACCCCCACCCTGCCCCTGTCAACCACTATTCTTTCTGTTTCTGTGTTCAACTTTTTTCTAAGGTTCTACAAAGAAGCAATCCCTTGTAGTAGGTCTTTCTTTGGCTTATTTCACTTAGTATAATGCCCTCCAAGTTCATCTGAGTTATTGCAAATGGCAGGATTTCCTTTTTTGAGTGAACAATATTCTATTGTATGTGAATACACACACATTTTTCTTTACTCATTCACCTCTCAATGGACACTTAGGTTGTTTCTATGTACAACAAACATGGGAGTACAGCTATTTCTTTGAAATAGTGATTTTTGTTTCCTTTGCATACATACCCAGAAGTGGGGTTGCTGGATCACCTGGTGGTTCTATTTTTAATTTCTTGAGGAACCTCCAGACTGTTTTCCATAGTGGTTGCACCAATTTACTTTCCAACAATGTACAGGGTTCCCTTTTCTCCATATCCTTGCCAGCATTTGTTGTCTCTGGTCTTTTTGATAATAGAGATCCTAACAAATATGAAGTAACATCTCACTATGGTTTGGATTTGCATATCCTTGGTGATTAGTGAGATTGAGCAACTTCTCATATACTTTCTGGCCATTTATATGTCTTCTTTGGGAAAATGTCTATTCAGGTCTCTTATCCATTTTTAGTTTTTATAATTAATTAACTTACGGAGTTGAAAGTGTTGTTCACATCCTATATATATATATGTGTGTGTGTGTGTGTGTGTGTGTGTGTGTGTGTGTGTATGTGTATATATGTATGTATCTGGGATACATACATATGTGTCTGTGTATATATATACATGTACATATACGTGTGTATATATGTATGTGTCTCTATATATACATATATATACGTGTGTGTATATATATATGTGTATATATATGTGTGTGTGTATATAGATATATGTGTGTATATATATATGTGTGTGTGTGTGTATGTTACTGTGTTGTAAAGTTCCCTACATATTTTGGATATTAGTCCCTTATTAGATATGTGGTTTGCAAATATTTTCTGCCATTCCATTGGCTGCCTTTTCATTTTGTTGATGGAGTCCTTTGCTGTGCAGCTTTTTGGTTTGATGTGGTCCCACTCGTTTATGTTTGCTTATGCTGCCTTTGTTTTCAGTGTCTAATTCAAAAAATCATTGCCAAGACTGAAGTCAAGGAACTTACCCACTATGTTTTCTTCTAGGAGTTTAAAGTTTCAGGTCTTATGTTCAAGTTTTTAATCTATTTTCAGTTGTTTTTTCTGTCTGGTATAAGATAGGAGTCAAGTTTCATTCGTTTGCATATGGATATCCAGTTTTCCCAACACCATTTATTGAAAAGACTACCCTTTCTGCATTGTATATTCTTAACTCCTTTGTCAAAAATGAATGATCATATATGCATGGGTTTACTTCTGGATTCTCTTTCTGTTCCACTGATCTATGTGTCTGTTTTTGACAATACCATACTGTTTTGAATACTATAGCTTCATAATTTGAATTTTAAAAATGTGGTGTCTCCAGCTTTGTTCTTCTCAAAATTGCCTTGGCTATTTGGGTTCTTTTGTGGTTCCATACAAATTTTAGGACTGTTTTTTCTATCTCAGTGAAAAGGCCCACTGGAATTTTGACAGTGACTGTATTGAATCTATAGATCACTTTGGGTATTACATTTAACAATATTAATTCTTCAAATCCATGAACATGGAATATCTTCCCATTTATTTGTGTCTTAACTTCTTTCATCAACATCTTACAGTTTTTAGTGACCAGATTTTTCACTTCCTTGGTAAAATATATTCTCAAGTATTTTATCCTTTTTGATATTCTATAAATGGGATTTTCTTAATTTCTCTTTTCAGTAGTTCATTGCTAATGTATAGAAGTGCAACTGTTTTTGATTGTGTACCCTGAAACTTTAAGTCATTTATTAGTTCTAACAGTTTTGATGGGTTTGTGTGCATGTGCGTGTGCGTAGTCTTTTAGGGTTTCCTATATATAATATCATGTCATCTGCAAAAAGGGACAATTTTATTTTTTCCCTTCTAATTTGGATGTCTTTTACTTCTTTTTCTTGACTAATTTCTCTGGCTAAAGCTTCTAGTACTTTTTTGAATAAAAGTGGTAAGAATATGCATCCTTGTTTTGCTCCTGGTCTTTGAGTAAAAGCTTTCAGCTGTTCACTGTTGAGCATGATGTGAGCTATGGGCTTGTCATATATGGCCTTTATTTTGTTGAGGTATGTTCCATCTGTACCTAATTTGCTAGGCACTTTTTAAATATTTTTTAATGCTTATTTATTTTGAGAGGGGGGAGTGTAGGGGCAGAGACAGAGAATCCCAAGCAGGTTCTGTGCTGCCAGTGCACAGTCCAGCATGGGGCTCAGTCTCACAAACTGTATCATGACCTGAGCCAAGATCAAGAGTTGGATCCTTAACTGACTGAGCAACCCAGGCACACCTCGCTAAGCATTATTTTTAAATTTTTTTTTAATGTTTACTTATCTTAGAGAAAGAGAGCAAGAGAGAGCGAGAGAGAGCGAGCACATTCAAGTGGGGAGAGGCAGAGAGACAGGGAGACAGAATCCGAAGCAGGCTCCAGGCTCTGAGCTGTCAGAACAGAGCCCCACATGGGACTCAAACTCACAAACTGTGAGATCATGACCTGAGCTGAAGTTGGGACACTTAACCAACAGAGCCACCCAGGCACCCCACCCCTTGCTAAACATTTAAAAATTTGTTTAATGTTTATTTATTTTTGAGACAGCAAGAGAGACAGAGAGACAGAACACAAGCAGGGGAGAGGCAGAGAGAGAGGGAGACACAGAATCTGAAGCAGGCTCCAGGCTCTGAGCTATCAGCACAGAGCTCGACACGGGGCTTGAACCCACAGACTGCGAGACCATGACCTGAGCCAAAGTCAGATGCTTAACCAACTGAGCCTCCCAAGTGCCCCGCTAAGCATTTTTTATCATGAAAGGATAATGAATTTTTCCAAATGCTTTTTCTGTATCTGTATCTACTGAGATATGATTTTTATTCTTCATTTTGTTAATGTGATGTGTCACATTTAATGATTTGCATATGCTAAACCATCCTTGGATTCCAGGAATAAATCCCATTTGATCATGGTACATGATCCTTGTAATGTACTATTAAATTCAGTTTACTAATATTTCGTTGAGGCTATTTGCAGCTACCTTCCTCAGGAATACTGACCTGTAATTTCCTTTTCTTGCAGTGTCCTTGTCTGGCTTTGGTATTAGGATTAATACTGGTCTTGTAAAATGAATCTGGAAAAAATGTACCCTACTCTTGTACTTTTTGGATAAATTTGAGAAAGATTGGTATTAACTCTTCTTTAGTTGTTTGGTAGTATTCACCAGGGAAGCCATCTGGTCCTATACTTTTCTCTGTTGGGAGATTTTTAATTACTGATTCAATCTCCTTACTAGTAATTGGTCTGTTTAGATTTTTTATTTCTTCATGATTCAGAATTGGTAGATTGGGTATGTTTCTAGGAATTTATCCATTTCTTCTAGGTTACCTCATTTGTTGGTATATAAATGTTCACAGAAGTTTCTTATGATCCTTAGTATTTCTCTTATTAATTGTAATGTGTCTTTCATTTCTATGTGTTTTTTCTCAGTCTAGGTAAAGATCTGTCAATTTTGTATATCTTAAAAAAAACCAGCTCTTAGTTTTATTAATATTTTCTGTTATCTCCCTAGACATTATATTTCATTTATTTCTGCTGTAACTTTTGTTATTTTCTTCCTTCTGCTGACTTTATCCTTAGTTTATTCTTCTTCTAGTTCCTTGAGGTGTAAAGATAGTTTGAGATCTTTTTTTTTTTTTTTTTTAATGTAGGTGTTTATCATTAGAAACTTCTCTCTCAGAACTGCTTTTGCTGTATCCCATACATTTTGGTATGTTGTGTTTTCATTTCAGTTTGTCTCAAGATATTTTTTTTTAATGTTCCTTTTATTCTATGATCCATTAATTATTCGGGAGCGTGTTATATAATCTCCACATATTTGCGAATTCTGTCTCCTTCTACTTTCATCATTCTCCCTTACTCACTCCATCTTCCTATCACCTCAGCTCCAACCCTATCATCCTTCAAATGAAGCAGGAATTTTAGGTCTTTATTTCAACCTTAAAATATGATTGAAAGTATTCCCCCACAGAAAGGATGTTCCTAAGCAGCATCAGAAACAGACATAGGTCCTCTCCTTATCTTATATGTTTTCCCTTACTCACTACTTTTTCCCTCCTTCTCTATGTCTTTGTTACACCTTTGTCTTCTCCCATGTATGTCTTCGTTTTTCAGAAATATCCAGTGGCAGCCATGGACATGACGAAGCCTCATTAATGACACTCAATACTGAAGAAAATGTGAACTTTTATATTAATAAGACAGAGCAGAATCCTCACTGCAAGAGTAATACTGGAAGAACAGATTTTCTATTTTCTATTAGGTCAGCAATCAGAGGGCTCCTATGTATATTTTAAAGATACATAGTTAGGGGCGCCTGGGTGGCTTGGTTGGTTAAGCGTCCGACTTCAGCTCAGGTCATGATCTCATGGTCCGTGAGTTCGAGCCCCGCGTCGGGCTCTGTGCTGACAGCTCAGAGCCTGGAGCCTGTTTCAGATTCTGTGTCTCCCTCTCTCTCTGCCCCTCCCCCGTTCATGCTCTGTCTCTCTCTGTCTCAAAAATAAATAAACGTTAAAAAAAAAAAAAAGATACATAAAGTTGCAGATAAAACTATATACAGTGTTTGGGATTGGCTTCCAAATGATCCAGGAGGGAGCACAGTGGAGAGTACAGACAAAACAAGATGGGCCAACAGTTAATAAGTGTTGAAGCTGGTTGATGGGTACATGGAAGTTCATTACACTATTCTATTTTTAAATATAATTGAAATCCTTAAAAATAAAAAGTTTAAAAAATTAAAATCAATGACTTCAAAATGAGAAGCAAACAAAGGGGGAAAAAAGCCCATATCTAAAGCTCTCAGTTTATGTAGTACAGTTAGTATATCAGGGTAGAATTAGATATTGTAAAATACATTCAGACAATGCAAGACAACCAATGAGAAGAACAAACCATCTTTGGAGAAATCTTAAAAAATACTAGTCGAAAGAACATTTCTTTTTTAAATAATCATCTCTCAAATATACAATATTTTCAACTTTTCAAGTGTGAGCATTTTCCAATGACAGTCAGGTGGGTACTAACAGTACAAGTGTTAGAACAAGCACTGGGTTCTACAAATAACCACACGTAGTACTCGCTTCGGCAACATGTATACTAAAATAACCACACCTAAAGGATACAGTTTTCAAACTGTGATCACGCTCATGAAGTAAAACAATACCCCAGGGTTATAAAAGATAAAATACATAAAAATACTCTAAAAAGATGCTTTATCTAAAAAGATAAAGATACTGTAATAAATAAAAAAATTAGTCTGCTTCCAGATTTCAAGTGTGGATAGGGGAACTGAGGGAAAGGATGAAAAAAGGAAGCTACGCTAAAGCTAAAGATCTCAGACACCTGGAAATGCATTTCATCTAACTAGAGATGAAAACTGCCGCGCTTCAGAAACTGTGGCTTTGAATGAGAATGAACTAGTACATGTAATTCTGCAGTCTTCCAAAACTTCACTCGTCACTAAAAATCACAGTAAAGGAACTAAAAGCAAAACAGAAACTCAAGGACAAAGAGAACAGAAAAGAAGATAGCAACTACGTTTTTTAAGATTGTAGAGCAGAAAGGCAAGCGACAACTGACTTCGCAGAGTCAAGAAAACTAAACACGGAGGGACATCTGGGTGGCTCAGTGAGTTGAGCATCTGACTCTGGATTTCAGCTCAGGTCATGATCTCACAATTTGCGGGTTTGAGCCCCATATCCGGCTCTGCACTGACAGTGTGGGGGCCTGTGTGGGATTCTCTCTCTCCTGTCTCTCTGCCCGTCCCCTGCTTGTACATACTCTCTCTCAAAATCAAAAATAAAAAATAAAGCATTTAAAAAAAAGAAATAAAAGAAAACTAGACATTGGAAAAGCCAAAAAGCTATGCAATGTACATTACAGGACCCCTTAAAAACTCCGGAACTGGCTACACGAGCACTCTTACAAGTGACAGTGAAGGTGGAGATACAAACAGGAAGCTCAGATGGAAGCCTGTTTAAAACTCACTTAGTCACCTGCACTACTTCACTGTAGCCAGGATTCTGGCCTTTCCCAGCCCTGGTAGAGGACTAGAGACTCACTGCCTAGAGAATTTAATAGAGGATCTGGACTAGGGGAGACCAGGTACAGTGGGAAAGAGGTAATAAAATCAAAGCCCATCTCCACACTGAAAGTTGAGACCTCTAACCCTCTTGAATTATTCAGCAACCATAATGTCAATAGCCAGATCTAATATTCTAGATGATTCTTCTCTGGGTCCCCAGTGCAAAAGAAAGACCTGAACATACAGACATTAAAGGGTCCCCAATATGACAGCCGAGCCAGCAAACTTTATAATAAGGTTTAGAATTAATAAGTAATACCATGAACCCAAAGTTCCCAATAAGCCTCAATCTTAAATATGAGCAGAGGACCAATGACTGTAAGAAAAGCCACTAACAAAAAAACAAAAACCCAAACAGAGAAAAAGAAAGAAAATTGAAGAAAACAGACAATTCACAGGAAGAAAAAAATCACCTATCTTTAATATATTTGGAGAAGTGAGAGAAAATAGTACACCTATAGAAAAAGAACAATATGTTATTTTTTAAAAATGAATATTCAGAAAACGAAAAAGAACTGAAAATTTTAAATGTAACAAAAATTAAAAACTTACTAAAAGTTCAGGCGGAAAGTGGGAGAGAAAACTAAATCATACATTTAATATATTTACTAGTTCCATAAAGAAAGAAAATAGAAGTAAATAAAAAAAAAGTAATGAGAATATTTTCAAGAATTGAGGGACAAAAGTTTTCAAATTCAGAGAGCCCACTAAATGCCCAGCACCAAGGAATATCATCATGAAATTTCAAAACACTGAAGAAAAGGAAAAAAAATCTGACTCTCCAGAATGGGAAAAAAAAAAAAAAAGTCAAAACAGAATCAAGAATGAGAATGGGGGCGCCTGCATGGCTCATTCAGTTAAGTGTCTGACTCTTGATTTAGGCTCAGGTCATGATCTCACAATTTCCACGAATTCGAGCCTCGCATTAGGCCCTGCTTTGGCCCACTTCCAACTCCATGCTGACGACACCAAGCCTGCTTCGGATTCTCTCTCTGTCCCTCCCTAGCTCGCGTGGAGATGCAGGTGAGTTCTCTCCCTCTCTCCCTTTCTCTCAAAATAAACTTTAAAAAAAAAAAAAAAAAAAAAAACCAAGAATGAGAATGGCATTGGACTTCTCAGTGGCAATACCAGAAGAAAGAAAACAAAAAAGAAATGTTTTCAAAATTAGGAGGGAACTAATTTCTACTAGAATTCTAAACCTAGCCATACTAAGTATAAATAGAACAGAGGTTTTCAAGTATGAAAAGTCTCACAAAAAATTACTATACTTTCCTCAAGAAGCCACTACAGGAACTATTCCACCAAAAAGAGGAACTACACTATAATAAAGAGATGGAATCCAGTAAGCAGAAGATTCAACACAAAAGATAGACAAATGCATTCCCCAGTACGAAGCTGAGGGGGATTACAGACCGACAGCTATGCAAAAAGTACAAAGTCCAGCCTCCAACCATGAAGCAGGTCAGAAAGTTCCAGGAAAACGGCGCAGGGGCTATGAGAAACAGTCTGGCAATTCCTCAAAAAATTAAACATAAAATTATCATATGACTCAGCAATTTTGTATCTAGAGATGTACTCAAAAGATTTGAAAACAGCTATTCAAACAAATACTTGTACACCAACGTTCGTGATAACCAAAAGGTAAGAACACCCAATTAGTAGGCTCCATTAACTAATGAATGGATAGACAAAAAAACAGTATATCCATACAATGGAATATTACTCAGCCATAAAAAGGAATAAGGTACTAATACATGCTACAACTTGGATAATCCTTGAAAACATTATGCTAAGTAAAAAAAAAAAAAAAGAAGAAAAAATAAAGCCAGACACAAAAAGTCATGCTGTATAATTCCATTAATAGTAGTCCTCCCTTACCTGTGGGGTGTATGTTCTCGGAACCCCAAGTGAATGCCTGATACTGCACATAGAACCAAACCCTACATATGATGTTTTTTTCCTATACATGCATAAGATAAAGTTTAATTCCTAAATTGGACACAGTAAGAGATTATCACTAAAATAATAGAAAAATTATAATATATTGCAATAAAAGTTATGTGAACGTGGTCTCTTTCTCTCTTGTCCTCTTAAAATATCCTACTGTGCTGTACTCACCTTCCTTCCTGTGATGATGTGAGATGATAAAATATCTAAGTGATAAGATGAAGTGACATTGTGACTTCATTGTGGCATTGTGACATAGTAGTAGGCTACCATTGACCTTCTAACGGTACGTCAGAAGGAGGATTATCTACTTCTGGACCACGGTTGACCATGGATCCACTGAAACTGTAAAAAGCAAAACTGTAAATAATGGGGGGACTACTGTACATGAACTATCCAGAATAGGTAAATCCATAGAGTCAGAGCTGTTTGGTGGTCACCAGGGGCTGAGGAGAAACAGGAATGGGGAGTGACTGCTTAATGAGTAAACAATTTTTTTTTTTTTTGGAGTAATAAAAGTGTTTTGGAATTAGACAAAGATAGTGGTTGCCCAGCACTGAACTGTACTAAATGCCACTTAAATTATGCACTTTTATGTGGTTAAGTTTATGTTAAGTGAATTTTATCTCCATTTCTTAAGAAAGCAAGCTCTTAGCTCCAAGAAGATGAAATTGATAGAGTACATAATATTTTGTAAACACATTAAAATGAAATGTTAATAAGTGAGGCAAAATTTAAGAATGAATTAGCATTAATACATAGAAAACTAAACAAATAAGAAAAACTAGAAATGCTAAGAAAAGTAATCATTTTAGTCAAACACAGTATTTTTTTTTTAAGTTTATTTATTTAGAGAGAGAGAGAGAGTGCTCAAGCAGGGGAGGGGCAGAGAGACGGGGAGACAGAGAAGCCCAAGCAGGCTCCCCACTGCCAGTGCAGAGCCCAATGCAGGGCTTAATCTCATGAACCATGAGATCCTGAACTGAGCTGAAACCAAAAGTTGGACGTGTAACCAACTGAGCCACTCAGGTGCCTCTATTTTTATTTTTATTTTTTATTTTTTGAAAGAGCAAATTAGCGAGTGGAGGAAAGAGGCAGAGGGGGAGAGACAATCTTAAGCAGGCTCCATGCTCAGTGCAGAGCCTGATCCCACAACCCTGGAATAGTGACCTGAGATGACATCAAAAGTCACACACTTAACCGACTGAGCCACACAGGCACCCCAGTCATCCATAGTATTTACAAAATTATAGTAATTCAGATATGAATTATATGGTGATGGAGACAGAAAATGTCTGTGGGAGAGAGAAAGAGATGAAAGAACCAGCTCCTGATCTTCCACAGTTCAAATTCAATGAAAAATACGAAAAAGTGAAGAATTTAAAAGTAGAGTACAGAACTACAAAAGACCCCATACTGTCAAGGCAATCTTGAGAAGGAAGAATAAAGCTGGAGGTCCAGATTTCAAGATAAATTACAAAGCTGTAGTAATCAAAACAGTATGGTACTGGAACAAAAACACACATAGATCAATGGACCAGAATAGACAGCCCGGAATTAAACCCACAATCATATGGTCAATTAATCTGTAACAAAGCAGGAAAGAGTACACAATGAGAAAAAGACAGTCTCTTCTACAAACGGTGCTGGGAAAACTGGACAAAACTATGCAAAAGAATGACACTGGACCACTGTCTTAACCATACACAAAAATAAACTCCAAATGGATTAAAGACTTAAATGTAAGATCTGAAACCATAAAACTCCTAGAAGAAAACACAGGCAATAATCTCTCTGATATTGGCCTTAGCAACATTTTTCTCAATAGGTCTCCTGAAGCAAAGGAAACAAAAACAAAAGTAAACTATAGGGACTACACCAAAATAAAAAGCTTTTGCACAGTAAAGGAGACCATCAACAAAATGAAAAGACAATGTACTGAATGGGAGAAGATATTTGCAAATCACACATCCAATAAAGAGTTAATATCCAAAATATGTGAAAAACTTCTACAACACCAAAAAACAATGATTAAAAAACAGAGGAGCTGAACAGACATTTCTCCAAAGAACACATACAGATAGCCAACAGACACATGACAAGATGTTCACCATCACTAATCAAGGAAATGCAAATCAAAACCACAATATCACCTCACATCTGTCAGAATGATTAGTATTAAAAACATAAGAAATAACAAGTGTTGTTGAGGATGTGGAGAAAACGGAACCCTCATGCACTGTTGGTGGGAATGTAAACTGGTGCAACCTCTCAGAAAACAGTATGGAGTTTCCTCCAAGTAATTAAATATAGAAACACCATCCAATCCAATAATTCCACTACTGGGTATTTACCCAAAGAAAATGAACAATAATTTGAAAAGATATAAGCATCCTTATGTTTATTGCAGCATTTTAAAAAAAGTTTTTATTTATTTGAGAGACAGAATGCTCACACAAGCCGGGGAGGGGCAGAGAGACGGGGAGAGAGAGAATCCCAAGCAGGCTCCACGCAGTCAGCATGGAGCCCAGCTTGGGACTCTAACCCATGAACCGTGAGATCACGACCTGAGCAGAAATAAAGAGTCACACACTTAACCAACTGAGCTACTCAGGTGCCCCTATTGCAGCATTATTAACAATAGCCAAGACATCTGGAAGCAACCCAGGTATTCATCGATAGATGAACAGATAAAGAAGATGGGGTATATACATACAATGGAATATTACTCAGCCATAAAAAAAGGGGGGGGGATGAGATCTTACCATTTGCAGCAACAGTGATAGACCTAGAGGGTATTATGCTAAATGAAGTAAATCAAAGACAAAGAAGACAAATACCATATGATTTCACTTATATGTGGAATCTAAAAAGTAAAACAAAGCTGAAACAGACCCATAAATACAGAAAACCGGTGGTTGCCAGAGGGGAAGTGTGGGGGGGGATGGGCAAAATGAACGGAGGAGAGTGGGGTGTACGGGCTTCCAGTTACGGCGTAAGTCAGAGATGAGAGGTACAGTGTGGGTAATACAATGAATGGTACTGTAATAGCACTGGACGGTAACAGATGGCAGCTACACTTGTGGTGAGCTACAAAAGTGATTGCTGAAAAGAAACAAGTTTAAGAGTGCTTAAAAGTTGCCTCTGGAAGTGAGAAATAAGAAATGGGGGTGTAATGCCACAGGGAATTGCTATTTTTGGTAACAAGCTTAAACCTGCAGTGGGAAATAAGAAATGCCACAGGGAATTGCTATTTTTGGTAACAAACTTAAAACTAAAAGGGAAGTGGAGAAGAAATGGTATATATTTACATCCGTTATAAAAACTAGGCTCACCTGGAGAAACTGTGTGAATTCTGTGTAGTTAAGATGCTTCTTCCGATTATGCCCAAAATGCAGTCGGATAAATTCACAGTCCCAGTTAAAAGGGATATGGTGATGAATAATAGTCTGTCCAAAAATTTCTTTGACATTTTCTTAAAAGGGAAGACAAAAATAAACAAATTATATCTGGAACAAGTAGTTTAGTCCACTGCAATGTTCCTACAGAAAGAAATTAAGAGAAATTTCAAGTCAATATTATCTGCTTCTATTAAGATTAGCTGCAAAATTTTTCGTGCCCAGAAACCCATGCACAGGAACACAATTGATACAAAATATAATTTTACACTTAAGATTGTGTACCATTACATATAAGGCCATGAGATTCTTAATTTCTCTTGATTTAATTTTAATTAGGAAGTGATTTATATCTTGCACTATAAATGGCTGCTACTTTGCATTCCTGTATAAAATCAATAGTGTTTTCCCGGTTCCTCAAGGAGTCGAATTAAGCCCTTTATCAGAAGCATGAATACCTAAATTACAGTATAATGCAATATTTGTCATACTAAGTATGGTTTGATTGAGGCTTGATTATTACATTCACACTAGCCTGAATCTGTCTATTGAAGATAGGTATAAGAAATACTACCAAAAGCGTATCATTAGCTCAGCAGCAAGCACCTTATTAAAAGCTTCTGATATTGTCAAAAATATGGTCTTGACACAAAGCTACAAAATCCCCATAAAAAGCATGATTATTAGTCTCAACTATTAAAATATTTTAAGATAAGTGAAATTAGTGATTCACTTTTAAATAAAGAAGGACTAAACACAGTACACTAACTTTAAGATAGGAACCAGTCACACTGTGTAAATATACAACCAAAACCCTCTGACAGCTGGTCTTCATGCACTAACAATGTCAGTCACTTTCTTACACAGTTCTACACTTACTATAAAAGTCAATTCACAAATGACTGGTACTTTAACAAGCATAGACTGGATAGCCTAATTTAGAAGCTCATGCCAAAAAAAAAAAAAAAGTCATTAACAAAGTTAAGAAAGCAGGAAGCCTGTTTTATTGATGTCTTAAGAACAAAATTATTTTCAAATGTAAGCCAATTAGTGGAAGCGTTTTACCATCCATAGCTACAATTTTACTAATTAGCAAATACAAGTTTAATGTTTTATAATCTCCAACTATGCTACTTTCTCTAATTTCTGTAAATTCTTTGAATAAGATACTGATCTCATATTGTAAATGGTTTAATGGATTCCCTTTAGTTTTATATACCATTTTTTTTTCTTGATAAAAGCATTACTGGGGTGGGGAGGGGGAGGTGGAAGAGAGTGTAAGAATCCTGAACTGGAAATCCTACCAGTCTGGACTCAATATAACAGCTCCGAATAGGTCACTGCTATCAGTAAGTTGGAAGAAGGCATTGGATGTCACTGGGGAGATGGGATTCTCATCTTTTCTTTCAAATGGAATATAGCATTTATTTCTTGCCTAATTAGCAATACTATATCATAATTTTCAAACCACATTAAAATATTTTCACCTTCCATAAACACAAATTAAAGATATGGGGTTTTGTTTCTAAAAGCAAAAAAACAAACAAACAAAAACAAAAAAACAAAAACTCAGTAGCAATTCATGGGATAGATCTTGGCTTTTAACCAATATAAAAGTTTACCCTCAAATCTATGTGGAATATCAACAGTTGTAAAATATGTCAAAGTTTATAAGATAATTAAAATAATAAGGGTTACCAAAAATAGAGCTAAATATATTGAGAGATCAGCAAAGATTTTTTTTAGGATCTTTTTTTAAATAATTAGCTGCTTTATTCCCAAATTAATTACTTTGATTTCTTATTTTTAAGATCCAACAAATAGTGTTAAACTAATAAAACACAAAGAAATTAAGGGAAAGCAGAATAGAATAACTTAAACTACTACATATATTTAATTTTAATATTAAGATTATGAAAGGGAATACATTTTTTATAACCTTCATTTTAAAGGTCACAAATCCTAAAACTCAACTATTTGACAAGAAATGTACATACTGCTACCTAGATTAAGTTTTAAACAATGGTGGAATAAAACTGAATTCCCTTTACATGATCAGAAAGTATTAGAATATTACTGTGAAATTAATCAAATACAATCAAAGATTCAAAAGCTTTCAAACTATGAAAATTTACTTATGAAAATTGTTTTCTACTATCACAAAAAGGATAAACCAAAGTTATAATGTCTAATTTACATTCAGAAAAAGTTCCATAATAAAAACTTTAACTAAAATCCTATTTTGTAAACTTCCTAGCAACCTCTAGCTAAGATCTTGGAATATCTTTGAAACAATTAAAATGATAGCTTAAATTACTCATAATCTTCCCAAATATTGAAGTGTCATTTTCCATTACTATTTGTTTCAACATTTCCTACTTCTCCCAAAGTGGTCATTGATAGCTTTGGACATGATTTTATTATGAGCATTAATCTGTGCTGTTTTATTTACCACCCCCCAGACACTTTTAATTATTTTGACTATGTCACAGGCTACAACTATAGTTACTAGGACTAACAAAATTTCAAACCTACTTTGGCACCTCTTGATGTGTCCCACTTCCCTTCTGTTATTATTTTACTACCAACTGCCTAAGGCTAATTCAGGAAGCTTATAAAAATAATTAGTACAACTATTATTTTAAAATCCAATTCATAATTACCACTTTACCAGGATGTGCTTATCCAAAAAAAAAAGTTATACAAAAGCTCCAGAACTGGAGAGCTTCTACTTGTGTGAGGCAACAGCTCAAACATGTGACGCTCTTCTTATCCAGTTTTATCCGGTTCTGCATGACATAAAAGGGAACCCCAATAATCTCAAATATTCCCAATACATCTAACCGCAAATGCATAGCAAATCCCCACCCCCACCCCCACCGCCCCCACAGAGAATCCCGTCTTTCCAGTGGCAAACAAGGGTCTTTAGCTCTAAATAGCACTCCTTGGAGTATTATTTCAGTGGCCATAGTTCTGGCCTGGATGAAAGGGCTATGACAGTCACATCTTATTGGCAGCAAGATCATGATCTACTGTTTTATACTAGGTTGGTATTGCTATGGAATATAGGAATCCATTCGTTTTCTGACATATAGAAAACAATAGACCACTTTTTCACTTCCTGCAGAGCATGGGCTTATGAAAGAGATGGTTTATAATTCCTCTTGAAAAGGGAGTTGGGGCCAGATACAAAAGTAGCCTGTCATTATGTTCTCTTTGCTCAAAGGAAAGGAGTATGATTTGTCAGGAGGGCAGGTAATGGTGACAACTGTGATTAAGTAAAAATGTTCACAGACGTATAACATTAGTCAGTTCAGCTGTATCAGTCACTTATGATGATTGGACTAGATGAATTACACATTGAAGCATATATATTATGTAAATATGTCTTAACAGAGGTTTTCATTTCCCCAACAGCCCACAATGTGTCTCCCCATCTCATCCACCCTCATCCCTCCCCTGGTCCTTATGGGAGCTTCCTACTGGTCTTGTTCACCTTTCTTCAGTACAAAATTACCTCTGACCGGGGCTGGCACTCTTCTCCAAGACTGCCGCCATGCCTGTTCCATGAATGAGCCTGGAAGGAGCTGCTGTACCAACGGTGTGGCCAGAGAACTCCTCCTGTAGGTATACAAGCCATCAGCCCTGTGACACAGCCCACCTACCATCAGCCCAACGACATCCTGATTCCAAGGATTCCAGCCCAGCAGGAGCCACTGCTTCCAACTTAAGAGGCTTGAGACCAAACATTTTTATTGTCAGTGGGGGTGGGGGCGGGGGAGTCCTCAATAGCTCAGTTTCATCTGCATAGTTCTTAAAGTGAAGTCAGAGAGGCTTTTAGAAGGACTCCCACCAAAACAGTGAATTCCTTGTGTATAACTGAACAAAAACAATGGCGAGACTTGTGGAAGTAAAGAGTTTTTCAGTGAAGGAAAACTTGGGGAGAAAGAAGAGGAACAACTAAGAGACCAAAAAAGAAAACAAAGGAAAACAAACAACAACAACAGAATGTTCAACAACAGGAACTTGGTAGAGGAAGTCCCAACCAAAATAGCATGTAGACTCAGTCCCAGACTACTAGGTTCTACTTCCAGTTGGGTCATTAATTTCCTAGGTGACTTCCTCTGTTTCTCTAAGCAAAAGTATTTCTATTAATCCTTTACCTACCTCCAGAAGGGACTACCATACAATTAGTCAACAGAGTAGTCCTGCTGCCAAATATATGTGAAGGTCCGTTTCTCAGGAAGGATGAGTTTACATTTAAAGAGCATCTATTACTATAGAAACTAGATGCTTCACCAGTCTATCACCAAATGCATAAAAACTAGTAACACTATGGCCTTTTTTTTTTAACCTTAAACTCTAAGCTACTCTTGTAGCCTTCAGTATTAACAGGATTTTTTTCTGCAATATCTGAAAGGGGTCTCAAAATTCTTACTGATTTATTTTGAACACCCAGGTGAAGCTCTAATTCTTACTAGACCAAATTAGGTATTGGTTACCATTAGATTTTCATAGTATTCCATGTCTACAGCTTTGTTCCCACTGAGAGAGGGTAATTTTTCAAATCTAGACTTCCATCTCCCGAACCTTTTAAAAACAGCGGTGGTTATGCCTAACCCACCCCAATCTATTCTTCCCTTCAGAGAAAAAGAGTCTATTTTAAAGGCACAAATGGAACCCATTTCTATTTGCTGTATTTAATGACAATCAAAAACAGTACCAAATCAAAAGGAATCCCTGCTTTTTCAGGGTTCTACAGTGAGGGGATAAAGATGTGCCCTTGAAAAAAATCACTTTGGAGAGGTCCCATTCCTAGGCAAGCGCTTTGGAACACAATGCTGATGAGATTTTAATAAAAAACTTAGACTGTACAACATATCTTATATTCATTTATTAGTTAATAGACAGGAGTTGGGGTTTCATTTTTTTAGAAGGATTACATCTTTGTTAACGCAATGGGCTTTGATTTTTTAAATGTGGGACAAATGCAAGGCAGCTACTGACAACACAATGTAGTGTAACTGGTTATCTAGGTTACCTCAACCTAATTCTATCAAGCAGAATATCCAGTACACTAGAGGCTAGTAGTGAGACCAAGGCAAGTTTAGACTGTATCTAGCACACACCAATCATGCAACAGCCTCCACAAGGCTCAACAGTGGCAGTAACAGATATATAAGCCATTAAGTAATTATCCACAGCATGCATTAGAAATTTTATTAAAAGAACATCAAAGAGGAAACAACTATGGTTTTATTCACTCTTTTAAAAACTCCAGAACCCTCTCCTGCGCTTGCTTGCACATTCTGAAATGGATTACCGAGGTCTCAATGTAAGTCTTCTCCCCCAAAGTAGAGGCATCTCTAACAATTAAAAAACAGAAACAAAAAACTTGTCCAGCACTCAAGTAAATGTTGTTCGATATTCCTATTTACATAAATACTTGCAAAAATGTACACAACTTAAGTATCTAATCTGATGTGTATTAAAAAGCATATCTAAAAAAACAAAAGCATAGATGAGAACAATATATACAAATACACAGATAATAACATCATCATCATAGTCCATGAGATACCAATGGCATAACAGTTCCCCCCCCCCACTCCATTACACCTGGCATCCAATATTCTCTCCCGCCTTTCTCTCCTGGTGTGCACAAGAGAAAATTGTACTTTAAATAAATTCTAAACTAGAAAATATAAGGCCATTTGGTGAAAAGGATTTACAGTTAGAATGGATCTATAATTTCCTTTTACCTAAACATATATCTATAAATACATAAGCACAATTCATTTTATTAAGTGGATACAAACATGAAAACTGACCTTTAACACAGATCCAAAATCCTATAAAAATAAACTCCAAGTTAATTAGTTCCTTATGCTGAAATTCTGTAGTCTTGAAAACAGCCTGTAATGAGTAGGCCTTAGAAATCTTGTTAAATCGCATTTGTAACAGTTTCAATGCTTCTCCTCTTTCCTTAATAATATAAAATTAAACTTTCTCTCCTTCATTATGATTTTTATTTAAGAAAATTTGTCTAAAATGAATCTTCAAAACTAGGGAGGCAAGACAGGAAGGGAAAATGGTCAAGGTCCCCAAGAAACAGATGACCATCATCAAGACAACCACCCAACTGGCCAGGGGCTCCAAGAACAATGTTGAAAGGGCATTCAGCAGTACCTCATTCCATAGGAATCTTCCTATCTTTACATTATGAAGCAGAAGAATGAAAGCAGGATTTTGGAGGGTTCATATGTTTATTTTTCAGGTCATATCAGGAGCTATAACAACTAAAACTGATTTGTTTTGCTTCTAATCCTAATTATATTTTCTGAAAATTCTAACTCATGAATCATAGTCTGGGAGAAAAACAAAAGATCTTTAAAATGCTAAAGTTGGGATCTAATAACTACAAGCTCTCATTTGCATGAAATAAATGTGTTCATAAACCACTCAACTGCTTCTTATACCCATTTTAATCTACTAATCAACACTGGCATGGGTCTCTATTGTTAGTCAACTGGATGAACTGACTTGAGTGACTTGTTTTTTAAAATAGAAATTGCGAAAAGCATCAAATGGAGATGACACAAAGAACCATGATACCAAGGTAGGAAGGACAAAAGTCCCCACAATTTGGTTTTGGGAAATCTAATTCTTAAAACAATGGATACATGATAGAAGCACAGGTCTACCATCACTAATACAGATATTTGTATCGAAGTATTTCCCAAGTATTGCTGCACATTTGGAAGTGAGACATGTGAGAATGTGTGGTACCTACTGAAAACAGAAAATGCAGCATTATTAGTGGTCTGGGGTTAATGCTGAGTGATGAGATGATAAGGTTTTATATTTTAAACTACAGAATTTGGGTGCTTCTGGGAAAAATCAACCTTCTTTACGAGGCAGAATGGCCAGAGCTTGCTCCAAAGCAGGAGTATGCCAACATGGATACAGAAACCTAAGGAGTTCTGCATAGGTAATTATTTGGGGAAATCTTACACAGACAACAACTGGGTCAATGGACAAAAGGAAACAGTCAATGCCAAGCTAGAAAATGTGCCCACTAAAAGCATTAAAGGGCACCACTGGTCCTTCTAATACCTGTATTTTCTCACCATTCTTTTCATGGCAGTGATACGTCCTCCTTTGAGTGTAACTGAAGGATTTTTTTTATAAGACAAATTCTGTGGTGAATAAATATTTAGCTCCGGGAAAGCCTGATTTTCAAGAGTCTCTCTACAACATATTGATGCAAATTCACCCTATAAAAGGGGCTCAAGTTCAGCTTTACAAGATAAAAATGTTCTGGAAATCTGTTTCACAATATGTGAATATACTCAATGCTACTGAACTGTACACTGAAAAATGGTTAAGATTTTATGTGTTCTTTTATCACAATAAAAATATATAAATATTTTTTTAAAAAGAAGAGGATTCAAGGTCCTTGAAAACACTGCATTGTTTTTATTGAAAAACCTGTTGCAGGAAAAATTAGCAGATACGGTAAACGTAAACTAATTTCTGCAAATAAGCGTCTTTAAAAACTAAAACATCCACGGCTACAAACAGAAATTCTAGTTTATATGCTTGTCAAACACTGATCTTGTGCTAGATTATATGCCTAGCAAAGGATTTATATCAATTTCTATATTTAACACAAATGTTAGTTTCAATGTTCTAGGCTTGTTTCCTAAAATCAAAAATCTACAATGGTGATTCAGAGAATGCTAACTATTCTTAACTCCCTCCTTCAGTTCCATTCTTGGTGTTACATCGTAGCACTTTTCCAAACTGCTACTGAGGAGCTATGCACTCTCTACCCAAAAATCCCTTCAAGAATGATATGATTATTCCATGTTGTTCCTGGTCTGTTTCATACAGAATTTTGCTCAGGCTAGCCCAGAGCAAGAAAATTTTACACCACATATTTTTGGAATGTATAAGTGTCAATAAATGACTCAATGAGCAAAGATTCCTTAATTTTTTGCAATTGTCTAATGCTTTAAAGAAAATACACCATTTTAATTTTATCTGTGTAAATTCTTTGAGGAAATCAATACTTCACTTATTAACTAGCTCCTAGATAATCAGCAATTTATATGCATTTACTAGATTTAGCAATTAAAGACTGGACCAGCTTCACTAACTTCACTTATCCCTTATAATCTTTTTTTTTCCTTACCAAATGTCACCTCTCCATTTCCACTCTTGTCAAACAACTGGAAAGCCACTATGAACATAGAATCTGGAGCACACAAAACAGATTCAAATGCCAAGAATTCTTGATAGGAGATCAATCTGGAACAAAATATAACATGTTATTGGCTGGTAAAGAAAGGGAAATATCAGGCATTTAACCTGTCTTTACTATATGAACTATAGCTCAGGGTAACCACACAATTGGTAAAGGGAAGTCATCTGGAATTTGCTTCAAAATAATCCAGGAGATTAAAAATATAAATAAAACAAATTTAATAATTATTTTAATAATTACCAAAACTTGGTGATGAGGATATTGAATTTGCTACACTCGTCTGTGTTTTATAGGCTTGAAATGTCAATAATACATTTTTTAAAGGAAGATTCAAAACAAGAGGAGGGAAACTAAAGCACATGGAGTCCTAGAATACTCAGGGTTGTGAAATTAGCCAGTGGCCAAAATTATACTAAAAATGCCTTCAATGATCTTATACAGTTGGCATATGCTAGTGTATAGTTTAGAGTCATCTTCCATAGCAAGCTTGCTGCAAACATCCCACACCATGTTGCTGCTATTGGTAAGTGACTAATATCCAAGTAACAGCAATATAAAAATCTGGTTTTTTATAAATATATAAATACATGTAGTTATTTATTTACTTATTCATATTAGTAATGGTGCTGCCTTTTATTCTCAAATGGCCTGGTTTGGACAATACATTTATAGTCACCCAATCAAAAGGAATAGACCTAATCTTAACATGGCTTCTTGCCCCTTAGGATCTGATCTCTGTATGCCTCCCCTTTGTTCTCTGCACTCCAACCCACTCTTTTTCAATCCCTGCTCCTTCCACCCAGGACCATCACACAACATTTCACTTTCCTTGGAATGATCCCACCATCTCCAAACTTCTGCCCATTTAATTTGTACCCATCCTTACATAGTCCAGATCAAATATCATTTCCTCAAGACAACCAACCATCTCACAGTCTCGAGATGATTTCACTTACCCTTTACAACCTTACGGCAGCACACTGTACCTTTTTAGTGCCCCTTGCAAAATTTTTATTAAAATAGTTATGTAATTCATTGTTTAAAGTCTGATTTCCTGCGAGAAGATAGGCTTGTCACAGAGCACAAGTTTGATTCAGGTAAGAACTTGTAAATATTCTTGAATGAACTCAATTTATAACACACGGCTTTTATTTATTTTTTTAAGTGTTTATTTTTGAGAGAGACTGAGTAAGCGGGGAGGGACAGAGAGAGAGGATTCAAAGTAGGCTCTGCACTGTCAGCAGAGAGCCCAAAGTGGGGCTCAAACCCATGAACTGTGAGATCATGACCTGAGCCAAAGTTAGACGCTTAACTGACTGAACCACCCAGGTGCCCCAAGAATATATAGCTTTACAGAGAGCTATATTTCTCAACACAGATTTAGGAAAATGACTACATTTTACATTTCATTTTATGTCTCCATTCATCTAAGACATATTTTACATTTGTAGTTTCCTTTTCCATTACTTGTAACACTCTGAATTATGTTTAAGTTACACAAATTACATTATATCCAAAGCAATGGTGCATACTATGCCTTTTCCCTTTATTGAGGGAAAGGCTTTGTGGTGGTATTATTCAGGACACTAAAGACTATGCCTTCACTGTGCCCCTGCTGAAGAATCTTTGGTGGAATTAGGAGCTTAAGTGCCTAATGAATCCTGGGAAGAACAACCCAATAAACTGTTTATCAGGTCACCTTTCATAATACATTTTATGCATTGGTATACTACTAAAAACACAAAAGCGTGGTTATCATTACACAAATTTTCAGGTAGTAAAAACAAATGAAGTTATAACATATCAGGTATCATCATCTACACACTCCTAAAAAGCACTGAGTCCTATGCGGTTTTAATAAGAATGTATAACACAAGGGTTGCCTGGCTCTGGCTCAGTCGGTACAGCATGTGTCTCCTGATCTCAGGGTTGTGAGTTCAAGCTCCATGTTGGGTGTAGAGATTATAAATAAACTTAAAAAAAAAAAAAAAAAAGAATATATAACACAAATACAGTAATGATATAGGGATGACTTAGAGAAGGCCTTCATTTTCTTTTTTTTTTTTTTTTTTAAATTTTTTTTTTCAACGTTTTTTTATTTATTTTTGGGACAGAGAGAGACAGAGCATGAACGGGGGAGGGGCAGAGAGAGAGGGAGACACAGAATCGGAAACAGGAAGGCCTTCATTTTCTACATTATGTAATGCTATGTTTGAAATTTTTATCATGAAGAATTAGCATTATTCTTTTGATTATAAGAGTAATTAAAAAACTACAAATTAGGCTGATTATGAATTAAAAATAAAAATAAAACCTGTTACATCTTGGTTTTTCCAAAATAGTCTCAGGAATCTGACATCAAAAATACAATTACCCTAAAATACAGAATATGTAGCTTTAAAATACATTTCATACTCAGTAGTAAAACTTTTCTGTATTTATGAGAAAAGGTAAGACTTTTTCCTTAACTAGCAAAGGTCATAAATGGTCGGCTGGCAGAGTAAATTTGGCCCACACATGTTTTCTTTGGCCATGCAAAGAATAATATTTTTAGTTACATTAGTTGCCAACATAGGAAATTATAAATATTTCACACAAATATCCAGCTTTCTGGTTTCCCTTGTTAAACTGTGAGCAAGGGCAACCAGTTTCTGGTCCCAATACTTTTCATTCCACCAGTCTCCTGGAGCCAAAGTGGAAGCTACCTCTTCAGGGACAGCAGGGCCCATCAGTTATCTACACCTGCCCCTGGGGACCATCCCCGTGAGCTCGAGCCCCATGTCGGGCTCTCTGCTGTCAGCACAGACCCTGCTTTGGATCCTCTGTCCCTCTCTCTCTCTCTCTGCCCTGCCCCTGCTCATGCTCTTTCTCTCAAAAATAAATAAAACATTAAAAAAACAATTAAAAAAGAAGATATTGGGGGAATCCTCAACCAATCCTCAATACTCACTTACCTTTGTTACACAGAGTGATTTATTTGAAGAAAGATCAATTAAGAAACACAAAGGCATCAGCAACTTAAAAATAAAGTCGCTTCATATTAATCGGCCTTAAAAAGGAATGAAATTCTGACACAAGCTGTAGCATGGGTGAATCTTGAAAACAACAGGCTAAGTGAAATCAAACATGAAAGGACAAATAATACATTATTCCACTTACATGATGTATCTAACATAGTCAAACACATTAGAAACAGAAAGTACAATAGTGATTACTAGAAGCTGAGTATCGGGACAAAACAGGAACTCACTGTTTCATGGGTAGAGTTTCAGTATGAGAAGATGAAAAAAAAAAAAAAAGGTAGAATGGATAGTGATGGTGGTACAACAATATGAATATACTTAATGCCACTGAAATATATGCTTAAAAATGGTTAAAATGATAAATTTTATTATATATATTTTAATATGGTAAAAAGTCACCTGAGATTACCCAAGTATAGGCATTTATTAGAACTCAGCAAATGCACCTTTAAGTTTTGTATTTGTCACTGTGGGTAAATTTTACATATAAAGAAAACACTCAAAACAAATACTGAAATCCAGTTAATAATATGCATGCTGAAATGTGTAAGAAAAGTATCAGTGTTCGCAATTTACTTTGAAATGTGTGAAAAAACAAGATGGATTGATGTAAAGATAGATATATGAAAAACGAAGCATAGAAAAATGTTAATGGTAGAATATGATGGGTATGTTAAGTATACACTGTAAAATTCCTTCAACCTTCCCGAATGTTTGAATTTTCATAATAAAATACTGGGAAGAAGTAGGAGGTGAGGGTAATGGACCATTTTGTCTCTCTGATATGCTCCCTATCTATCTTTAGCCCATAGGCCTTTTATACCACATGACAGTGGAACAATACTTTTCATAAAGCAAGAAATGGCCTGTTTATCTGCTAACATAAAGCAAACATGTTCTGGAATAATTTTTAAGGCTCTTTTTCCTTTATCCTGCTATGAATGCCTCTATTGTTAGAAGGCCTTGATCAAGACTTAAGCAGCGCCAATGCAAACCACAAGACACTAACTGGAGTGAAGAAACCACTGCTTAGTTCATAGTTTAATAAATTGTTTTCTTTCAATAAGGATGGGGTGGCACCTTCACTTTTTACCATACCTGCTGCTTGACTTTTTACAAAGAACATGTATTCATTTTATACTCTGAAATAACGGATTTTACAGGAGCCTGGGTGGCTCAGTCGGTTGGGCGTCCAACTTCAGCTCAAGTCAGGATCTCGCCATTTGTGGGTTCAAGCCCCGCGTCGGGCTCTGTGCT
This sequence comes from Panthera uncia, assembly GCF_023721935.1. NCBI lineage: Eukaryota > Metazoa > Chordata > Mammalia > Carnivora > Felidae > Panthera > Panthera uncia. The sequence continues at coordinate 60,472,267 of NW_026057584.1, read as the reverse complement.
GATAGCTTGGAGCCTGGAGCCTGCTTCGGATTCTGTGTCTCCCTATCTCTCTGCCCCTCCCCTGCTCACATTCTGTCTCTATCTCTCTCTCTCAAAAATAAATAAACATTAAAAAAATTTTTTTTGAAATAATGGATTTTATGAATTGGATGTTTTAAAATTTTTCTACAAAGTTCCTTTTAAATTTACTGAATGGAAACTAATAAAATTTCAAAATATTAATATGTTAATTTTGCAATTTTTAAAACCATCAAGATTTTTGCATAAAAGGTTTTTCTATATGCATGTAGAAGAGTAAAGGAAAGCAGTTATGAAAAACTAAAAGAGAAAAGTAATAGTTTTACACATTATAGACTAGAGCTTCCAGATGAAATTCTGGCCAGAGCTAAATATAGAAACTATAATTCTAGAAGTTACAGCTTCAAACAAGCAACTGTCTAAACACTTTAGATTATATCACACAAGAATAGTTCCTGAAATCTTCACTTAATGCATAAAATCATTTTGCCTTTCATTATAAAAGCACAATTTCAAAGTTTAAGCCACAATTTCACAAATACCATTTGACTAATGACTTTTACTTTAGACAACCCATCATGCTATTTATACCATACGATGTTGCTTCTACATGGTTCTGCACAACAAACACCTATATCAAAACACTCCTGCTTATTTTACTATCTATTGGAGGAAAAGGAATGCGGAAGAGGAGAAAGGGGGTGGTTTACATGCTAAGAAAACATGCAGCAGAAGGTGAGGCGGTCCAGGGTACAAAAAGGTATGGTATTGACCTCTCTCAAACCTGCTCTTCCCACATACTTAATTAAATCACTTAGACCTCTGTATACTAGTGCTATTAAGATTTGGTTTTGATAATTATAAACAACCTATGTGATGCTACTTCAAATTATAAGACTCTCATCAAAAAAAAACACAAAAACTACAACAGAACCAAGGAATACCTCTTGGGCTGTAAAAAAATGTACCAACTACATACACTATTCTAATCTTTGATCGCTGTCCTTGGTAAAGGAGTGGGAAACAGAAAGTGGGGAAGAAAGAGAACATCTTTTTTTTAAAAAATGATTAAAGAAGGAAAATGGACTAAAAATTAAGAGAATTTTGTGTTATTGGGCAAATCAATCAATCTCTCTAGGCCTCATTTTCCTTAAATGTTAAATGAACAAGAGTGACTACTTGGAATAAATTAAACATCATCAAAACCTTTCATTTTCTTGGGGCGGCTGGGTGGCTCAGTCGGTTGGGCGTCCGACTTCAGCTCAGGTCATGATCTCATGGGCTGTGGGTTCGAGCCCTGCGTCGGGCTATGTGCTGACGGCTAGGAGTCTGAAGCCTGCTTCGGATTCTGTGTCTCCCTCTCTCTCTCTGACCCTCCCCCATTCATGCTCTGTCTCTCTCTGTCTCAAAAATAAATAAACATTAAAAAAAAAATTAAAAAAAAAAAACCTTTCATTTTCTTGAATTACAAGTATTTTTTTTTAAAGGTTTTTTTTATTTTTTTTGAGAGAGAGAGAGAGAGACAGAGAGCAGGGGAGGGCAGAGAGAGAGGGAGAGAGAGAATCCTAAGCAGGTTCCACGCTCAGCACAGAGCCCAGTGCAGGGCTCGATCTCACAATGGTGAGATCATGACCCGAGCCAATATCAAGAGTCAGACACTTAACCAAGCGAGGCACCCAGGCACTCCATCTTCAATTGTAAGTATTAAAGAAACTTCAGCAATGATACTTAACCTTTTTTGAAGTCACAGGTCCTTCTGAAAACCTGGGATTTCTCCCGAGAAAAACGCAGATACAAATTCACTCATTTTGCATGATATTTCAGCAACTTCAGGAACCCCTGAAGACTATCCATGAATAAGAGGTTAAGAATTGCTGTGTTTCTAGAAAATTCCACCTTTCTCTGCTTTTAGAAATTACCTATATGTTTCATAAACTCACTGATAATTTTTATGATCTTTTTTTTTAATGTTTATTTATTTTCAGAGAGAGCGAGCGTGCAATTGTGGGGAGGGGCAGAGAAAGAGGAGAGAGAGAAATCCAAGCAGGCCCCACGCTGTCAGCACAGAGCCCAATTCGGGGCTCCATCTCAGGAATCAAACTGTGAGGTCATGACCTGAAACGAAATAAAGAGTCCGATGGGTGGACAGATGTTTAACCAACTGAACCATGCAGGTACCCTATGTGATCTAGCTCTTTGAATCAGATTTCCTACAGAACCCAATCTGACTAATTCCAAAGAGAGGAAAAAGGAAGCTTAAGAAGTTTTTAAAATCTGAAATAGGAAAGATTTCTTTTACAAAGAGAAATAGATTTGTCTTTAAGTGAACACTATTAACATTATCAAATACTTTCCTAGCCAAAACCCATCTTTGATCTATTCTATTCTGGCAACTTAAACCCTTGATTCCATTCAACCACATCAACAATGCAACTGAGTCTGGGAGAACCACATGAAGCTTCAAAACAAACAAACAAACAAACAAACACACTTACTGAAATAGATGAGCAAAAATGATCACAAAAGAAGTATCTGAGAAGATATGGGTACTCTGAAAGCAGGTCTCAGGCCAAATTAATGACAATAAATACTATCCTAGTTTTTAAAAGAGCTAAATATATATGTTACCTTTAATAATTTTGAAGAACGAATTCTGATTAAAAATAATCTTCATATGCATTACTGTCTAATCACTGTTAAGAAATCCAATGACTAAGTGGTTTACCATAGCTTATCAGCTGATTTCACTTTTTTTTTTTTTCAATGAAAGGGACACTTTATTGAAGTCCCAGGGCCCTGGGTCTTGGGCAGAAGGCATCCCTGCAAGTAAAGGAAGAGCCGGTAGACAGGTCTTATTTGACCTTCTTGGGGCATGGGGTGTTGGTGTGGCCACACTTCTTGCGGCAGTTAACTGCACAGGGGTGCAACACTTGTGGCAGATCATCCTGTCGCAGTTGTATTTCTGGGCCAGCTGGCAGAGGGAAGGCTCAATGACGCCACCCGCAGGCAAAGCACCAAGTATAGGGTGGACTCTTTCTGGGTATTGTAGTCTAATGAAGTGCAGCCATCTTCCAGCTGTTTGCCAGCAAAAATCAGACGCTGCTGGTCAGGCGAGATGCCCTCCTTGGCTTGGACTTTGGCTTTGACATCCTCACTAGTGTCACTGGGCTCAACCTCGAGGGAGATGGTCTTGCCCATCAGGGTCTCCACAAAGATCTGCGTCTGCAACGCTGCCACCAAACCGTTGGGAACCTAGTTGTGACTTTTTTTTTTTTAAGTTTATTTATTTTGAGAGAGTGTGCACGCGCACAATCGGGGAAGGGGCAGAAAGGGAAGGGGACAGGGGATCCAAAGCAGGCTCTGCGCTGACAGCAGAGAGCCTGACATGGGGCTCCAACTCACAAACCGTGAGATGGTGACCTGAGCCAAAGTCAGATGCTTAACTGACTGAGCCATCTGGGCACCCCTGATTTGACTTTTTAAAAGACTAATCACGAAATGTATGCAAGTTCCCCAACATCTACCACTGATAAATTACATAAAATCTTTATCTAAGATATAAAATATTCAAATTTCATGCACTATACTAGATTTTGTGGGAAAATATGAATACTAACCCTAGGTTCAAAGAACTTAGATATCAACATTTCTAGTTTAACTATAGTCTCCTAGTTTACAATATAGTCTCTAGTTTATAACAGTCTCCTAAACGAATTTCATTGCATGCAAATCTTGCCCTATTTCAACCTACCATTTTTTAAAAATCTAATCATATCTGCAGTAGTATCTTTTTTTTTTTTTTTTTAATTTTAGAGAGAGGGAGCATGAGTCAGGGAGAGGCGCAGAGGGAGAGAGAATCCCAAGTAGGCTCCACACCCAGCATGGAGCCTGTTGTAGGGCTCGATCCCACAACCCTGGGATCACCAACTGAGCCACCTAGGCACGCTATGGAAAATAACTTTCAACAACTCCTCATTGCCTAGTTTTTCACACAACTACCTCTACAGGTAGGAGAAAGAACCTGGGCCTTTGAAGGCCTGAGGATGTAGCTTGGAACTCACAAAGCAAGAACAAATTTTCTTTATAATTCATAAGAATACTCCATTCGTTCTATAATACAGTCATATTTGATCTTAACTTAAAAACGGTGTGCTTTTTCCCCTTGAGTAAAGTGACACTCTAGTAAGATGCACCTTGCTATTTCTGTGACTGCACACACCCATACACTGCCAGGCTAAAAATACCTCCAAGACTAAGTCACGAACCTACAGGATACAGTCAAAGCTTAGCACAGACGGTCCCCAGTTTCACTTCAACCACAATTCCAAGAGTAACAAAGCAAAACCACAGCCACACCAAGGTACATGTAACACAACCTCTTCAATGTCACTCCCCAAGACACACACACACACACCACTGCTATTCCCTTTCCTGGAATTCTCCCAGCTTATCCAACTACCAGCAACTTCCCGTTCATCTTGCCAGATTTCACTCAAGTATCTCTTCTGTGATGCTGTCCTGACCACCCAAAACAGAGTTAACTATGCCTTCTTGGGTGTCCTTTGTATCTTTCATATACTTCTATTATAGCATCTTATACCCAAAGTATTCTTTTCTTTGTTCACTCATCCTTTTTCTCACTAGGCCATGAGTTTCTTCTTAAGGCCAAGAACCCCATTTTTTTTAATTTATTTTTTTAATTTGTATCCAAGTTAGTTAGCATATAGTATAACAATGATTTCAGGGACAGATTCCTTAATGCCCCTTACCCATTTAGCCCATACCCCCTCTCACAACCCCTCTAGTAACCCTCTGTTTGTTCTCCATATTTAAGAGTCTCTTATGTTTTGTCCCCCTCCCTGTTTTTATATTATTTTTGCTTCCCTTCCCTTATAGAACCCCATTTTATTTATGTTTGTATTACTAAGGCCCAACAGTGCCTGGCTAATGGTAGTTGTTCAATAAATGTTTGTCAAATAAATGAGTAGACAGATAAATTAATAAATACTACTAAGTTCTTCCCTGATTCATTCTTCTTCATAGCACTTCTAACCTAACATGCTATAATTTACTTTTAAATTTTTGTATTGCTTTTGCATTTATCACTTTACTCGCTGATGTAATTCCAGTCCTTAGAACATTAGAAAACATAGTAGGTACTCAATGTTTGTTGAATGAATGAAAGAAAACCATTCTGTTCAGATTATTCAATACAAAATATGGTTCTCCATATATAGTTTACTTTCCAAAAAAAACCAAGAAATAAATGCTAGTTTTGCCCAATCCTTGATAATGGCAGCAAGTAATACTTCTTATAAACTTCTAAGAAAAGATAATGGTTTATTAATATTAAAATTCCAGGTGGTCATAGGTAAACTTAGGGTGTTCCTATTTTTTAGTAAGATATTGCAGAACATTCATTTTCAAAAAATGTATAAAGGTTCTTACCCATCCTTGGTTTGATCGGCTACTCCTGCCAAGAGCTGCACGACCTTCGGATTACTATTGGGATCATTATACAGTCCAAGATAGCGCTGGACAAAGTCTTCTGGGGTCATGTAATGCTCTCCATCAACCTCAGTACTGGCATACTAAAAAATAAATAATGCATACTTAAAATTAAAATTATTCAACATATTGTAGCCAAAAAAATTTTGTGAAAAGGTATATAAAGGACAGTATCAAAGTCAAAATAAAGATAATAAATGCAGGATAGTGCATTTCCCTCTGGACAGTGAAAAACAAACACTCAGAGCCAGATTTAAGAACACTGGCAAAGTACTGACACATGCCACAACATGGATGAACCTTGAAAACATTACAAGTTAAAGAAGCCAAAGGCAAGAGGCCACAGATCCTATGACCGCATTTACATGAAATGTCCACAAGAGGCAAACCCACAGTGACAAACAGCAGAGGCAAAGGTGCCAGGAACTGGGAGGAGGGCAAATGAGAGTAACTGCTTTAACATATATGGGGTTTTTCTTGGGGGCAGTGACCATGTCCTGGAATTAGATGGTGGCAATGGCGGCACACTGTAAATATACTAAAAAAAAACACTGCAGTGTACTCTTAAATGGTTAAAATGGAGAATTTTGTCTCATGTGACTTTTATTTCAACTAAACATATAATACGTAAGAGACGAAATACGAGAAAGATGAAGAAAGGTGAAAGGGCAGCCAAGGTGACTAAGACCTGAGAGTGAGAAGGTGACACGTGTAGACTCCCAGAGGCTTCCCACCTACAAGAGTGGGGAGCAGCAGGAGAACACAGGCTGCCAAACCTTAAAAATAAAACGAATGAGAAAAGCATGACAAACACACAACACCTTCCATCACAGGTATTTGTTCTACGTTCCAGTAGCTGGAGAAAAGAAACAAAAATATTCTGCTTTTAGGTCATTAATTTTTAAAAATAAAATAGTAGAATCTGCCTGTCAAATAAAGGCCTCACTATTTTAAGGGTTTTACGCACTATGGCATGATCAAACACAACCAAAGCTCTCCTCTTCGGGTTGCAGCTGATCAATTTAGCTACTTCAGTCAACTATCAAAGTAGTAACATCAGAAAATTTCCCAGAATTGAAGAATACAAGGGCTAAGTGCCAAGCACAACACAGTAAAACAAACAAAAACCTACACCAGGCCATGGCCCATCATCATAAAATTACAAAACACCAGTATAAAGAGAAAATCCTACAAGTTTTCAGAGAGAAAAAAGATCACTTATAGAGAATTATGAATCACGGGCACCAATGCTTCCTCAACAGAAACACTGAAGATTGAAGACAATGCAGTAAGGCCTTGAAAATTCTAAGATAAATGATTTGCAGCCTAGAATTCTAAACTGAGCCAAACTTTGAATCAATTATAAGGGTAGGTTAAAAGTACTTTGAGATATCCATGTTCTCAATACTTTTTTCTCCTGCCATGTGCCTCCTCAGGAAGCTATAGGAGAATCTGCTCCAACAAAATGAAGGCATGAACCAAGTGGGATACAAAAATCAGATGACCCAATCCAGAAAAGTGGCCAAGAGAAATCCCAAGACAACAATTGTGCTGCAGGCCTCTAGAGTACATAGTCCTGGCAGGGAGCAAACAAAGGGCTCCAGGAAGGAAAGCCACTGGGAAAAACAGAATGTCAGGTTATCCAAGGCATTTGGCTAAATGAAAAATAACATGGGGAGGAGTATGAACCTTTGTTCAAATGTCACCTTCTCAATGAGATCTATTCTTATCACCCTATTTAGTATTATAACCCATGCCTGCACCTATATTCCCAATCCCCCTTACATTGCCTTTTCCCCCCTCAGCAGCTATCACTTTCTAACACACTATGTATTTTACTTCTTTATTATGTTTACTGTCTATCTCCCAACAAAGGAAGGAATCTTTGTCTAGTTTGTTCACTGATATATCCCAAACACCAAGAATAATGCTTGGCACACAGTAGGCACTTGGCAAACCTTTTTTTTTTTTTCTTTTGAGAGAGAGAGAGAGAAAAAGAGAGACAGAGAGAGGAAAGAGAGAATCCCAAGCAGGCTCCCCACACAGCACGGAGCCCACGCCATGGCTTGACCTCATGACCTGAGCCGAAATCAAGAGTCAGATGCTTAACCGACTGAGCCACCCAGGTACCCCAGCACTCAGTAAATATTTGTTAAATTAATGAATTTGTATGAGGTACACAAGTTGCTAAGTAAATGAAAATTTAGATAATTTTTAACTCTATCAGAAAGTAAATTACGAAAAAGCATTTTTGTTGTATAAAAACAGGAAATACATGACTTGGCTCAAATAAATAGTATTCACGGTCATAATAATATAGATACCAGATATTAATTTAATAACAATGATAAACATACTGAGAGGAATGGAGGAAGAAGAATGGAGGAGGAAGTAGTGTAAGGAAGTCCTCAACTACTCTCATAGAAAGTCAATAATATCTAGAAATAGCAGTATAGAAATATGAAGGGAAATACCAAATAAATAGTTAAGAGTTAGAAGTGGTTGCTTCTGTATCAGATAAAGGGCTAGTATCCAAAATCTATAAAGAACTTATCAAACTCAATACCCAAAAGACAAATAATCCAGTGAAGAAATGGGCAGAAGAGATGAATAGACACTATTCCAAAGAAGACATCCAGATGGCCAACAAACACATGAAAAGATGCTCAACGTCACTCATCATCAGAGAAATACAAATCAAAACCACACTGAGATACCACCTCACACCAGTCAGAGTGGCTAAAATGAAAAACTCAGGAAACTACCGATGCTGGCAAGGATGTGGAGAAACGGGAATCCTCTTGCACTGGTGGTGGGAATGCAAACTGGTACAGCCGCTCTGGAAAACAGTGCGGAGGTTCCTCAAAAAATTAAAAATAGAACTACCCTATGACCCAGCAATAGCACTACTAGGAATTTACCCAAGGGATACAGGAGTGCTAATGCATAGGGGCATGTGTACCCCAATGTTTATAGCAGCGCTTTCAACAATAGCCAAATTATGGAAAGAGCCTAATTGTCTGTCAACTGATGAATGGATAAAGAAGATGTGGTTTATATATACAATAGACTACTACTTGGCGATGAGAAAGAATGAAATCGTACTATTTGCAGCAACGTGGGTAGAACTGGAAGGTATTATGCTGAGTGAAATTCAGTCAGTCAGAGAAAGACAGATATCATATGTTTTCACTCATATGTGGATCTTGAAAAACTTAACAGAAGACCATGGGGGAAGGGAATGGGAAAAAAATAGTTACAAACAGAGAGGGAGGGAGGAGAACCACAAGAGACACAAACACAGAGAACAAACTGAGGGTGGATGGGAGGGTGGGGGAGAGGTGAAAGTAGATGATGGGCATTGAGGAGGGCACTTGTTGGGATGAGCACTGGGTGTTGTATGTAAGCCAATTTGACAATAAATTATATTCATAAAAAAAAAAAAGAAGTGGTTGCTTCTAGGAAATAAGACAAGGATGGGAAGGATCACAGAAAAGGACTGTTGGTTTGCTTTTTGGTTAAGCATTTCAAATGTTCTCATTTGTGAATCTGACTAAACCAAGCAACCAGCTCTTTCAACAAGAGGAGAATTAAATAAAAAATGTTTCCTCTGTCATATTCTAGAAAACCCCACAGAGGCTATCATAGCAAATGCTTGATCAGCCTGCACACAGGTAGACATATTTTTACTAACCTGTACTACCCAAAAGCACCTAACAAATATCACCCCAAGATAAAGTTATGTTCACTTTACATTCTATAAAAGTCATTGCTGAAATGGTCCTAAGTTTAAGTCCTGGCTCAACAACTCCATTCTCCTCCCAGGCTTCTACATATATCACATATCTATAAAATTAAGACTAAATGATCTTTGACATTTCGAAACAATAAGTATGCAAATATAGGATAAATAAAAAATAAACTGTATGGTATTAATACTAATACTGAATGGATTCTACCAATTATTGTCGACTACTGCTTCTATTCTGTGTTCCTCAATGTCCTTCATAATCTTACATGTTTTACCAAGATCAGAAAACCACAGAGTTAAGAACAGGCAGGAGTGGGGAAAGGCACAATGTCAGGAAGACTACTGCAACTGGAAAGAGGAATCAACACAAGGAAGTCTAAAAATAGAATTTAAAGCCACTGACAAGTCAAAAACTCACTAGATTATGAGTGCCAAACAATGGTATGAGAAATGTACTATAGGATCCAAAAAGGAGTGGCTCGTTCTAAGGACAGGTGGAATGGGGCTGCAGTAGGAAAGAGAGAGTATGTTCAGAATAGGCCTTGAAAGTAAAATTTGATTTTAACTGCAACAGACAGAAAGGGTCTACAAGGTTTTTAAAAAATGTGAATACAGAGATGTTAAAATAAATTATTCTCTCTTTTTTGGAGGGAGAGAACTAGTTGGAGACACAAATGTTAATAAAGAGAGGGCATACAAAGATATGAAGCAGGGGCGCCTGGGTGGCTCAGTCAGTTACGCATCCCAATCTTGATTTCCGCTCAGGTCATAATCCCGTGGTTCATGAGACTGAGCCCAGCATCGGGCTCCTTGCTGACAACACAGAGCCTGCCTGGGATTCTCTCTCTCCCTCTCTCTCTGCCCCTCCTCTGCTCATGCTCTCTCTAAAAATAAATAAACTAAAAAACAAAAACAACAACAACAACAAAGCAAAGATGTAGAAGTTGAAATGGAAAAGACAAAGGCAGTTTGAGATCAAATGATGGAAGACTTTGAATGCTAAGTTGAACAGTCTGAACTCCATTCTGTGGGTAATGGGATGCCACTAAAAGTTTTAGAGGATGACAGAGACATGATCTGACCTGTGCTCTCTCTTGTGGCAATGTAAAAGATGATTTGGAGAAGACAGAAAATGACTGGGGGCAGGGAGACCAAGTGTCAGCTACTGAAGATCCAGGTGAAAGAAGATGAGACCTGAACCAAGGTGGTGGGAGTGCAAATGAAAAAACAATGGGTACTTTCACCCCTTGCTAATGACTTTTTAAAGATGATTTTAATAGTGTTACAGTCATACCATTCAAAATTCAAAAAGTACATTGGGGCACCTAGGTAGGTAGCTCAGTCAGTTAAGCATCTGACTCTTCATTTCGGCTCACGTCATCATCTTATGGTTTGTGAGTTCAGCCCCTGTGCTGGGCTCTGCACTGACAGTGTGGAGCCTGCTTAGGATTCTCTATCTCTCCCTCTCTGCCCCTTCCCTGCTGTCTCTCTCTTTCAAAATAGATAAACATTTTTTAAAAAATTCAGGGGCACTTGGGTGGTTCAGTCCGTGGAGTGCCTGACTCTTGGTTTCGGCCCAGGTCATGATCCCAGAGTTGTGGAATTGAGCCCTAGTCAGGGTCCTGACTTAAGATTCTCTGTCTCCCTCCAAAGGCAATCAATTTCTGGATTTTTTTTTTTTTTTTTTTTTTTTTTTGAGAGAGAGCGTAAGCGCACCCAAGTTGGGGAGGGGCAGAGTAAGGGGGACAGAGGATCTGAAGCGGGCTCTGTGCTGATAGCAGGGAGATCATGACGTGAGCCAAAGTCAAACTCTCAACCAACTGAGCCACCCAAGCGCCCCAGAAGCAATCAATTTCTAGTCTGTCCTTCCAGAGATGTTTTATGCATAAATGATTATACATATATGAAATATATGCATATACATGCTAATGTATACACATGCAAATGTGCATAAATACTTTTACCCATTTCATTTTTTTACACAAATGATAACATAATTATTAATTAACATTGTTCTGTAGATCTTACTTTTTTCAATTTCAGTCTTGTTGAAAAGCAATTCAGCTATACACACACACACACACACATATATGCATATCATACATAAAGAACTATAAGAATGCTCACCTCTTTTGTCAAAAAATCCTGGCCTGACTCTTATGAGAAATTTAAAAGGAAGAGCAAAACACAAAATGCAAAATTAAAAAAAAACACTAGAGATGGGTTATGGAGATCTTTGTTCTCTTCACAACTGTTTGCTGCTTGCTTTCTGTAATCAGATGTCAATTCTCAAAAGAGAGAATATGAAAACATTTCAGTTAGTATTAACAAAATGCAGCAACTAATTCTCCATTTATTTTTGCCACATAGGTGCCTAATATCTAATACTAATACCTGAATTTGACTGCCAGGACTACCACCACTATACACACAGAACACACACACACACACACACACACACACACACACACACAGAGTAAACTGTACCTACAGAATCACCAGGATTTCACAACAATCTTGACTTTAAAACTATCAGGAAATAGCCTTAGCACAAACCACTAGCACAGCAGCCAACAAGGAAAACAAATGCTTTTGTTGACAAGTACTGGAACAGGCTTTGCCAGTATCTGGGGTTATAAATGATGCCAAAGAATCAATTACCCTGAGGTATTTTGCTAATGTTTTCCCCAACTCTCCTACTCTATTTTAACTTGATTTTAACTGAAAGATAAAGCATATAGCTCAGAGGGGAAAAAAACGTCTTCTCATCCATAAGGAGTCAGTACTTGACTTCTCCAGGAGACAGTTAACTAATTAACTCATTAAATTACAGACAATTACTTGGCAATGTCAGTGAGTCTGTTGCCTGAACAGACAGAAGAGGGAGTGTAGAACAGAAACTAGAATCTACCCACAGTCAGTCAAGATGCTAAAACATTGTAGGTATTATGTTAACAAAGCAAAGCAGATACCTCAAAAACAGGTGATTTATTTAAACAAAAAGTATATTTTAAAATAAGAATGACTCATTTAAATAGTTTCATTACTTTCAGTGCTTATTTTAATTGCTGGACAATAATGTTTTAAACGAAGTAAACACGGCCTACAGTAACACAGAAGGCTAGAAATCAGAAAAGATTAGGTGGCCATATTGAGACCTTCTCCTTCTGCTAACCAAAATGACTTGCATGTTTATACTAAAAAGAATAAAAAGAAAATTAAAACAAAGTTTTGGGTCTCCCATGCTAAATTATTCTAAAAACCTAATATGTCAACTTAATAGTTTCATAATATTTCCATTTTGTTCCTGTCATTTCAAAGGAGAAACAAAAATGACTTTAAATGAAATTAACCAAATATTATATCCATACTCCAAATAACTTTAGAGTTAATCATTTGCCATTTCAAAGATGTCTCTTAAGCAGTTGTAAATCTCTCTTGGGCAGGAAGTCAAGGACACATGAAAGACATTGACAAGAAGTAGCTGACCGTATCCAAACAAAAATAGGTGATTTATTTTCTTGACGAAACTTTCCAAATCCAACTCAAGTATTTGAATGTAAAAGTACACATAGCTTTGACATTTCCAGAAATATTTAAGTTTACATTGAGTATAGTTCACATGTGCTTGAAAAAGTCTTGACATTATGAAGCTTGAGAAATGAAATGGATCTCGACGAAAGATCAGAATCTTTATACATTGGTTGCTGATAAAAGATGGCAGGGTTTCACATACAGATATATATAATTACACTATTGCACTTACACAGAACTACCTCTAGCTCCAAATGAGATCATGTTATCTCCAAATGTTTTGCCTATCCAGCCAACAGATCAACATATTAAGGTCTCACTTGACTGGAGTAAGTTGGAGAGTAGTAATTCCTTTACAATTTGCCAAACTTTAACCCATATAGCAGGTTACTTGTAAAGCAGACTTTACAAAGAGTTTTCACACAACCCTAGATTTCTATCGAGTACAAGGGGGAAAAAGAAGGTTAACTTAAAATTTAATGACACTAATGAGTAAAAAAACCAAATAGTCTAAATGATACAAATTACCTGTTTAAATGATTTAAGTTCAAAAACAGATCTTTTGATATTTTATATGTCCAGAAGATTTTCCAGAGGTTATAAAGAAAAATTCTGATCTCCTGTAACTAGAAGGCTGGTTACTTTTTAAAAAGTACACAGTGTATCAAGATCAAGGATTTTCTTTTTAAGTATGCACACCAAAACCAAGTAATATATTTAGAAGCATTACTTTTTAAGCCAAAAATCTGCTATTATCAAATCTTCCAGGTAATTTTGCTTTCACTTAAAAACATTTATTAAGTACCAGTCGTGTGCTGGACATTATGCCTGATACCAGGGATGCAAGATCACAAAAACATAGTTCCTACCCCAAATAACTCAGAGACGGTGGCATGCTGGACACTGAAACCAGGGTCTAAAAACAAATTCTAATCCCTGTGCCATTAACTAGTTGCGATTTCTTGAGTCTTCTCTGAGTCTCTTCTCTAATAAGAAGATACAGAAACATTAACGGTCTTGACATAAGGAAAAAATGAGATCCTGAACACCAAAGTTCTTGGAAATTGTAAAACTAATAACACATAATGAAATACCGTAGTTACTCTAAAATGCTTAGAAACACAGAAAAGCAAAGGATCCAAATTTCCCTCCTTGCTTATTTAATTATTCTGCTTTTGCCCAAACATGAAGGAGTTAATGTTCTACCTCCTCATCTTTCTCCAAACCAAGGTTTCCTTGGGGTTGGCTCCCACTGTTGTTGGGTTTACCAAATCAGTCCTAACTGGTCTAGCCAGCTTCATCTCTGCTCATCCAACATGTGGCTGTAATAGGAGTCAAAACAGACTGCTGCTCCAAGACTTTGTTCCAACTGAGATGAACTGACATTTTCAGATCTTAACATCCTTCCAATTTCAGTAACTCTCACATGACAATGCCACAAAGTTCAGTAACTACAGAGATCATGTAAAGCATTTCCCATACAGAAAAGTGAATTACAGGAACAATGGAAGAGCTGAGCTTCTGAAGCTAATCCTCTTGCTGTCCTTCACTTACATGGCTCTTACTCCTAACAGAAACCAAATTTAGTCAGGAACCAGGAACGTATGCCCTTTCACTACACAAGCACTCTGCATAATGAGCAGACCACAACAAACCCTGTTACAATAGTACAATGTGGAATTTATCTATTATAAATTAATATTCTAATAAGAAAAAATAATTCTAACACACATGGCCACTTTTTTAAAGATTTTAATTAGTGATGCAATTTTTTCCGATATTTACTAAAATCAACTACACACGCATTAGGAAAAGGCAATTTTATACATCTAATTTTAACTAGCACTCTCAGGCACGTATTTCGGATACACTAGAAACAAAACCTTCTATTGGATTTTGCAAAAAAGGTTCTCAGAAGTCTGCCTTTCTAACTCAGTTTGCCTCCATGAAATATTATGTGCTTATTTTTCTTTTTGCTTTAATATATGTATTTTTACCTTCCATTATATCAAATCCTATTGTCAGCGACTAAACAATGTAATTCCTAACAGAGCAGAGAGGTATAAGCTCTTTATTAATCACTGAAATCAACTGAAGCTACCATAATAAACTACGTATACCAAAACAATCTTCCCCTCAAAGTTTCCAAAAACCTTGGAAATAAAATAATGACCCCAGAGAACTCAATAACTGAAACTAGAATGATTCTCAGGGCAGATTAAGTTGAATAATTAATTCACATTGTTCTTAAAATAAATACTTCAATCTCTTGGTCTAAGTAACCATGGGAACATACAAGGAGCATATATATTTATAAGCCTGGGCAAATCATGTCTTTGACAATCAAGGTGCAGCTCCTAGGGGGACAGAATACTTTAAGGTTGGTAAGCCTTAATTAAATACCAAGAATTTTGTCACAGAGAAAGAAGGACCTTTTTCCTGGTAAGGAGTGGAAAATATTAGAAGATTTAAGAGAAAGGGCAACCAAACGTAATGTATGAACACGTCTTGGATCATGATTTTAATAAAGCAACTCAAAAAAATGAAACCATCAGGGAAATTTCAACACTGAATGGAAATCCACATTATTAAGGAATATTTTTACATGAAATAATCAAATTATGATTTGATGGTTTTCAGAGTCGTCAAGTATCAAGTCATCATTCAGTAGCTTTTCAAGATACTAAAGTATTCATATATGCAGTGATACAATGTCTGGGAATTGCTTCAAAATAATCCAGTGCAGCTGTAATATCGAGGAAGCAAGATTAGCCAAAAGAGCTGATGAAGCTGAGTGACGGATATATGGTAATTCATTATACTATCTTCTCTAACTTTATATAGGCTTAAATTTTTCCATAATTAAAAAGGTTTTTTAAAAGGATACAGAAAAATGAGGTGATTCTATATATACTAACATACCTGTATCTCCCAAACAAAATTAACTTAGAAAGGCAAGTTGTATTCAAACATATAAAGCAAGTCTCTTCTATTTACTGTATAACCTTGAGCAAGTTACCTAACCTTTCTAGGGCTCAGTTTCTTCACCTATAAAATGAGAATGTTAATCGCTTCTCGGCCTTTTTGGCTAAGATCAAGTGTAAAATGAGAATGTTAATGGTTCCTACCTTTTAGAGTTGTTTTGAGGACTGACTATAATGATTTATATAAAATACTTAAAATAGTGCCTGAGACATAATAGTGACTTAGTAAGTTAAGCAAGAGCACAGTTCTAAAAGCCCAATAGTGGCCATAGAACTGATTTCGGTGAATGATGCTTTAGAAACTTCAGTATTATTAAGTAAAAGAGAGCTGGACAGACGGAAATGATTTTTTTTTTGAGTTATACACATAAAGAATGAATTATAAGTCTTTCTTTCAGATCTGTGTCTTGGTATTTCAGAGCTTACAGTTGGACTATTAGTCCTTCTCTGATCCAGATTGAGCAGTTGAAGGTTCCAAAGAAAACTGTTATCATCCACATATCATCCACAGTCTATCTTAGACCATGGCTATACCCCTTCTCAGAACCTACAAACTTGAAAGAAATTACTTCTTATTCTTATTTCTGAATGTGGAGATTTGTAAATATCTTCAGGTATATGTCTCAACAATATGAGTAATTAGCTGATTATATGTACATAATCATAAACACATTAATATTTTAGTCACTTTATAGGTCCAGCACAGTTACCTGGGAAAGATAAGGGACTCAGATCTTATTCACGAAAGAAAAGTCCTCATCCCATCTTAGAAGGAAAAAAAGGGACCAAGGAACTAAGCTCCATGTGTCAGGCATCATTTACAAATTACCTCATTTAATTGTTGTAACATCCCTATGTGCTAGGTGTAATAATCCCTTCTTAGGTAAGGAAACTTACTGGTATAAATACCTAAGGTCCTAGAGCAAAAAGGCATCCAGTAAGGACTCAAATCCAGATCAGACTACAAAGCTCTTGCAGGCTCAAGCTACCCTCTGCTGCCTCCTGGAAGAAAAAGAGTCAGCTGAGGCCCCACTCAAGATGTTCTAAGAATCCTATGGACAGAAAGAAATTAAATTGGAAGAATCAGTCTAATTAAAGCAGTCATCCATAAGAAAGCATAGAAACATGTAAGGAAGTTTACATTTCTTTTTTTTTTTTTTTTAAGTTTATTTATTTATTTTGAGAGAGAGAGTGCATGCGTGAGCAGGGGAGAAGGAGAGAGACAGAGAAAGGAGACCATCTCAAGCAGGTTCGGCACAGCACAGAGCCTGAGAATGGGGCTTGAACTCACGACTGTGAGATCATGACCTGAGCTGAAATCAAGAATCAGACGTTTAACCAGCTGAGCTACTCAGGTGCCCCGAAAGTTTACATTTCAATATGATCTATTTCAATATGATCTATTTAAAATGTAAATTGAGGGGCGCCTGGGTGGCGCAGTCGGTTAAGCGTCCGACTTCAGCCAGGTCACGATCTCGCGGTCCGTGAGTTCGAGCCCCGCGTCAGGCTCTGGGCTGATGGCTCGGAGCCTGGAGCCTGTTTCTGATTCTGTGTCTCCCTCTCTCTCTGCCCCTCCCCCGTTCATGCTCTGTCTCTCTCTGTCCCAAAAATAAAATAAAAAAACGTTGAAAAAAAAATTAAAAAAAAATAAACTGTAAATTGAGGGGCACCTAGATGGCTCAGTCGGTTGGGCGTCCGACTTTGGCTCAGGTCATAATCTCACAGTTCATGGGTTCGAACCCTACATCGGGCTCTGTGCTGACAGCTAGAAGCCTGGAGCCTGCTTTGGATTCTGTGTCTCCCTCTCTCCTCCTCCTCCCCCGCTCGCACTCTCTCTCTCAAAAATGAATAAACATTAAAAAAAATTTTTTTTAATGTAAATTGAGAGGCGGCTGGGTGGCTCAGGTCATGATCTCACGGTTGGGTTTGTGAGTTCAGGTCCCACATCAGGCTCTCTGCTTTTGGCACAGAGCCTGCTTGGGATCCTCTGTCTCTCACTCTCTCTGCCTCTTCCCAGCTATTTTCTTTCTTTCTTCCTCCCTCTCCTTCTCTCTCTCCCCAAAATAAACAAACATTAAAAATTTTTTTAATGTCAATTATTCCACTTCCAAGGTGAAAGACATTTGGTGGTCTCCACAACAATCTTTGAAAAAATCCAAACTCTTCCCTGCGGCCTACAAACAAGGCCCTGCTTGATATGGCTCTCCTTCAGTCTCATCTCTCACTGGCCATTCACTCCCTCACTTACTGATGCTTCGGACACACTGGCCTCCTTTCTGTTTGTCAAACATACCAAGCCCTTATCCACATCTAGGCCTTTACACATGTGAGCCCTCTGGAATTCTCTACCCACTTTATAGTCTCATCTCTAGTCCCACCTTCTCAGGGGTCTTTACTGACCACTTTCTTGAAAAGTGATGGCCTTTTCCATCATTCTATTTGTTTTCTTATTAGACTTGTCACCTTCTGAAGTTTGTTCTGTTTTGTTTTTTTAAATGTGTGGGTTTTGCTACTGTCCCAGCCCCACCCAGAATGAGTTACTTTCACTGAACTCCTCTATCTCAACTCTATAAAGGTAGAACCTAGCACAATGCCTAGCCTGGCACATGGTAGGCAATTAAAAATGATTGGTAGGAGAACATAACATGACATTTAATAACACTAATTTTCTCATCTTTTCAATTACTTTTCAATCCTTGTATCAGACTCAAGGATAAAGTCTCATTATGGTGCTAGTATGCCCTTAATGCCTAACACTTTTTTTTAATGTTTATTTATTTTTGAGACAGAGAGACAGAGTGTGAGCAGGGGAGGGGCAGAGAGAGAGGGAGACACAGAATCTGAAGCAGGCTCCAGGCTCTGAGCTGTCAGCACAGAGCCTGACGTGGGGCTTGAAGTCACCAACCATGAGATCATCACCTGAGCCAAAGTAAATGCTTAACCAACTGAGCCAGCCAGGTGCCCTGTCACCTTTTTTTTTTTTTTTTAATGAAAACTTTATACAGTTTATTGCAAATACTAATATACTAAAGATAAAGGCTATCATCTTCAATTCCTAAATTCTAAAAAACTGGTGAAAACACTTAACAGTTTAGATAAGAAAACTTTAGATCCCCTTCTGTGTGTCTCAAAGACTCTCATTGGCTTTATCCAACCCAATTTATTCTGGGAAGTCCTCTTTTAACTTCAGATTCTGAAATTTCTAAATTCTTACTTTTTTTTAAATTTTTTAATGTTTATTTTTGAGAGAGAGAGAGCACGGGCAAGAGAGAGCGCACCAGTGGGGGAGGGGCAGAAAGAGAGAGAGAGAGAGAGGGAGACACAGAATCTGAAGCAGGCTCCAGGCTCTGAGCTGTCAGCACAGAGTCCTATACAGGCCTCAAACCCACGAGCTGTGAGATCATGACCTGAGCCGAAGTCAGATGCTCAACCAACTGAGCCACCCAGGTGCCCCTATTCTTACTTTTTAAATTATTCACTTG
Organism: Panthera uncia; assembly: GCF_023721935.1. Classification (NCBI taxonomy): domain Eukaryota; kingdom Metazoa; phylum Chordata; class Mammalia; order Carnivora; family Felidae; genus Panthera; species Panthera uncia. The sequence goes on along the minus strand of NW_026057584.1, from coordinate 60,452,990 downwards.
ATCAAAATCTAATACATACACATTAAGGCTTTATTTTTACTTTCCTCTAATTCTTCTATAAATGTATATGTGTAAATATACATACAACATATATGAAGTGGCTTATAGAAAACTAGAGTCATGCTATAGACACTTCTTTACATCTTATCCCACTTAATAGTACATTGGAAATCTCTAAATCAGCTGAAATAGGCCTAACTCATTCTTTTTAGTTTTGCATAATTTTCCATGGAATGGTTTTTCCATAGTTTTTCTATCACTCCTCTCTGATAACATTTGTTTCTCTTTTCTTTTTCCTACTTTTTCTTCCCTCAAGGAACAATTGTGTGTTACAACTAACAACCTTGTACATGTATATTTTTATGAGTATTTTTATTTTTCTGGGTTAAATATCCCCAAAGTAGGATTGTTTATTCAAACGGTATCTTTGTTTTAAACTATTGCCAGATTGCTTTCCAAAGAGTCTTTGTTTCCACAAATACCCCATGAAAGCACCTTTTTTCTCCACACTGGGCCTCAGTCGATGTTATCATTTGTGATACACATTCCATCCTTTTGAAAACATAGCCCTGGGGCACATGGGTAACTCAGTTAAGTGTATGACCCTTGATTTTGGCTCAGGTCGTGATCTCCTAGTTCCTGAGTTCAAGCCCCGCATTGGGCTCCTCAGTGACAGTGTGAAGTCTGGTGGGGATTCTCTCTCCTCTCTCTGCCCCTCCCCTCTTTCTCTCTCAAAATAAATAAATAAACTTAAGAAAGAAAGAAAGAAAGAAAGAAAGAAAGAAAGAAAGAAAGAAAGAGGCATCTGGGTGGCTCAGTTAAGTGTCCAACTTCAGCTCAGGTCATGATCTCAGTTCATGAATTCAAGTCCCACTCATGAGTTCAAATCCCACGGGATTCTCTCTCTCTCTGCCCCTTCCCTATGAACACACACACTCTCTCTCCCTTTGCAAAATAAACTTAAAAAGAAAAAAAAGGAAAAGATAGCCCTAATGCATATTCCAACAAGGTAGAAGGGTCTCCCGCTTAATTAATTCCCTTCTGAGCCCCAGGTTATTGCCAAAAATACATACATATGTAATATGTAAACAAATATTTATTGGTTAAAGAATATTTCTTTTGGGGTGCCTGGGTGGCTCAGTCAGTTAAGCATTTGACTTTCGGCTCAGGTCATGATCTCGTGGTTCCTGGGTTCGAGTCCCGTGTCAGGCTCTGTGCTGACAGCTCAGAGCCTGGAGACTGCTTCGTATTTTGTGTCTCCCTCTCTCTCTCTTCCCTCCCCTACTCATGCTCTGTCTCTGTCTCTCAAAAATAAATAAACATTAAAAATTATTTTAATAAAAAAGGATATTTCTTTCAATTAAAAATGAATACATTATCATAAAAACACTAAGGAAGAATCACTCTTTGCTTTACGTTAGCAGCACCTTCTTCCATTTATTCTATAAAATAAACAACACAGGGGTGCCTGGGTGGCTCAGTCAGTTAAGCATCCAACTTAGGCTCAGGTCATCATCTCATCGTTTGTGGGTTCAAGCCCTACATCTGCTGTTAGCACAGAACCCTCATCAGATCCTCTGTTCCCCTCCTCTCTGTCCTTCCCCCACTGTTTCTCTCTCTCTCAAAATAAATAAACTTTAAAAAATAAAATAAAATAACACAGAAAACGCATTTTCATAATTTTTACATGGGATATGATAATCATTGTTACATTAGGTGATAATGAGAAAAAGAACAGGTTCAAAATAATACTTGAGTTCTACACTGCAGTGTATTTTTGGTCTAACATATATAATGATACAGTCTTAACATGTGTTGCTTTTACCATACAATACATTGATAAGCAAACAACAAAAAGTCTACCAACCAAAAAAAAAAAAAAAGAGATCTTGACAAATCATTCACTTATAACAGTTTTTGATAAACCTACTTTGCCACATAGCATAGACTAACTTCTCATTTTGAAGTTCCTCACGTTTATAACAATCAGCCTGTGACAGTCCTGTTATCCTCACCTTACCTCCCTCTTCATTGCTTCTCTTGTCTCCTTTTGCTACTGTATATTTCTGATGTAGCAAAATCGGGTCAATGATAGTGTGTGGGTGAGAGGTAAAAGAAGAGAGAAATCAAGAAATGACAGTTGTAAGGGTAGTAATAGTAAAATCTTAGCTTGACAACTGGTTGTAAATTACAGCACAGTCTAACACATAAGAATTCATTTGTTGTGCTCCAACTTTATGAACTTGTAGGAATCTGGAAAAAGCAGAATCCTAGTGAATATTATTGCTCCTTTTTTTAACTAATAGAAAATATAGGTCATCAAAATTTGAGAAGCGATGAACACAGAAAAAATAAACCTATGTCCCTATACTCAAAATAATAATGCTTCACTTTTCTAAAGCCCTTTTCACATACTTTTAAACATATATATATCAGCATTTTCAAAGAGAAGTATTTTCCTGTTTACAAAAACAAATGAGTATTTGTGAATTTAGACAGTTAATGCCACAGATCTAAATTTACAAAAAACAGCTTTCAGTTGTATTCCAAAATTCAAAATTAAATCTCTCTGTAGTCTTTAAATATCTCACTGATCCAGAACTCAAGTAACCCCCAAATCCTACCAAAATCAAATTATACTAATAACATAATAATTTTAATCTTTGACCATATCCTTTTTTTTGAAACTACTTTAAACTCCCATGGGACGATTCTCCCTCGTTCTCCTCCTCCTCCTTCTTTCCACTTTAATTATGGATATCACTTATAAATCAGTCCCTTATTCCTGGTCCTGTTTCTTTTATATTTAAACTCCTCGGGGCGCCTGGGTGGCTCAGTCGGTTAAGCGTCCGACTTCAGCTCAGGTCACGATCTCACAGTCTGTGAGTTCGAGCCCCGCGTCAGGCTCTGGGCTGATGGCTCAGAGCCTGGAGCGTGCTTCCGATTCTGTGTCTCCCTCTCTCTCTGCCCCTCCCCCGTTCATGCTCTGTCTCTCTCTGTCTCAAAAATAAATAAAAACGTTAAAAAAAAAAAAATTTTTTAACTCCTAACCACAAGGATTTATCTACCATCTGTACAAATTTGTATCTCTCCACTCCTGTCAGATTTAACATATTAGGACATACTTATTTAACAATGAAACTTAAACTTCTCTCCCCCACCAATAATTCCCAAAATAGATGCCTTATCAATTAACATCCATCCAGATTCACTACTTCTTACTTTACTTCTATATTTAATACCAAACTCAATAGATTCATCCCTTACAAAGTCCCTGGTATTCTTATTCCTTCCCATTTCCCCAGCCATCAGACACTCCAGGTCATTATCTCCCACATGTATTATTTCAATAGCCTCTTAGCTGATCCCCCTACCTACTTCCAACCTCTCCACACTTTATCCAACATACACAAAGAGATGTCAGAATTTACCACTTCAATTTGCCCACTCAGAAACCCATAGTGCATCCCTACTGTTTCAAATCCAAACTCATTGGCCAAATGTTCTAGGTAGTTACGGTGCAAAGGCACTTTTTTTTTTCATCACCTAAGTAACCAGATTGTTTTTTCCTTGTACTTCTAGCTTTCAAAAAATAACCCACCCCCCATTTAGAGACACCCCCCCCCAAGTGATTTAGTGTAAGGGTTAAGAATACAGGTTCTGCAGTTTGATTGGACTCCAGCCTCCACCACTTAAGAACTAAATGACATTAACCAAGTCATTTAACTTCATCTATTTAACGGGGACTCCAACCCTACCTCCTAAGGTTGTTATGAAAATTAATGTAATACCCTTAAAGCACTAGGCCAATGCCCAGGACACCGGCGAATGATCAATAAATGTTAGCCACTGTCATTATTATTACAGCCACTTTTATCCAGGCAAGCCGATTGCTCTACCAGAGGCTATGTATTTGACTTCATTATTCTTGACTCCCTCAACTGCAATCTGTTAGAGGTGGAATGGGTTGAGAAAGGAGCTAGTCACATGTCAATTACCATCCAAATCTTGGCTTAGTCCTCTCCTTCGATTATTCAACTGATGCCTACTGCTAAACTAAATACAAGTGCACACATGGCACACAGCAAATAGTCCTTAGTAAATATTTCTTGGGCTGATATGTTAAATGCTAACGAAATACTGTAGTTAGTATATATTTTTTGCCTATTTTCTCTAAAATATTAATAAACCGTATGCTTCTAAAATAAAACTGCTCCTAAACAGTGTCCTATAGCTTCAAGTAGCTACAGTTTGAAGTACTCAAAACAGGAATAAAAAAATCTAATATGTTACTTAGTAACTGTCCTCAAATAGATTCAACTAACTATATTCTATCTTTCTAGCTGGTGAAGGTAAGTATCTGTGATGTCTTATCTATCAATTAATTCTTGGGTCAGTGCTTTATAACTAGTACTAAATGCACTGTTATTAATTCCACAATTTTTCAATATAAAAATAAAACAAGGGCATCATCAAAATAATGTGCAAAAAGATAATGATAGGGGGCACCTGGCTGGCCCGGTCGGTAGAGCATGAAACTCCTGATTTCGGGATTGTAGGTCGAGTGTAAACATTACTTAAAAATAAAATATTTTTAAAAAATGATAAGATTTTAAAATTGTCAAAAAGCTAAGCATAAATAGTCCCAGTTCTTTCCTTGTATTCTTATCCTCCCTCTCCCAAAAAACCAAACCCATGCAGAAGCACAGATTTTTTTTCCATAGGATTTTTAAAGCTGAAAGGACCTCAATTCCCATTTCCCAACATCCCACTGAGTTCCACATGAGAAGGTGAAGCCCAGAAAGGCCAGACAGATAGCTACAGATCCAACAATCAAAATGAGGCAGGAGCGGGAATTGAACCCAGTGTTCCTGACACCTAGGTCAGTGCTCTTTGCACTACATCATGAACCATTTCAACTGATTTCTTCCATGCCTACTTAATATAGAAAATAAAATTAACTGTATCACATGAACATCTCACAAAACAACTAAGTATAATCATGGTGTGGTTAACACTGACATATTTTACACTATTTTTAAGAACACTTGTGAGGAACAAAGGTTTCAAGCCAGAAACAGACCATTTCTATTATAATTACTTATGTTCTGGAAATGATCCTTCCCTTTATCAGATTTTATAAAATCTAAGATTCCAATTTTCGCTAATTTTTTTTCATGAGTTACACACGGTATGGTCATCTATGCAGCCTCCTCCCCAACAATAGCTTAAGCAATCCATGTCTCAGATAAAAATGTCATCTAGTCCAGGCTGATCAGCATATGTTAGAATCTGTTCCTAATATAGAATCATACACTTTTGGAGTTGGAAGGAACCTTGGAGATCACCTCTCATTTTACAGAGGAAACAAATACCCAGCAGGGACCTGCCCAAGGTCAAAGTTTCTATATAAGAACCCAGGTCCAGAACAGAAAGTTTTCAAAAGAAGATTTCACAGAAAAACACAATACTTAATCGAACACCTTAGCTTGTCTCCCTTTTCATCTATTTAAGTACAACTTCCTGCATGAGGAACTTCTGAAATTTAAGAAAAGAAAGCAAAACAAAAAACTAAGCCAACTTGTTTTAAGTCTACGGCCAAGTCACTGATCTTAAAAACTTAGAAGGTAGATCTTTGCAAGAATTGCAGACAGTAATATTTTATAATAAAACCCCAAAAGGCTATCTATGAATATAAGTAAGCAGAGGGAGAAAAGACACACACATTAACAATATTCTTATCTCGCTGACAAATTACATAAATGCTTATAAACAGGAAAACTATAAACTTGCAACTTCAAGAAAGAAAGAATATTAATCACCATACATAGTAATTACACAAGAGTGTCGATATGTTTTGAAGTTATATTTTGATCATAGTGCTTAAGGGAAGCTGGAAATTGTTTTTAGTCTCCTTTCACATACTTTTAAGTCATGTTAAAAAACAAAATTTTGAGGAAAATATTTTATCAAACCTTAATAAAAAGGAAAATGTGTATTCACACCTTAACAAAATAAGAGAATTACAAACTACATTGTCTACCCATGTTTTTAAGAATAAACGGGGGAAAAAAACAGAATGAAAACACAACATTCCTGAAAGTTAAGGCCTGAGAACCATTAAGCTTACACTTTTTTTTTCCCCTCAATAAAAAAAGGTGCCACACAAGCCAATTTACCTGGAGGAATATGTTTCTTAACTCATGAGGATCACCTCGCTTGGTTGTTTGCACCTGTAAGGAAAAAAAGAAAAAAGAAAAAGCCAGTTAATGCTTTACTAGAGACCATATCATCTCTTCAGATTAGAGTTCACAAATGCTAACAAATCAATGCTCTTATCTTTTATAGGGGCATTTCGTTTAAAACAAACCAAAAGTATTAACACTGATAACACCTGTCAAATTGGAGATCTATGGCTACAGAGTGGAAGTACAGGTGTGAAGAGCTTAATATACAGCAAATCTACCAGATTTCCTCTGGACTGGAAATGGAAGGCAGTGAGGATCAATCTCTTATTTTATTCCACATCCACTAGCAACACAATAGCAACCACCCACCTCCAAATCAAAAGGCCAGGAAGAACAGGGCAACAGAAAAGTTAAAACACCCAAATCAATCGCCTGGCCTAGCAGCTTTTCTCCCCCATGGAAAGCAATCCAGAATATAATTATCTCTGCGCCCCTGTCTTTCGCCACCCAACCTAAAATACGAAAGCTGCTACATTTCCAAATACTTTCGACATCTTGCCACCAGCAGCACAAATGCCAACCACTGCCCCCAGCCCCACCGAAGCCCCAAATAACTCCAATTCCTCACCCCCTCCCCCACTGCAATACACAGATGCCTTAGGTTATCCCCGGCTTTACATGCCACTTCCTCCCACTCCCTTTCTGATGGCCTCCAACTCCGGGCTCACAATTTCACGCACCTAAGGTAGGGCACTACTCTTCCTTCACCGACCTGGTCTTCACAAGCCCCTCCAACTCATAATCCCTCCTACTTCCCCTCCCCCAGCCGGGCATCCTCTCCCTCCGGTCCAAGCCCCCACACAGCTCTCCCACCCGCAAGCTGGAGCCCCAGGATACGCTATCTAAGAACCAGGCAACGAAGGAAATGGTAAGAGGTGAGGGGCTGGGGGCAAGGTCCCCGGGATGTCTCTTATGCAATAAAGGCAGCAGCAGAGAGTCGGGAGTCACCTTGACCGCCATGCTGTGCTCGGAAGCCGGGGACGAGCGAGTGAGCGAGCAGGGCCGAGCTGTCAGGGCGCGCGCGCGCCGCCTCCCCGGCCGCGCCCGCCCACCCGCTCGCCGGCGCCGCGCGCGTCCCTATGCAAATGAGCCCGGGGCGGGGCGGGAAAAGGGCCCTGAATCCCCGCCAGAAAGGGAGCTGGTCCCGGCCGGCGACCTGTCTCGCTGGGGAGGGGAATAATCCTCCCATAGGCTAGACTGGAGTGCCAGCCCTGGGATTCCGATGCGTCGCGTGGTTGCCTACTGCTCAGTCGCCGCCTGGAAAGTCCCAGGTTTCTTAAGGCCTCTTAATGGGTGTGGCTTTGGGCACCGACTTCAGCCAAAGTCGTTTAATCCTGAGACTTAAAGGAACGCTTGGGGCCCAGACTGAGTAAGATTTCGAAAAGATCAGATGACATGCCCCATTAACGATACTAATAAATGAATTAATGACAACTAATGGCAAATATTGACAATGAAAAGGATTGGGGACCATGCACTCTGGGCAAAACCTAAGGAAATATAACTTGAGAAATCTGCCCCTAAATTGGCATCGGATGAATATGCTTAATATATTTGTAATTCTTGTACTACTATAAAGCTTTATTAGTAGACTCACTCCACACTCCTAATCATCCAAATCCTTTGTGCAATGAGGTGGGGCACAAATGCATACAGAAAAACAATCCAGGGGCGCCTGGGTGGCTCAGTCGGTTAAGCGTCCGACTTCGGCTCAGGTCACGATCTCACTGACGGTGGGTTCGAGCCCCGAGTCGGGCTCTGTGCTGACTGCTCAGAGCCTGGAGCCTGTTTCGGATTCCGTGTCTCCCTCTCTCTCTCTGACCCTCCCCCATTCATGCTCTGTCTCTCTCTGTCTCAAAAATAAATAAATGTTAAAAAAAAAAAATTAAAAAAATCCATCTGTCCATGGACAGGACTGGTACTGAATTCTGGCCCAAGTCACCGGTACACAAAGATTGCCGGCTCTGCCTAAGTAGTAGCTCTACCCGGAACCAAAATAATGTCTCTAAAACTGAGTTCCGCCACTATGACTATATTGAGGTATTGAGCCACATAATGATTCACTCAACATTTACTGGGCATCTATTACATGCCAGACATAGTCCTGCTTGTAAAAAATACAAAAACAAATAGCATTTTGTCCCTAACTTCTAGGATCTTACAGATGGTTAATGCTTGCCCAAACCCCAACCTTAAGTATATTTTATTTGTGACTACAAGCATACTTGCTGTTTTTTTTTAAAGTTAACAACATAAGATTTATTTTATTTTTTTATTTTTTTATTTTTTAATATATGAAATTTACTGTCAAATTGGTTTCCATACAACACCCAGTGCTCATCCCAAAAGGTGCCCTCCTCAATACCCATCACCCACCCTGCCCTCCCTCCCACCCCCCATCAACCCTCAGTTTGTTCTCAGTTTTTAACAGTCTCTAACATAAGATTTATTTTAATATCACTTAGCTCTATGATCCCATCCCTCTCCACCCTCTTTCACATTTCCAATGTTGAATCTAACAGGAGGCTTCCCTTTTCTCCAGTCTCACTAATCATGTTTGTATTAAGTATCCAAGTTAATAGAAATGAGGAAAGAGGAATGGAGAATGTAAATTGTTGATAAGGAATGCTACATTACTAGTACTCCTATAATGAGCTTTTCTGCTGCAGTTGACATAACTGTTTACCACCATTCTTTCTTCAACTTGTTCAAAGTTCTTTTAAGAATGTTGTTGGACATAAGGATTTACAGATTCATATTTTGTTCTTCTACACCCTTATGCCCCTGATACTTTGCTCTCTCGTTTCATGAAATTTCTCTAAGTAGGATTCTTAAGATTTTTTTTTATATTACTTTACAAGGGAAGAATGTTTAGTAGGCCAAAGTTCCTTAGTTTGAATAAAAGTACTTAAGGGAAAGGAAGACATTTATTTAAAATAAAAGTATTGGGGCACCTGGGTGGCTCAGTCAGCTAAGCAACCAACTCTTGATTTTGGCTCAGGTCATGATCTCATGGTTTGTGAGTTCAAGACCCTAGAGGACTCTGCACTGAGAGTGTGGAGCCTGCTTGGGATTCTCTCTCTCCCTCTCTCTCTACCCCTCCCCAGCTTGCACTGACATGTGCACTCTCTCAAAATAAATAAATACACATTTAAAATAAATAAATAAACAAAAGAATTATTTCCTATTGGAATACATTGTTGGCCAAATCTATATAGTTGGAGTGAAAATTTAGGGTCAGACTGGCCACTCCTACAGAGGAAGACATCACATTTAAACAGAGCCCACTACAACAATTCATAGGTATAAGCACCAAGCCACAACGAAAATTTTCTCAAATAAAAATAGCCAACCTTTTAAAAAAATTATACATGTGTATATATATATATCTATATATCTATATATATGCATATATATACATATATATGCATATATATAGATATATAGATATATATATATACATACATATATATATATGCCTTAAAAAATAGCTGATTTTTGAGTAAGTCCAAGAGCTTCACTGGTGCCAATCTAGTTACAATGGAAATGATGTAATAATTTAAAACTAAATTAGGGTGCTACACAGAGAAAATAGAAAAGCTCAGCTACCCGAAATAAATATGGATTTTGCTAAATTTTTTATCCATCCATATAATAAACAATAAAATGGACAAAGGTATTAAAACTATCTACTTTAAGGAAATTAAGTATTTAAAGGAATACAAAAGCCCATGAGTTAGAGTTCCTACGCTGAAGAACTTTCCAACCTATCATTCTGTTATAATGATTGGCTCAGTCAGTTAAGCATCCGACTTCAGCTCAGGTCATGATTTCACAGTCTGTGAGTTCGAGCCCCACGTTGGGCCCTGTGCTGACAGCTCAGAGCCTGGAGCTTGCTTCAAATTCTGTGTCTCCCTCTCTCTCTGCCCCTCCCTGTTCACGCTCTGTCTCTCTCTGTCTCAAAAATAAATAAACACTAAAAAAAAATTTTTTTTTAATTAAAACTTACTTTTGCTTCAATTGCAAATGACAAGGATTTAGGGAAAGCTTAGTCAATGGGGTATCAAAAGACAAACCTGTCAAATAAGATTCACAATATATTTGGGAAAAGGTAGTAGAAATAGTTCAAAACTTTTCACAGTTTTTTAAAATTATTTGCCAATATAGTAATTTATAACTCTTTCCTTAAATTGCAAATGACATTTGTAAACATGAAATAATTTTAAAACTATGGAACAGGTTGAAAACTTGATCATTAAAAGTCTATAGAGAATGACATTTAGAAAGCACAGTTGGCAGTTAAAGGCCAAGAAACTGTTGCAAATATATTTATGTTTATATATTGTCATTAATAGTCACTTTTTAGAATTGGTTTCATAAGAGATTCAGTATGTAGCTTGACTGAGCTGGGAATTTAAATATGCTTGTGAAGTTGTGGCCCATGAAAATAATATATACCCCAGATGTAAAACCAAAATATGGGTTTACTAGACAAACCTGCAGAAACATGTTTCTAACTCCCAAACAGCTTACATTATATTAATTTGAAACCAGCCAATCACTTTGTGGGTAAAAGTTAGAATTATACTAATGTCTAGTGCCCTAATAAGCTAAAATATAATAATTAAAACAAGAGACAATTTCCAATGAGCCTGTTCTGCCACAACTCTTGGCCCTCCTTCCATCTTTAATAACATACTATTTCTGTTTATCTTTTAGCCTCCTCTGATTATTTTACTGACATGAATACATTTTTGTTCTTGTTTCCATATCCCACATAGCTACTAGGAGTGTCATCTTGCAAGAAGTAAATCCAGGTGGTATATGAACACTTAGTAGAGCATTAGGATATCACTGACTAATTAAACCAGGAGTGAAGCTCTTCACTGGTTAAAAGTACATACGGCATCATTATGATGAAGAATAAGCGGCATTTTACGCCTGCCATCAAGATGAAACTCACTTAAAATATCTGAAATAGGGGCATCTGGGTGGCTCAGTTAGTTAAGTGTCCGACTCTTGGTTTCCACTCAGGTCATGAGCTCATGGATCTTGAGTTCCAGACCTGCATGGGGCTCTGTGCTGACAGTGTGAAGCCTGCTTGGGACTCTCTCTCTTTCTCCCTCTCTCTCTGCCCATCCCCTGCTTGTGCTCTCTGTCTCTCTCAAAATAAATAAGTAAACTTAAAAAAATAAAATAAAATATTTGAAATAAATAGTATGATTTGACTTTGGCACACATACACAAAGGATGTTTGAACATCTGGAACTAGAATATAAAATGGTTCCTTTTATTTTACTGAAATATTACAAAGCTTTCAATTTTATTTTATTTATTTCCTTTTAAATTTTTATTTTTAAGTAATCTCTACACCCAACATGGGGCTCGAACTCACAACCCCAAGATCAAGAGTCACATGCTCCACTGACTGAGCCAGCCACGTACCCTCAAAACTTACAGTTTTATAAGATGTGCTTTTAACTCCTTCTTTGCTAAGAGTCTATATGGGGAAATGGCAAGGGGTAGACTAGAGAGACATATGAAGGGTTGAGTGTCCAAGTTTGAGAAAATTGTGTTCTAGATGGTAGGCTGAACTCAAAATCAATCAATCAGAAATTATTAGTTCAACCCAAACCACTCATAGACTCTAGATAAATGAGACACTTTAGGATTCCTCCATACTATACAAATATACTCTCTGTATGCACATTTTCTCTAGTTTAAATAAAATTTTTTTTTTGGTGGAGAGGGCAGAGTGGGATACCAAAAATCAGGTGAAATAGTTGTACTTCTGGAGTTACATCTTCCTAAACTGTTCTTCCTCACAATCTGACTCTGAGTCCTATAAATTATGCAATGAGGATGAGTAGTCTTATTTTTGGACCACAGTCTTCTTTATTCCTTTGTGGAGACAATAACAGACAGTTTTCTTTTCAATGGATTTTGGAAGGAATTCACAGAATGACCTTCTGTAGAGGTTTAAGTCTGTGAGGGCCCTATCACTATATTAGTCATGTGAAAGCTAATATTTAGTGGAAAACCTTATGATCAGATGGAGGATTGAACTAGGTGAACTTTAATGGTTTGGTTTTTTTAACACTCTAATGTCATGATTAAGAGTGAGCCAAATTTTAGCTAATAAAAACTTATTGAGTGCCTTGTGTTTACACTAAATTCACTGTTGCAACTATAGGAAATAAGAAAAATAAATAGCATGATCCCCATTTGACCATGGCAACTGCTATTATTCATTTTTTTGATGAAGAAAGCTGAATGATACCAAAACCTTCTGCATGTGGCAAAGGCCAAGGCAGCTGTAGGTGATAATGGGGTATTGCCACATATTCCCACTCCAATCAGAAGTATGTAATTGGGACAACAAACATCTTGCCAGGTTCGTGAGCCACTTACCTCTCTCTACCCTATCCCTGGAGATTTACCTGGATCTCGTTTTTGCCTCCCTTCTATTTATTTTTTTTTAAATTTTTTTTAACGTTTATTTTTATTTTTGAGACAGAGAGAGACACAGCATGAACGGGGGAGGGGCAGAGAGAGAGGGAGACACAGAATCGGAAGCAGGCTCCAGGCTCCGAGCCATCAGCCCAGAGCCCTACGCGGGGCTCGAACTCACAGACCGCGAGATCGTGACCCGAGCTGAAGTCGGACGCTCAACCGACTGAGCCACCCAGGCGCCCCACCTCCCTTCTATTTAGAGGTCAATAAGGAAGGATGCTAGGGATCTGGTCCAAAGTAAAGAAAAAAATTTCACTTTAAAAATTGTGCCAGGTGGGGCGCCTGGGTGGCTCAGGTCATGATCTCACGGCTGGCCACATCAGGCTCAGTGCTGATAGCTCAGAGGCTAGAGCCTCCTTTGGATTCTGTGTCCCCCTCTCTTTCTGCCCTTCCTCTGTTCATGCTCTGTCTCTCTGTCTCTTAGAAATAAATCAACGTTAAAAAAAAATTATAAAAATTGTGCCAGGAGAAAAGCAAAAGCTTCATATATCCAAAGTAACTTGAAAAATAACAAAGTCAGAGGCACCTGGGTGGCTCAGTTAGTTAAGCATTCCACTCTTGATTTCAGCTCAGGTCATGATTACAGGGTCGTGAGTTTGAGCACTGCACCAGGCTCCATGATGAGCATGGAGCCTGCGTGGGATTCTCTCTCTTCCTCTCCCTCTGCCACTTCCCTGCTCATGCTCTCTCTCTCTCTTAAAATAAATAAACATTTAAAGAAAAAAAAGAAAAAAAAAACAACAAAGTTAGGGGACTCACACTACCTGACTTCAATTTACTGTAAAGCTAAGGAAATCAGTACAGTGTGGTACTGGCTGACATAAGGATTGATAAATAGATCAATAGAACAAATTAGAGAGCCCAGAAATGGATCCAAAATTATAAAGTCATCTGATTTCTTTTTCTTTCAATGTTCATTTATTTTTGAGAGAGAAAGAGAGAGAGAGCCTGCAATCAGGGGAGGGGCAGGGGCAGGGAGAGAGGGAAACATGGAATCCAAAGCAGGGTCCAGGCTCTGAGCTGTTAGCACAGAGCCCGACACAGGGCTTAAACTCATGAACCAGGAGATCATGACCTGAGCCAAAGTTAGAGACTTAACCAACTGAGCCACCAAGGCGCCCCTAAACTCATCTGATTTCAAAGGTACTAAAACAATTCAGTGGGGCAAAGAGTCTTTTCAACAAGTAACTCTAGAATAACCAGAAATTTATATGGGAAAATAAACTTCAACCTCTACTTCAAACATGCACCAAGACTGATTTGAGATAAATAACAGACCTAAATACAAAAGCTAAAATCATAAAGCTTTAAGCAGAAAACATAAAAGAATATCTTAGTGACTCAAAGGTAGGTAAAGGATGTTTATTCAAGACATTAAAAAGCAATAACCATAAATTAAGAAATTATGTTGCACTAAAATTAAAATTTGTACTCATCAGGGGCACCTGGGTGGCTCAGCTGTTAAGTGTCTGACTTCTGCTCAGGTCATGATCTTGCAGTTCGTGGGTTCGAGCTCTGCATCGGGCTGCTGTCAGTGCAGAGCCTGTTTCAGATCCTCTGTCCCCCTCTCTCTGCCCCTCCTTCCCTCTCTCTCTCTTTCTCTCAAAAATAAACATTTTTTTAAAAATTTGTACTTATCAGGGGTGCCGGGGTGGCTCAGTAGGTTAAGCATCTGACTTTGGCTCAGGTCATGATCTCGCAGTTTGTGGGTTCTAGCCCCGTGTCGGGCTCTGTGCTGAGAGCTCAGAGTCTGGAGCCTGCTTTGGATTCTGTGTGTGTGTGTGTGTGTGTGTGTGTGTGTGTGTGTGTTTGTCTGCCTCTCCCCTACTCACACTCTGTCTCTCTCTCTCTCTCTCAAAAATAAACATTAAAAAACAATTTTTTTAAATTTGTACTCATCAAACAACAGCATTAAGAAAATGAATAGGCAAGCCACAGTCTCTGGGAGAAAAGTCAGCAAAACATATATACAACAAAGGACTGATATTCCAGTATATAAAGATTCCTGGGGTGCCTGGGTGGCTCAGGTGGTTGAGCATCCAGGTTATGATCTCATGGTTCGTGAATTTGAGCACTGAGTCAGGCGCTGCTCTGGGCAGAGCCTGCTTGGGATTCTCTCTTTGTCTTTCTCTCTGCCCTTCCCCTACTCATGTTCTCTCCCTCTCTCTCCTCTGTCTCTCTCTCAAAATAAATAAATAAACTTAAAAAAAAAAAAAAGAGCTCCTAAAACTCAATGATGAAGAAACAACTTAGTTTAAAAACGGGCAAAAGACAAAAGACTTGAACAAATACTTCACAAAAGATAATGTACAAATGGCCAATAAGCACATGAAAAACTGCACATGATTAGCCATCAGGGAAATGCAAATTAAATCACAGTAAAAAGATAGCACTACACACCCACTAGAATGGCTAAAATTAAAAAGACTGAAAACAGATGCTGGCAAGGATGTGGAGCAACCAGAGCTCTCATGCACTGTAGTGGGAGTATAAAATGGTATAATCACTTTGGGAAAAGATCTAGCAGATTCTATAAAACTAAACATACACCTACACTATGACCCAGCAATTCTACCTTTTGGTATTTACCCAAGAGAAGTGAAAATATATGTGGACAAAAAAACTTGTACAAGACTGTTCATGGCTACTTTATTCATAAAATCCAAAATCTGGAAATAGTCCAGGTATCTATCAATAGGAGAATGGATAAACTATGGTATATCTACAGAATGTAATACTATTCAGGAATAAAAGATAGAGCAAATTATTGATACACACAACATGGATGAGTCTTAAAAGTATCATGCTAAGTGAAAGAATTAGTGCAAAAAAACATATGCTGGGGATGACTGGGTGGCTCAATTGGTTAAGCATCTGACTCTTGATTTTGGCTCACGTCATGATCTCACAGTTCGTGAGTTTGAGCCCTATGTCAGGCTCTGTGCTAACAGCATGGAGCCTGCTTGGGATTCTCCCTTTCCCTCTTTCTCTCTCTCTGCCCCTTGCCCACTTATGTTCTCTCTCTCTCTCTCTCTCTCTCTCTCTCAAAATAAATAAACTTTTCAAAAAAAGATTTTTAAAAGGTGTACACTGTATGATTACATTTATGTGAAGTTCTAGAACAAATAAAACTAATCTATGGGGGAAAAGAAAACAGAACCATGTTTTCTGGAGGAGAGGAATCGAAGGCACTATCTGGATGATGGTAATAGTCTATGTCTTGCTAAGAGTTTAGATTACAGGTATATGTATTTTCCAAAACTTAGGGAATGTACACTTAAGGTTTCATTGTGTGTAAATTTCCTCAAAAGGCAAACTATCTGTGAATATTGAATTCTAGCTAATGAAGTATTTAGGGGGAAAAGTAATAGTATCTTAAATTTACTTTGAAATGCATAAAAGAAATAAGATTGAAGACTGGATAGAGAGAGACAGGTGAACAGATGGACAGATGGATGGATGAATGGATGGCGAAGGAAGGGGAGAGAGAGAGAGAAAGAGAGATGTGACACCTCACTGAGGGGCATATGGGAATTCATTGTAAAACTTTCAATTTTCCCATATATTTGAAATTTCTCAAAATAAAACTTTCTGGGAAACTGTACTGGGTCTTTGTGTTACTAAAGATGGCTACTCAGGTACATGATTCTATCGTTTGGCTAGAAATTGTAATGGGACTTGTTTTTTAAACATCGTTAGGCCTCTGTGCCTTGTTGGAGAGTAGGGAATAGAAACTGAAACTTCTTGACAAATAATGTATCTCTATTATGGACAGGGGAATCTGAAAACTACGTTGAATTGAGAGAAAAAAAAATGTTCTCCTTAATGTGGATTCAGACAGTAATTACATGGAAGTTGTGTTTGTGTGTATGTGTTTCTTTGGTCTAATGCTTACCCACGGGAAAACTGGAGGAAGTATATGGAAGTTTATTTGTATAACATACTGACAGAAATCTTGGAAATTACCAGCCTATACTGAAACTGTCCTGCTTAAGTGTACCTACAATATAAATCTAGACTGAGAAACTCAAGACTTTGGTAGGAAATACTCAGTAATGGGTCACTGTGTCCTTGGATTGCCCTGTCGGGAGAAGGATGAAATCCTAGAGAGTTTCCAAAAAGGGGAAAGAAGATTTGTAGCAGCAGACCTACAGAAAGGACTCACTGAGGAAGAAAGGGCCACAACCCTCAAGACAAGGAATCCAGGAACTGGGGTATGCACAGGAAAAACTTCTGAAGAATTACTATAAAGAAATGGTGTAATATTGACCAGTATCAAATTGTACTGATCAGACAAATAATCAGGAAGTTTAAGTTAGAAAGTCTGGAGAAACAGTATGAAACAGCTAGACTTTGGAGAGGAAGCCTTTCTGGAAAGAGACAGATCAAGGAGGAAAATTGGGCAGAATTGTGGAATGGTTGGCATTCTTTTAATCAGAAGAGGATGAAGCTGAGAACACAGAAGGAAATTGACCAAGAATTGTTGAAGGTCTCAAAGTTGTACTCTGCATATTCCTTTCCCAGTAGCCCTGACAATAGAATACCACTTTAAGGTACTGACAATATTATAAGGAAAAACTACATGAAAATGAAATAAACAGGAATTAAGAGTTGAGTCCATAAGAGGACCATAACCTCTCTGTACTGCGAAAAATGTCAGAAAGAGTAAAGAATAAACTTACACATAAAAATAGTTAATGACAGCTTGTACTTCTGAAGAAGTTTGTGGGTAATACTGATTATAGGTAATACTGACCTGCTGCTTCTTCCCTGATTCTGGTCAAGTCGGCATTGGAAGAAATCAGAGTAACACATCTCTATATGGTCTTTCCTATATTATCCTGTATTATCAACTATCACTACTTGGAAAGAAGCACAGAAACAGTCATTGTTTGCTCACCCTGTTCTTCTATCATCCCGGATGGATAGCTTACCTGGAAGGTTCAGGATAGAGATAGGTAATAAAATAGGTAGTCAGCAATTATATAATTTTAGCATCCCCAACCCTTCAACAAAGCCTTACATAAAACAAGTTTTGTGTTGATGGTAGGGAATAATATTAAGGCGCAGTAGTGGGAAGAGTGCCTTCCTCATATCACCCCTTCACAGAGATCCATGTGGCAAAAGCAACAATATCATTTCATCAAATACAGTAGGCTCAGAGTTCTAGGTGCAAAACAGAAGCCAAGTGAGTGCAATTCAAGTTACGACAAATGGTAACGGGGGCATGGATCACAGAGAAGCAAAGGCTTAGTAAAAGGTGAAAGATTTATGCGATTTGAAGAGAAACCAGAGCATGAGAAGCAAAGGCTTAGTAGCAGATGAGACAAATCTCCCTTTCCTTAAACATACTCGGGAACCTTAAAGGGGTGGTAGGGCATCTTGTCATACAGAATTCGATATGGCTATGAAGTTCTAATCCATCTCTTATTTTTTAAATTTTTTAAATATTTACTTATTTTTGAAAGAGAGAGAGAGAGACAGAGTGTGGGTGGGGGAGGGGCAGAGAGAGAGGGAGACACAGAATCTGAAGCAGGCTCCAGGTTCTGAGCTGTTTGCAGAGCCCGATGTGGGGTTTGAACTCATGAACCACGAGATCATGACCTGAGCTGGAGTCAGATGCTTAACTGACTGAGCCACCCAGGTGCCCCTCTAATCCATCTTTTAGATGCAGCATGTCTGCTACTATTGATACCTATGAGTAGGAAATAGGAAGGGAACATAATTATCCCTCTCCATAAAGATCTTACAATGTATTGGGAAAACAAAACATAGGTAAAACCATTAAGTTATAATGCATATGCTTAGCTATGTAGTAAATTTCTGCAATATAGGTTTAGAAAATGAAAAAATTGGTTCAAGCTGGATAATATACAGAAGGTTTCATAGAAACTGTAATTTACTACTTGTTCCTGACTTTACCATTTCTCTGTGTTCCTTGTGGAATATGTCTTATTCCCCTTATCCTTCCTTCTTCATCCACACCCTCAGTCCTAACACTTATCTCAATGCCTGACATTAGCTATCCAGGTACTAATTAAATGTTTGTTGATTATTCCTAGCTGATCTCTCCACCACAAGCCATTAGTCCTTTCATATTTCCTATATTGCTTTAGTTACTCAGGCCAGAAAACTGGGTATCAGATTCTTCCTTACCCCTCACATCTGAATAGGTACCCAGTCCCTTGTTTTCCACCCCCTTCAGTGCTTTTTAAAATCTCTTATCATCATTATAATAGGCTTCATTAGGCATCTTGATTGTTCTTCCAAGCCTCTAGTTCTCCACTTTCTGACTCCTATCACTATCCTCAAATCCATTCTCCACAGTGCTGTCAAGTATTCAATCTAAAACAGAAATTAAGTTTTGTCACTTCCCCATCCTTCAGTGGCTTTCTACTGACTTCAGCACAAAATCCAAACTCCTCAGTATGGTGAAGAATGGAAGCTTCCCAAACTGTTCCCTTTTAGTTAAATCTTCTGTCTTACTGCTACCATACTTGTTCCTTTAGTCACAAGGATTTTAGGGCTATTTCCTTTGTGCTAATCCTTTGAGAATATTTTACTCCACATTTACTCCACACTGCATATTCTTTAAGGTACAGCTCAAGAATCTTCTTCAGAAAACAATCTTTCATCCCCTTTCCCTGACTAGGGTAGGCTTCCCTCTGTGCACAGTATTTATCAGTGTGTTATAATCACTTCTTTGCTTATTGTCTTTTCCACTGGTGGCTTTCAAACTTCATTGACACAGACATATATAGTAAAAAATACATATTTTTAATCCTAACCCCACCCAGTACACACTGAAATAAAAATTTCATGAAACAATATCTAACTTTACTATATGCAACATACTCTGGTATTTATTATTCTGTGTTAGTCTCCTTCCTTTTTTTCCTAATTCTGGTTTCAACATACTGAATTGGTTTCATGGCCCAATTTAAAAATACTGCAACAGACTGTCAACTCACATAGATTCGTGAGCATGATAGATGCTCATTATAAGTACTTAAGAAAAAGAGAAAACAAAAATCTCTGTATCTCTAGCAATTAGCACAGGGGTCGACATATAGCATTAGTCTATAAAAATGTTTAATAAAAGAATGAATACACACTTCTGGGGCAGACCATCTTCATAAATCATCTTTTGCCCCATCATTTCCCTTTTTTTTTATTTAAAAAAAATTAACATTTATTTATTATTCAGAGACAGAGAGAGACAGAGCATGACCAGGGGAGGAGCTGAGAGACAGGGAGACACAGAATGTGAAGCAGGCTCCAGGTTCCGAGCTGTCAGCAGAGAGCCCGACACGGGGCTCAAACTCACAAACTGTGAGATCATGATCTGAGATGAAGTCGGACGCTCAACAAACTGAGCCATCCAGGTGCCCCAATCACTTCCCTTTTTTAAGAATAAGAGTTTCTTACAAGACATTAAATTAAAATATAGACCTGTAAGCACAGATACAGAGACAGGAAAAACTGGAGAAGGGATTTAAAAACTGTTGAGTTTGGGGGCACCTGGGTGGCTCAGTTGGTTAAGTGTCCAACTTTTCATTTTGACTCAGGTCATGATCTCACGGTTCATGAGACTGAGCTCCATATCTGGCTCTGTGCTGACAGCATGGAGCCTGCTTGGCATTCTCTCCCTCCATTTCTCTCTGCCCCTGTCCCGCTTTAAAAAAAAAAAAAAAAAAGAAAAAAAGTTTATTTATTTTTGAGAGAGAGAGAAAGAGAGCAAGCACAAGTAGGGGAGGACAGAGACAGAGGGAGACACAGAATCCAAACAAGGCTCTAGGCTCTGAACTGTCAGCACAGAGCCCGATGTAGGGCTTGAACCCATGAACCCATGAACTGTGGGATCAAGACTTGAGTGGAAGTTGGACACTCAACCGACTGAGCCACCCAGGTGCCCCGCCCCTGTCCCACTTACTCTCTCCCTCGCTCTCAAAATAAATAAACAAAAAAAGTTTTCAATTGTTGAGTTTAAAGGGTATACTGAGAGAGGCATGATTGCTGAAGGCCAACTGTTAGATATTTCAAAAAAGGCCCAATATGGTGAAGTTACTGAGGTCCAGAATATCTGGTCATCAGTTCCAGAGGTCAGAAATCATCTTGTAAATGACCCAAAGATCACTTAATCTAACCAAATTCACAAGATACTGATGCAGAGGGGTGCCTGGGTGGCTCAGTCAATTAAGTGTCTGACTTGGGCTTGGGTCATGATCTCACGATCCGCGAGTTCGAGCCCCACATCTGGGTGTCAGGCTCTCTGCTGGCATCTCAGAGCCTGGAACCTGCTTCATATTTTGTGTCTCCTTCTCTCCCTCTGCCCCTCTCCTGGTCATGCTCTGTCTCTGTCTCTCTCAAAAATACATGAACATAAAAAAAGATACTGATGCATAGCTCATTTTAACTAATATTTATTACTGAGTACTTACTTTGTATCAGACAATATCCTAAGCTCAAAATACGAATCTATCCTCAAAACAACCCTGTGAAGTAGGATTATCTCATATTATTATCTCTGTTTCAAAGATGAGGAAACTGAGACTGAGACATGTAGTTACTTCTCCAAAGTTAAACAGGTAATAAGTGTAATAAAAAGGTTAGTAAAAAGATTGTGATAAAAATCTTGCAAAAAATCTCTCAAAAAGCAGAGCAATACACAAAGAAAAGGAGGAAAGATATTTAAATATGGAGAACTAATCCAAGGAGCCCAATAATTGATTATCAGGTGTTCCACAAAAAAATTGAGTTTTAAAAGGATAGGAGAAAAATCAGATAAACAAAGAGAATTTTCCATATCCAAAAGATGGAGTTTTGAGTCTCAAACTGTCCTCTGTGTATCCAGGATGAATGAAAAAGTTTCAATACCAAGGCACATTTGGAAATATCAGAACATTAGAGGTAAAAAGGGTAGCCAGAACATACAGCTCCATGAGCCAAGAGGAAGAGGTGAAAATGGCCCCTGTCACTATCACACCAAATAATCCACAGGAGAAATTTCTGCCTCCCTTCCCCACAGCTTTGGGCTCATGGATTTTGAGGTCCTGTATCCAAGGGAGGAATGCTTCCATCAGGAAATACCACCAAGGTTCAGATGAATTATAAATTAATACTGCCCCCTGGCCATTTGGGGCTTCTCAAACTGCAGAATTAAAGACAGGAAGGGGTCACCATAGCCATGTGGTGATTAATTCCAATCATCAAAGGGAAACTAAATGATGAGACAAGGATGACTATGTCCAAAACCCAGCTGAGGCAACTCTATAGCCAACCCAACAAAGATAAGTCTATACTGGACTCAGATCATTTGGGAATTAAGGGTTAGGCACTGCACTAGATATAGAATTAGATCCAGTTAAGGTGCTCAGAGGGATAAGGGAGCATGTAATGAAGGACTGAAAAAGAAGTTATTAGTAGTTTAGGCCTCATGGGCACCTACAGAAGGAGGGTTCAATAGCAGCTACACTATATTATTCTTACGCCCCATTCTACCCCACATTATATGAAGAGCATTGGCATTGGCTATCATTTTAAACCCCATCATCCTGTGATTATATGATGACTGATAGGTCTATGTGTGCCCATTGTGTTGGGAACAATGATTGTCATACAAGGGATGATACATGAATTTCTTACAGTACAAATTACACAGGAAGATATTGGGGCTTGAATTGCTTTTGCAGTATTCCATCTAAAGGAGAGACCTACTAACAAAGGAGACAAAAGCAGCGAGGAGCCAGAGTTTCCTTTTCAGGGAATTGGTATAAAACAGAGGCCCCTTGGGGCGCCTGGGTGGTTCAGTGGGTTAAGCGTCTGACTTTGGCTCAGGTCATGATCTCGCGGTCCGTGGGTTTGAGCCCCGCGTTGGGCTCTGTGCTGACAGCTCAGAGCCTGGAGCCTGTTTCAGATTCTGTGTCTCCCTCTTTCTCTGACCCTCCCCTGTTCATGCTCTCTCTCTGTCTCAAAAATAAATAAATGTTAAAAAAATAAAAATAAAAATAAAATAAATAAATAAAACAGAAGCCCCTTTCAGAAGCCCACTGAATAAATTAAGAATGCATGCTATATGAGAGACAGGGCACTGATGGCAGTCATTGTCAACTAAAGAAGCAGGGATGACCAAAACAGAGTAGTTAAGTAGCAAGATTCATTTCTCCTCTCTTCCTACTTCTAGCCAACACCAGAAGAGTTCATGCTGAGAAGGAAAGAGGAAAAAATATACTAGAACCAACCAGGTATCCCCCAACCTAATTTTTAGGGGTTTAAAGAAGGAGAATGACTGAAAAATTGACTATACTCCTTTCCTCATTTCAAGTCCCCATGGCTATAAGTCTAGATAGCAATGGAGGAGGTTTCAAAACATCGAAGTTTTGGGGCACCTGAGTGGCTCAGTTGAGTGTCCAACTTCGGCTCAGGTCATGATCTCACAGTTCACAAGTTTGAGCCCCATGTCGGGTTCTGTGCTGACAGCTCAGAGTCTGGAGCCTGTTTCAGATTCTGTGTCTCCATTTCTCTCTGCCCCTCCCCCGCCCCCCGCACTCTGTCTCTTTCTCAAAAATAAATAAACATTAAAAAAATAATTAAAAAAATAAAACACCAAAGTTTTAACTAGGATAGGCTAGACTTTGAATAACTCAAAAATTTTGTAAATGTTTGTTATTATTTATTTTGAGAGAGAGAGGGAGAGAACGAGCAGGGGAGGGGCAGAGAAAGGGAGAGAAAGAATCCCAAGCAGGTTCCACACTGCCAGCAGAGCCCAACGCCAGTGGAGCCTGACTCACAAACCGAACCGTTGAGTTCATGACCTAAGCCAAACGACAGTCAGGTGCTTAACCAACTGAGCCACCCAGGTGCCCCTAGACTTTGAATAACTTAAAAGAGCAGAAAATGTACTCTAGGAAAACATAATACAGTAGAGCGATGACTAGAGAAAAATAAAGCATTTTAGTACATACCCCAAACAACTTCAGATTCCTTAGTAACTTGGTCACATAAAAGAAATAGTAGTATGTAGTTTATGATATAATGTTAAGTGGATGAATCAGAACTTAAAATTGTATGTATGTGGCAACTACAATTGTACGAGTAATCTGAATATATTAAACAATGCCTGGAGCAGATAATTGAGTTTTCCCTAAATCACAATTTTTCATAGGGTCAGCAATGATCATATATCTAACCAAACCTACTATTACATTTTTTTTTGCCACCTATTTGTTTTAAGAAGTAAAATAAGTTTATTTTGTAAGATTGCTTTTCATAAATCCATGTTGGATGATAGATACTTGGCCACCCTCTGTGGACTTGTAAATTATGATTTTCTGGTTTTTGTTTTTTGGTTTTTTGGTTGTTATTGTTTTTCAAAGATTAACACCATAGTATTTCAAAGAAGAAGACTAAACAAAGTGTGGTCTCTCAGTTCTTCCCTTTTCCATTAAAATTTGAGTATTATGCTTGAGTTTTTCCATTATCTGCAATCATTCTAGTTTGCAGGGAGTCCATACATATAATTGTTAATAGCACAGATATTTCAGAGAACATGTCTTTGAGTCCTCTAGTGAAGATTCCTTTAGGCCCACCTGATGTGAAATCATCCACCCTAACCTATTCTATCTCTGACTCCAATTTCTACAGCATCATTGGTAATATTTGTATAAGGACTCTATGAAGTCTTCCTCTCACATTGGGATATTTTAGGACACTGGAGCAGGGTGAGAATATCCTGGAATCATTTACAGCATATTGATCTATACTAGGAATGTCCTTACCCCTTTTTAACCCAATCCTGGTAAGAGATAAAAAGTTTATGGCTATCTTTTTAAAATATCAACCCCATATGATCCCAATGGAAAATATATATGAACTAGATAGCATAAAAGTAAAGTAAGGCTCACCAAAGAATCACCTTTCAAATTACAGCTTATGTTCTTATCTGTCATAATTATGATTTAGATAAGTACTCAGCTACCTTTAATAAATGGATAAGGTGTTGTAATACACTAAATACATAACTATGCAATTTTCATTTGTGCTTAGATATGGGCTCATATACCAAAAAATCTCCTAATAGTATATAAAATGTCATTTGGCATTTAAACACATTGTCTAATTTCTTTTGCTTAACACAAAGCAAAGCAAAACCTAAGATAATTAAATTATATTGATGCTATTTGAAAGAATTGGACATTTGTCATCTCCCTGCTGCAGTCCTTCTGTGCATTTTGATGAAAAGAACAATATAAAGTTCAAAATCTGAGAATAAAAGAACTTGAAAGTCTACTTGAAAAGGAAAAATAGCAAAAATCTTTACTAAATGAAAGAAACATACAATTTAGCTCAGCAAGGCTTCTACATATCCAAGGACAATGTAGATGTGCAGCCACAATTTTTTGAAAAGAAAATGTCTTCCCGGCCTGTCTTGTGATTCTTGCATAATAAAACTTACATAAAACAAAATGTTGTAACTACTTGTTAATATCTTAAAATATTTTAGGAACCCCTTGCAATTGTTCTTACAACTTTTTTTTAAATAGAATTTTTCATTTCTCCAAGTATTTGTCCTTAAATAAGGATATTACATATAATTTTTTAAAGTCAATATTCGGATTTTTAGATAAGAATTCATAAAATGAAAATGCAATAATTTATAATAAATAGATAATTCCAGTATTACAATAAATAGATAATTCTATTTACGTAGGAATTGTCCTTAAAGGCCAGGCAGAGAGGGGAGGGAGATAAACCTGAGCATGGGCCTAAAGAAGAGGGGATATGGGCAAGCTTAAATATTAATGTATTCAATACAAGACTTTCTCTGAATAAAAATCTTTCATAAATGGTAAAAGAATTTGTTCTCACTTCAAGTAAGAACTCAGAGATGAAGATAATATTCTTCCAGCCCTGGAGGAGTTATCAATAAGAGGTAAATAAGCTTAAGAGAGGAGAAGGTGATGATTCATAATTATCCCCTAGGAGGACAGATCAGAAAGTGAGGCAATCTTTCTGTGATAAGTAGGCCTACCTTGGTGAGTGAACACAGCAGGCCCCAGATATAGCAGGCCTCAATGGAGCCAACTGGAGAGAAGTGAGAGAAGAGTATAAAAGCCTCACTTGGGGTGAAATGTGGGGCTGCTGCGGGGAACAGCATGTGCTCACTGCTGTTTGTTGTGGGAAACCCAGGGAGGAAAAGGAGGAAGGATGTTATATCCACTGGTCCACTTACCCAATACCTCTCTTTGACTCTGTAAGTGTATTCCTAATAGGACCTGGGTTTGGGGAGATGGCAGCCTACATCTAGTGTCTGAATGTCTGGGTGCTCAACTGATTGAAGGATAGAGATGGAAGTATAGAGGAGCAGGGTAAGCTGCTCATGAGGAATAGCTAGGCCTTCTTAGAGCTCTGTGAGAAAGCTCAAATCTGGGTTAAAATTCTCTGGGGAAAACCAGGGCTACTGATGATCTGGGCTTGTCTACAAGAATACATGTGCCCCAGAGAATCTTGTCTTTGGAGCCACTGTACCAGGGATAAACGTACTCTTGCAAAAGATCATCTCCTAGCAATTGTGTCGATTACCTGCCTTAGGCCAGAGCTACTCCCTGGTGACATCCAAAGAACAATTTAATAAGGAAAGGCCTGTAGTATACACATGTTGGCAGGATGAGTTGAACATGAATAAGGTGGTTTGTAGTCTTTGATTCTAATCACATGCTGAAGGATGTTTTAAAGCAAAGAAACTTAGCAGTTTCCAATCTCAAGAACCATGAATTGCTGGAACAAAAGTGGAAGCATAGTTGTTTTGTGGAGAAATGATGTTCTTGATAGTATTACACAAAATCATTTAAAATAAACACTTAACGGGTATCAATCATGAGCCAGACACGGTGACTTTCTTTCCAAAGTAAAGTATTTCATGAAAGAAATTAACCCTTTCAACAGCAAGAATGGGAAGAAGAAAACCCAGAAAAACATAGGATCAAACTGAGAGTTGGGCCACAGTATCACCAGTATCAGTAACTCACTGAGAAACCTTAAAGAAGAGTGTGGGATGAAGTCAGGGATTTTCAGGGGTGCACAGGTGGCTTACCTAGGTGGAATATATTAAAAATTAGTATTCATATTCTTTTTTGTCTAAAAAACAATAAGTTAACAATAGTAATATTTAATATAGGAATGAAGAGTGACAAAAATATATTAGATATACATTTATATGGAGATACATACACAAATTTTTATGCATATATATACCAAATTAAAAAGATGGCAATGACTAGATTATCTGATTTCTAATATCACTTTGCTCTAAAGTTCTGATTCTACATTATTCAAAGTACTTTAGTTTCTCTTAAACCATATCTAAAAATCACACCATATCTATAATAACATAAACTTCCCCATATACAATATACAAAATTAAATCTTACAAAGATATGAAAAAGTAAACATTTTATTATTTAAATGCATCCTAGCCCTACCAACACACCCTTCTTACCTGATGAAGCAGGTTCTCTCTGTATTATATGATGCCAGTTGGCATGACCCTTTCGTCCTCTTAGCTCATTCAAGACTGGCAAAGGAATTCTCTGAGAGCCCTGTGTTGATGAGATTAATGACAAACTTAAAGTCTGGATTCTCTCTAGGAAAATTTTCAGAATTCTTTTAATTTTACTAATTTGCACAGCCACTAATTTGTTTCGTTTGTTGATAACTGTATATATATATATATATTTTTTTTTAGTTTATATTTATATTTTATTTTATAATTCTTTTAATTAACAACTTAATATTAAGAATCAATAATATATATTGTTGATAACAATATATATATTTTAGTTTATAATTATATTTTATTTTATAATTCTTTTAAAGGATAGATTTATGAACTAAACATTTAATTCACAGTATTATATAACTGGTATAAAAGCTACTCACTTTGTGTGCCCAGATGATAGCAAGTTAAGAGTCTTACTGTGCATAGTAATATGGATAAATAGATCAAAAGGTGAAAACCAGTCCATTAAAATGTCAGCTTTGGGGCTCCTGAGTGGCTCAGTGGGTTAAGCATACACCTCATGATTTCGGCTTGGGTCATGATCTCGGGTTTGTGGGATTGAGCCCCATGTAGGGCTCTGTGCTGGCAGCATGGACCCTGCTTGGGGTTCTCTTTCTCCCTCTTTCACTGCCCCCTCTACCCTGTGCACGTGCTCTATCTCTCCCTCTTGCTCTCTCAAACCAAATAAACATTAAAAAAATGACAGCTGGGGCGCCTGGGTGGCTCAGTCGGTTAAGCGTCCGACTTCAGCTCAGGTCACGATCTCGCGGTCGTGAGTTCGAGCCCCGCGTCGGGCTCTGGGCTGATGGCTCGGAGCCTGGAGCCTGCTTCCGATTCTGTGTCTCCCTCCTTCTCTGCCCCTCCCCCATTCATGCTGTGTCTCTCTCTGTCTCAAAAATAAATAAATGTTAAAAAAAAAAATTTAAAAAAAATGACAGCTTTCACAATTAAGTAAATATACTTAACACTACTAAAATGCATGTTTAAAAATCATTAAAATGTTCAATTTTATGTGTTTTATACCAGTCAAAAAAAAAAAAACAAGTACTGAAATAATATATCATTTTAAAATGAATATTCTAGTCATAAGTTTTCGTTTTATTTGTTTAATATCTAAGTAGCTTTGATAGAGTTTCCTTCACCTTCCCCCTACCCTGAAGCTTTCCACATTGATAAACAACCCAAAACAAGATAAAAAAAATTTAAGACAGGGGAATAATGGTCATTTTTTTGTTAGCTAAAATTGAAAAAAAATGTATGAAACAGCATTTTAACTATGGAATGTGAAATATCTTAGACCTTATTGTATTACCCTAAGTAGACACACATAATTAATGCCATTTTTAGAAATTATAGTTTCAAAAAATGAAGCATGTGTCGCTGGTTGGTCATTTCATAAACAAGTATAATAAATTATAGTGCTCTTTCCTCATTCTGATCAATATTTGCTTGTAAATAATGACAGAATGCAAAAGTAGAAATAGTGACTTTCAACTGTTCCTTGTTTCAGTTAAGCTGCTTCTCTTTGATTCTGTGTATCACAATTCATAGAATGTAAAGAAGAGGGTAAGAGTTAGCCCGTATGTCTAAAAACCTCCAAAAAGGTTAGTAAGTTTCTAATTATGAAAGAAACTAATATAACCTCATTAAAAGAAGCAAACAGTATTTTTTAAAAATTCCTCATTAATTCTCTTCAAACTTTCCCTTCTACAGGCAGTCACAGTTAACCTTGTTAGGTATGTTTATATCAAAATACACTTCTTTATATAAATAACATAACATTATAATGTTATGTAACTTAGTTTTTAACCTATTATATACTAGATATTCTCCCATGTCAGTACATATTAACCAGCCCCTTTTGATGAATGTTTAGGCTATTTCCAATTTCTCAATAAAATTAATGCTGTATTGAACATCTTTGTTCATACATCTTTGCATTCTTATGCAAACAATTTTGTAGACAAATGCTTGTAAGTGGAACTTCTACCTCAAAATATATACAAATTTTAAAAAAATGTACAAATTAAAATTTTTGTTAAATTTGTTAAAATTGCAAAATTGCTTCTTAAAAAGTACTAGTTCATACATCTATGGCTAGTGTATGAGAGTGACAAAATGGAGTGTGCAAATTGTTGGTAATGTACGCCTTTAAGTTACTATTCTAATAGTAGTTTTCGATATGAGCTTGTCTATTTTTATTTTAACTCATAAGAAAGTCAAGTAGGCGGGTAGGGCATTCTAAATAATTGTTCTGGGAATTGAAACTCATTGCCCCCCTCCCCTCCCAATAAGCACTATGAACCAAACAAATGAGTTGACTAGCTGTTGTTACTACCTGTAGAGAAGTATACATTTTGAAATATAGACATATTAAATATCTGCATTTTCTTTTAGATTTCATATTTCTTATACCCACTTTCTGATGTTCATCACTTTAATACCATGTTTTTTAAAAAAAATCTCTTCTAGAGGTTTCTTTCTTTCTTTCTTTTTTTAAATTATTTTTTTAATGTTTATTTATTCTTCAGACAGAGACAGAACGTGAACAGGGGAGGGGCAGAGAGAGAGGGAGACACAGAATTTGAAACAGGCTCCAGGCTCTCAGCTGTCAGCACAGAGCCCGACGGGGCTCGAACCCATGAACTGTGAGATCATGACCTGAGATGAAGTTGGACGCTTAACTGACTGAGCCACCCAGGCACCCCTCTTCTGGAGGTTTCAAGACAGGATGCCAAAATTTACTAGTCCATATGCACTTGAATCTATATCAAACATACAGTTGCTAGTTCATTCCTAATAGTGCAATATGGCCTTTTTCTTTGGAGAAAAATGCCTTTTCTGAACCTCCTATTCTAGAATAAATATTAACATACCAATATCACCTCATATTAACATATAATTTTAGAGTTTACAAACCTTTCATAAATATTGTTCCATTTCATTTTCACAACCAAGGTGTGGTAACTGGGAAGGTATTATCTCCACTTAATAAATGAAACAGGTCCCACAATCATGAAGCAGTAGAACTGAGACTAGTAGAGCACTGAACTTTCCACACCCCTCTGTTGCCTCTTATATATGTATAAGGACAGCATATTCCTTTTGCAGAAATTTTATTCCATGGTGGTAACATTCACCCAATAAATTCCCTTTATAACAAGGTAAAAGATAAATTTAAAAAAGAGGGGGAAAAACCCTGCAAAAAAAGAAAATACCTTTCTCCTTTTTGGTAATGTTACTACTATCTTTCTGAAGGAAGTCATTCTTTTTACTTTTAGCTAAACTGTACCTAAACATGTGTTCTGTGGCAGTGTAATAAATATGTGTGAACAATTCTAAGACAAGGACAATTTAAAAATGTAACCTCAATTTTGCAAGTAGATCATACTAAATGCTAGTCAAACAATATATGTTTCATTGTATTTCTAATTCACATTCATCTTATTTCTTATTCATATTTATCATATATAGGTTTCACTGTATTTTTTCTCTACAACCATAAAGTCACAGGACTAATCCATTTCAGATTTTATTTTCTTATTATAAGGATAATTGCTGGTCAGCTATTGGCTGATCTACAAATAAGGTGGTTTTGTAAAGGAATGAGCCTTGTCATTTTGAAAAAATGATTATTAAAAAAAGATTGTTTTCCTTTTTTGATCCATAATGTCATTAATGGCAGATTTCAGTTTCCTTCTTAACATCATGATCATAATTTCTTGTGTTTCATTTAGATGTAAAGAAGGATCCAAGCATTCTTGGTACCTTTTGTGATCTTTATCTTCAAGAAGGCCATCTCCATGCAGTTGCACAAATACTGGGCTGAGTATCTGGAGAACCTGACTCTAAGGTAGGCTGTATACTGAGTGTGAGCTTGGGGCAATTTCTCTTTTCTGGGCTTTAATGTCTTTATCACTAAAATGAGAGGATGTATTAGTTCTAGACTATCATCCCAAGGGTCCATTTTAGCTTTAGCAGTATCATTGTAAAACCTATTAAACAACATTTGTTCACAAGACATTCTAGTGTTTTAGACAACATTGTGGGACTATTTGTGGATACCTAAATAATGATTTATCTTCTGGGACGAAAGGTTTCAGCAATTATGAAATACTAGCAAGTACTATGGCCCAAATCAGGAAGCATCCTGTGCGGTGGTTCGGGCCACTAGAGTTTGAGGTATTATTAGGTAACAATTTCATCGGTAGAGTACCTCAACGTTACAATATATACTGTTTAAACACATGAGAAAAGAAAAACGAAGTTAAACAAGAATTTAGGGCAAAAATAGAAACAAATAGGGGCACCTGGGTGGCTCAGTCGGTTAGGCCTCCAACTTTGGCCAGGGTCATGATTTCACAGCTTGTGGGTTCTGACCCCAACGGGCTGTGTGCTGACATCTCAGAGCCTGGAGCCTGCTTCAGATTCCCTCTCTCTCTGTCCCTCCCCAACTCGCGCTCTGTCTCTCAAACATAAACATTAGAAAAAAAATTTTTTTCAAATAGAAGCAAATAATTGTATATTTCTCCCGCAAATGCAACTCAAACCCTACATTTTACCTACATAAACCTAGGCCTTAGGTGTTGGTGCAGGCCAAAGGGGAAGTTTCTCTACCCATCTCTGAAACATCGCTGGGGGGGGGGGGGGAACAGAAAACAGCTATATGGTATTTATATCATTCAAATCCAACCTAAAAGAAACTGTCCTCGCGCCGGCCAGCGAGCATTTTAACACGTTAGGTCCCTTATGCGGCCTCCACCTCCGGCTCAGGCCTGCAAAGCTGCTGACCGCGCTTGCGGTGGCTAGGCAACGGTCGGAGCATTCCCCGCGGTGTCAGCCCCTCCTCTTGGGGTGCATCCACCTCCCTGCGCCTCGAATCTCCTCCTCTCATTGGCTAGCGACATGCCAGAGGTGGGTGGGGGAAATGCGTCAGACAACGAGCTCACTTCCGGCCAGGGAGCGCGCGGGTTGATTCGTCCTTCCTCAGCCGCGGGTGCTCGCAGCTCGGAAATGGCGGGTAAGTTCCCGGGAAAAGTTTACCAAGGGGAGGGGGCGGGCAGGTTTGGGAAAGAACGCCGAGACCGTGGTGACAGTGCCCGCCTGGAACTTTCGGGCACCAGCCTGGGTTCCAGAAGGCTTCCTTCAGCCTGGAAGCACGGAACTCTCACCCCAGCTCCTTGTCGGCCGAGGTTCGTGCCCCCACCCCCAACTACTCGGGGTTCTGCGGCTTCTGCGAAGAACTCGGCCCCGGCGGAGGGCTGAGGAAGCCGGGGGAAGGCGTCGCGATTTGGGCTTGTAAGGTGCTAGATGTCTTGAGGCCTGTTAATCTCCTCGTTGCTTCTTCCCCACTGCTGCCTCAGCCACAGTAGTCTGGTTCTGTTCCCGCCAGCTGATTTTAATGCTCAGATCTTCCTCTTCCAGGTCTCCCTCCACCTTCCTTCCACTACAGTCAACTTCTGAGCTAGCGCAGTTCTGCCTTGCCCTGCGTTAGGGCTCTCGCTTGAATCTTGACTTAGTAATCGTTTTTCTTAATCTCTCGCGTTTAATATTCCTAGGCTCGATTTAGATTTCCTTTGAGAAAGAGTTTCTCGCTTTCTTCCTTCATCTAAACTTCTCTTAGTATTCTTTCTACACTATAATTCTCGTGTTCATTCTATTCTGCTTTCTTTATTGAGTCTCTTTAGTTTACAACATTTAATGACTAATAATTGCTATTTTTTACATGTATTGAGCCTATTTTGGTGTGGTTTTCCAATTACATATTTTTTGAAGTGAAGGGACAGTTTCTACTTTTATCTTTTCCCGCTGTCTTCATAGTTGTCTTACTACACTTTTATGGATGTGCTGGATAGACAGGCTATCACGTGAACGCTACAGATATTCAAGGAAGGACTGTTCTACCAGATAGTGACTGTGGGATTTTGGGGGTACACTGGTGCTATAAAAGAGGGGGACCATATGTATTATGTATGGTGTGCATATAGTAAGAATTACACCTAAATTTGAATCTCTGCTTCACCACTTAATAGTTGGGCGCCTTTAAGCAATGAAACCTCTTTCTTTCTAATCCTGAGCTTTTGAATATGAAATGGGACTGATAGAGTATTTACTTGTCTAAGAGATTGTGGGGATTAAGCCAAAGTATGATTTCACAAGTTAGATTTTGTTGCTTGCGTTGTATATAATTCCCTTGAAGTGGGTTCTGTTGTCTCAGTTTCATAGGTTACGGTCTGAGGAGTCAAGTGCTCTAGTTCTAGTTCACAGATCCAGTAAGTGGTGAAGACTGGATTTGATTCTAGGAATTCTGACTCCAGACTATTAATCTGTAGTGCCTCAAATGTTCCCCCCATTTTCTGTGTATGATGTCTCAACCACTTGTTAAAGTTTATGGCGTGTCATTGTACCTTTCTTTTGTTTCTGCTAATGACTTCTTTTTTCCTGAATTTTTACTCATTTTTATGTTCATTATGTCAGGAGATTTATTGTCATCTTTGCTTGACAGTGTACTTTGATAATGATTGCTTCCATTTTTAATTATTACATGTATTGATGGGTGCCCATGTTGTAGTAAAAGCATTTAGCTGTCAGTAGCCCATAGTTTATGACTTTATACATATATGGTTAAAAAAAACTTCAATGCAGTTAAAATTTTCTTTCCCAACCTAATCCCCATTCCTTCTCTCTTATCCTAGAGATAACCATGGTTACCAGTTTCTTGTGTATCCTTCCTGAGATAATGTATACATTATCAGTTGATGGTTTTTTAATAGTTGATATGAAGTACTCTGGGTAGAATTTTTCCAGTATTAGAGATGAAATGGTATTGTAATTATCAAAGGATATTCTCATTTTGTTTCTTGGTGGAGCAGTGGCATCCTTTTTATATTTTAAAAAGCCGCTCAGGTGTAAATCCTAGCAGGTAGTGTATATTAGTATTAAATATAAGGAAAGGTCAGTAGTCATTAATTTTCAGATTTACTTATTCATGTAAAGCAAGCCTAGTTCATAAGCTTCTATCTCACAAGTGATATTTCTCTTGTTTTCTAATGAGGAAGTCATATGCAGTACATTTATTTAGGAGTCTAGAGGCCTTTACTTTTATGATCTGTTAGCATGTTTTAAATCTTACCTTTTATTCTACTTCTAATAAGAACGCTATTTGTAGATTTGACTATTTAAACCGGTTCCAACAAGGCCTTTTAAAAACTTTCCCTTAGGATTTGGTGCTATGGAGAAATTTTTGGTTGAGTACAAGAGTGCAGTGGAGAAGAAGCTGGCAGAGTACAAATGTAACACCAACACAGCAATTGAACTAAAATTGGGTACGTATGCTATTTTGAAGTGGTATTATATATGCACTGTGTGTTCATATATAATCTTTTTTTTTAATTCGAAGTAGAAGTTTACATAAGAAGAGTTGTTCATGTACATGGTTAGTTTTCTGCATGTATTGAACACATTCCGATTTTATTCAGTCTCGATTTATGTCATAGAGTGGGTAGATGTTTAAGAAGTGGCAGAGTGTACATATAGGAAGTACAGTGTGGCAAAAAATGATAGGTGTCAGTGTTCTCAGACTCTTAAAAACATTTACCTTTACATTTTTCTTATAAAAATAGTAGACCATACGTGTTGGTGAGGATGTGGAAAAACACTCGTATTGCTGATGGGAATGTAAAATGATGCAACTACTTTGGAAAACAGTTTGGCAAGTTCTTAAAAAGTTAGATGTACTATATGACCCAGCAATTCTACTCCTAGGTATCTATCTACTCAAGAGAAATGAAAACATATGTCCAGGGGCACCTGGATGGTTCAGTCGGTTAAGTGTCCGACTTCGGCTCAGCTCATGATCTCATGGTTTGTGAGTTCGAGCCTCGCATCGGTCTCTGTGCTGACAGCTGGGAGCCTGGAGCCTGCTTCAGATTCTCTCTCTCTCTCTCTCTCTCTCTCTCTCTCTCTCTGCCCCTCCCCTGCTCACGCTCTGTCTCTCAAAAATAAATAAACATTAAAAAAAATTTAAAAACATATGTCCATACAAAAACTAGTATGTAAATATTTATAGCAGCATTATTCACAGTAGCCCCAAAATGGAAACAACTGAGATCTCTGTCAACTGATAAGTGAATAAACAAAGTGTAGTATATCTATATGATGGAATAACCACTTGACAATAAAAAGGAGTAAAAGATACTACAAACATGAGAGGACTCAAAAACATTCCAAGTAAAAAAAAAAAATCAGACAGAAAAAAACCTCACATACAATATGATTGTATTTATATGTATGTTTGGAAAAGGCAAATCTGTAGACAGAAGATAGAATGGTAGTTGTCAGACTGAGTGTGAGAGAGAATGACTGCAAATAGGCATGAGATTTCTTTTGGGGACAGTGGCAATGTTTTAAAATTAGATTGTGACAATGGTCACACAATTCTAAATTTACTAAAAATTATAGAATTATATGCTTAAAACAAGTGTTATTGTTATGTAAATTATACCTCAATAAAGCTATTTAAAAAAATAGTTTTATGTTCATGAATTCTGGTTCCATCACATTCCATCCCTGAATAGTCTTATAGTGAAGTTAATAGTACTTACTTTTACAGTGGTTGTAAAGATTAAATGAGGAGGTTAAGTACAAGTAAAGTGCATTAACAACTTGACTTTTAAAAATTCTCAATAAATATTAGCTTCCATTATTTAAAACAGTACAAACATAACAAAAATATAAAGAAAGTGACAAAGAAGGTACTCTTCACTACAGAGATAATACTTACCTAGGTTTTTTTTTCTTCTGCATACATAGATTTATTTTTCTAAAATCAGGATCCTGTTGTAAAGATATAAGTATTCGTTTTCCATATTGGTTACTCCATTTTGCATTCCTACCAACAGTGCACATAGGTTCCAATTTCCCTACATCCTTGCCAACACTTGTTATTTTCTGTGGATTTTTTACTGTATTTTTAAACTATTTTTTTAATTTGATAATTAACACATTTTTGATTCTAAGAAAAGTATATCCTTTGTATCTAAGTGAATCAGCCCTTAAATATTGCAAGTATGTGTTTTTGTCATATCTTACAAAAAGGCCCTCCCTACTCTAAGATTTTAAAGTTTATCCATTGTTTCTTTTAATATTTTTGGGATTTTTTCTTTTTTAAGTGCAAACTTTTTTTTTTTTTAATTTTTTTTAACGTTTATTTATTTTTGAGACAGAGAGAGACAGAGCATGAACGGGGGAGGGTCAGAGAGAGGGAGACACAGAATCTGAAACAGGCTCCAGGCTCTGAGCTGTCAGCACAGAGCCCAACGCGGGGCTCGAACTCACGGACCGCAAGATCATGACTCAAGCTGAAGTCGGCCACTTAACCGACTGAGCCACCCAGGCGCCCCTTAAGTGCAAACTTTTGACTCTTTCCTGCTATAAGGCATGAGATAGGAATCCAGCTTTGCTTTCTCAGATGACTTAGCCAATTTTCCACCTGCCAGTTTAAGTTGTCTTTTCATTAATGATTTAAAATTGCTTTTAGCATATTAAAGTATCATAAAAATCATGTATCTTTTGTCCTTGCTCCATTAGTGTAATGCTGTTAAAAATTTTATGATTAATATATGATGTGACTAGGCCCCCCACTTGTTATTCTTTAAGAGTTTTCCTAAGTTTTCTCTAATTCTGTTTGTTCTTCTAGATGAACATTTTATCAAGTTCCGAAAAGATTTTTGTTGATTGTTTTTTGTTTTTTTTTTTACTTGAGATCCTGTTAAATTAAGTTTAACTTAGGGAGAGTCAACATCCTTACATTGTTGAGTCTTTTCTTTTTAATAGTAAGCAAGAATATTTTTCGGGATGCCTGGGTTACTCAATTGGTTAAGCATCTGACTTCAGCTCAGGTCATGATCTCACAGTTTGTGAGTTCAAGCCTCATTGCTTTCAGAGCCTGCTTGGGATCCTTAGTCCCCCTTTCTTTGCCGCTCCCCCATATGCACCCTCTCTCTTTCTCTTTGTCTCTCCCCCAGAAATAAACACTAGGGGTACCTGGGAGGCTCAGTCAATTAAGTGTCCAACTTCGGCTCAGGTTATGATCTTGAGGTTGGAGAGTTTGAGCCCCACGTTGGGTTCTGTGCAGAAAGCTCAGAGCCTGGAGCCTACTTCAGATCCTATGTCTCCCTCTCTCTCTGTCCCTCCCCTGCTTGTGTTCTGTCTCTCTCTGTCTCTCAAAAATAAACTTAAAAAAAAAAAAACCAAACATTAAAAAAATGTAAAAAAAAAAAAAAAGGAATATTTTACTACTTATTTGGGTCTTTTTTAAATGTCCATCTTTTTAAAGAGTTTTAAATTTTATAGATGGTAAACATCTCTTATTAGGTTTATTCCTAGGTATTTCATTCATGTTATTGCTATTACAAATGAGATTTTCTCTTCCACTATATGTTCTGTCTTTATTAGTAGTGTGTGAGAAAACTGTGGAAAACAATTTTTAATATATATTTATTTCCCCACTTCAAAATCCAAGTTAGGTAACTCAAGTTCTACACATACATGACAGAATTAAAACTGGGTTATTTGGTCATTCTAATTCCTTACAGTTATAGTAATAACTTGTAACCTCAAGCCAACCTTCCTTTCTCCCTCTTTTTTTTCAGCTCTCCTGTCCCAGTTCCCTCCCCTTCCACCTTGTCTGGACAAATGGTTATTGAAATCTATGTGACAGGCATTCTGCTAGACACATGGGATAACTTTAACTCTTGACTGCATACCCATAATTCCACTAAGGTTTATCCTGAGATTCTTCCTCTCATAGAAGAAGCTCTTGTTCACTTGGTGTGTGAGGGATTGACAGGCACACTTTTTTTTCCACAGAGGTTTAGAGCTTTGGGGTAGGTTATTGTAGAAAGAGTGAATCTTTTTTTTCTATGTTTCTTTTTAACCATTTTTATGTGTACAGTTAAGTAGCATTAATTGTATTCATAATATTATGTGACCATTAGTGCTTTTTCCAAATTTTTTTCATCACCCCAAACAGAAACTTTGTGGCTGTTAAACAGTAAATCTGCAGGGTGTCTGGGTGGCTCAGTCGGTTAAGCGTCTGACTTCGGCTCAGGTCATGATCTCGCGGTTCGTGAGTTCAAGCCCCGCATCAGGCTCTGTGCTGACAGCCCAGAGCCTGGAGCCTGTTTCAGATTCTGTGTCTCCCTCTCTCTCTGGCCCTTCCTCTCTGTCTGTCTCTCTCTCTCTCTCTCAAAAGTAAATAAACATTAAAAAAAAATTAAAAAAAAAAACAACAGTAAATCCCCATTCACTTTTCCCCTCCAGCCCTTGGTAACCTCTAATCTATTTTCTGTTTCTATGAATTTATCTGTTCTAGATATTTTGTTTAAGTGGTGTCACAGCAGTATTTGTCCTTTTGTGTGTGGCTTATTTCACTTAGCATAATGTTTTCAATTTATTTCACTTAGCAGATATTTCATGTTGTAGCATATATCAGGACTCCAGTCCTGTTCATGGCTGAATAATATTCTATTGTGTATATATGCCACATTTTGTTTATTCATTTGTTCATGGACATCTGGGTCTTTTTTTTTTTTTTTTTTCAAAGTTTGTTTATTTATTTTGAGAGCAAGAGATAGGAGAATTCTGAGCAGGCTCTGCAGCGTTCGTTGGTGCGGAGCCCGATGTGAGGGTTGAACTCATAAAGCATGAGATCGTGACCTGAGTCAAAATCAAGAGTCGGATATGTACCTGACTGAGCCGTGAAGGCTGCCCCCATCTTGATCTTTTCTACCTTTTGGCTATTGTGAATAATGGTACTATGGACGTCAGCCTATGGGTGTCTGTTTGACTCCCTGTTTTCAATTCTTTTGAGTTTATAGCTACGAATAGAATTACTGAGATATGTTAATTCTATGTTGAACTTTTTGAGGAACTGCTTAGTTATTTTACATAGTAGCTGAACCATTTTACAGTCCTACCAGCAATGTACAAGGGTTCCAATTTCACCACATCG
Organism: Panthera uncia; assembly: GCF_023721935.1. Taxonomy (NCBI): domain Eukaryota; kingdom Metazoa; phylum Chordata; class Mammalia; order Carnivora; family Felidae; genus Panthera; species Panthera uncia. The sequence goes on along the minus strand of NW_026057584.1, from coordinate 60,413,659 downwards.
TCAGTGCTTGTTATTTTCTTTTTTTTCCTTATATTATTATAGCCATCCTAATAGATGTAAAATGATATCATACTGTGATTTTGATTTGCACTGTTCTAATGACTAAGGATGTTGAGTATCTTTTCATGTGCTTATTTGCCATTTTATATCTTCTTTGTAGAAGTGTCTATTCAAATCCTTTGCCTATTTTTTAATTGGGTTGTCTTTTTGGGTTTTTTGGATATATTTTCTTCATTTTATTTTATTTTATTTTATTCTCTTCTATTCTGTTTTATTTATTTTGAGAGGGAAAGCATGAATGAGGGAGGGGCAGAGAGAGGGGAAGAGAGAGAATCCCAAGCAGGCTCCATACTGTTACTGCAGAGCCAGGCGCAGGGCTTGAACTCACAAACCGTGAGATCGTGACCTGAGCTGAAATCAGGAGTTGGACACTTAACCGACTGAGCCACCCAGGTGCCCCTGTTACGGTTTTTTTCCCAATATATTTAAAACATTTTTTTTTTTATGTTTTATTTTTGAGAGAGACAGAGTGTGAGTGGGGAGAGGGGCAGAGAGAGAGAGAGGGAGACACAGAATCCAAAGCAGGCTCCAGGTTCTGAGCTTTTGGCACCGAGCCTGAGGCGGGGCTTAAACCCACGGACTGTGAGATCATAACCTGAACCAAAGTCGGACAGTTAACCTACTGAGACACCCAGGTGCCCCTTTCAGTATATTTTAAAACCTGATAATTTTACTGGCTTCTCTTACTTTCTGGGGAGTGGCTTCAGCTGATTGTTTTTCAGGCTTATAACCATATCTGGTCATTTTCATAAATTCACTTTGTTTTTGATATACATGCCTCTTTGTTCTCTTTTCAGATTGCATTGGCAAGCACTTTCAGAACAGTGTTTAAAAATGATTACAGTCATCTTTTCCTTAATTTGATGAGAATGGTTCTAGTGTGTCTTCACTAAATATCCTTGCTTATTACTTTGAAGAGTAATTTGTCTTGTTTTGCAAAGAGTTTTTATTTAAACATCCATATTAGAATTTATCAAGTGCCATTTGGTTTCCATGAAAATATTTGATTATATTATGTTACATGCAAATGTTAATACTACATAATATTTAATATAATAGATTTTATTATCATATCTTTGTATTTTGAACCACCCTTGCATTTCTGAAACGAATATCTTGAGGTTTTTTTTTTTTTTTTTTTCAACGTTTTTTATTTATTTTTGGGACAGAGAGAGACAGAGCATGAACGGGGGAGGGGCAGAGAGAGAGGGAGACACAGAATCGGAAACAGGCTCCAGGCTCCGAGCCATCAGCCCAGAGCCTGATGCGGGGCTCGAACTCACGGACCGCGAGATCGTGACCTGGCTGAAGTCGGACGCTTAACCGACTGCGCCACCCAGGCGCCCCATCTTGAGGTTTTTTTAATGAATTGATGAAGACTATTTTATATTTAAATATTTTTATCTTACCACCACTTACAGATGAGATTGGTCTGTGTTTTTGTCCATTGTGCTTTCTTTTTAGAGGAGGTGAAGATCAGCTTTTGTATTTTTTGTGACTACTTTTCTTGGCCTTCCTATTTTACCACTCCCACCCTCACCAGTTTTAAAAACATTAGATTTACCTAAAGGTAAAGGCTTGAAAGAATTCACCTTAATCATGAAGAGATCTTCTTATGCCATTGAATGCAATTTTTTTTTTTTTACAAGTTAGATTGCATTTTCAGGTTTTGTAGTTTGCATGATACATTTCTGACCCTTCCATTTATTTTTAACTTGTCATTCCTTTTAGGTATGTCTTTTATAGAGTATATACTTGAATTTGATTGCATAGTTTTTTTTGCCTGATAATTTTATCTCCTTTATATTTATTGTTTGGTGCTTTTGTTATCTTATTTTTCTCTTATTTCCTTGCATTTTTTCATGTAATATATATATTGTTTTCCCTGACCTCGTCATTCTCCAGTATGCTCTGTTTTAAATTCTACAAAAAAGCCATATAACCTATTATTAAAATACAATATATTGTTCTACTGAGATTGTTTATATATTTTTTTAAATTTTTTTTTAACATTTATTTATTTTTGAGATAGAGAGAGACAGAGCATGAACGGGGGAGGGGCAGAGAGAGAGGGAGACACAGAATCTGAAACAGGCTCCAGGCTCTGAGCTGTCAGCACAGAGCCCGACGCGGGGCTCGAACTCACAAACCGTGAGATCATGACCCGAGCTGAAGTCGGCTGCTTAACTGACTGAGCCACCCAGGCGCCCCTGAGATTGTTTATATTTTAAGTTCATTTACCATTTGTCAAATACTGCGTTGGTCGTATAGTGGTGAGCATAGCTGCCTTCCATTTGCGAAATACTCATTTAGCTATACTTATGTGGCAGAAATTTATCTGGGGATAAAAAACTGCACTGGAGATAGAGCAGTATACAAATAGTTTCTCTTTTCATGGAGCTTACATTCTGGTTATGAGAAACAGACATAAATACATGGAAAATTGTGATTTGTGTTATGGAGAAAATACAGGGTGATCAGGTCCAACTACTAAGGTGACATTTGAGTATATAATAAAAGGAATGAATTTGTGAGCAATGTAGATATCTCAAGGAAGATTGTTAACATACAGCAGAATCGCAAGTGCAGAATGTGCTGTATGTGTTCAAGGAATATTAAGGAAGCCATTGTGACTGAGAAGGCTAGCTTGGGAGAATGAAGTATCTGGAAGCGAAAAGACTGAAGTATTTGAAGGAGGAAGAGGTAATCAACTATGTCAAATGTTGCTGGTAGTCTCATAACATAAGAACTATTGGGATTTAGTGATTTGATAACTTTTTTTTTAATGAGAGAAGTCATAGGATCTACTACTTTATAGTAATTTAGAGAAATTAAAAGGAGAGAAATTAGAAGTGGAGTATAGACTCCATATTCGAAGAGATTTTCTCAGCAGCAGAGTTGAGAAATGGGTAGCTAGAGAAAGACCTAGGATAAAGTTAGAGAACTTTATTTTTGCTTTTTATTTATTAAAAATTTTTTTTAATGTTTATTTTTAAGAGAGAGACAGAGAGAGAGAGCAAGCAGGGGAGGGACAGAGAGAGAGGGAGACACACAATCCAAAGCAGGCTCCAGGCTTCAAGCTGTCAGCCCAGAGCCCAACATGGGGCTGGAATTCATGAATGGTGAGATCATGATCTGAGCCAAAGTCAAACACTTGACCGACTGAGCCACCCAGGCACCCCTATTTTTGCTTTTTAAAAAGTGTTGTACAATTTATACACGATGAAATGCATGATAAGTTATGATTCAGTGAGGTTTGAGGTTTCCCCCCAAAATAGCTGCTTTTGGGGGGTTTTAATTTAAAACCCAGTTTTGGGGGTTGATACATGCAGCAGGTCTGGTGGGCTACATTCCTTTGTTTTGTTTTGTTTAAAGTTTATTTTAAAAGAGACGGAGAGAGAGCATAACCTGGGGAGGGACAGAGAGAGAGAAAATCCCAAACAGGCTCTCCAACAGTGCAGAGCCAGATGGGGGACTGCTCTTATGAACTGCGAGATCATGACCTAAGCCAAAATCGAGTTGGATGTTCAACCAGCTGAGCCATTGAACCGATTTTGTTTTGAACCGATTGCAAACTTACAGAAAAGTTGGAAGTATAAGTACAAAGACTTTTTCTCCCTGAACTATTTGAGAATAAATTGCTGACTTGATGCATCATCACCACATATTCTTTAATGTATATTTACTGTAAACAAGAACATTATTATACATGGCCAGAATATAGTCATTAAAATTAGAAAATTAATATCAGTACATTATCACCATCTAATTCTCAGACTCTGCTTAAATTTTCCACTTATCTTAAAATGCCCTTTATAGCAAAGGGATCCAGTTTAATTAGGGCCAGGGCTTACATTTGGTTGCCTTGTTTTCTTTTGTCCCCTTCAGACTGAAACAGTTGTAAGTCTTTTCTTGACTTTCATGACCTTGACCAGTTGAGGATTATAGATAAGTTATGTTGTAGAATGTCTCTCACTTTGGGTTTATCTGATATTTGCTCAAGGTTTATTTAAGGTTATATTTTTCTGGTAGGAATATCACAGAAGTGATGTGCAGATTTCATTGCACTTGTTAGTTTTTCATTAAACTTCCAGTTCTTTCATTTATTTAGTTCCTCTTTTATTTAGTGGATTATAATCTGTTACTATCATTTATTTTGGTGCCTATATTGTCCCTGATTTGGCCAGTGGGAGCCCAGTTCCTGCTGGCTTCTATGTCTTTTTTACATGTCCTCTTCATTTGATTACTTCATTCTGATTATTTTTTAGAACAAGATATTCCAGGCTCATCTGTTAGGTCTGTCATAGCTCTGGAATCAGGCATTTCTCCAGGGAGCCCTGGTTTTTTGTTTTGTTTTGTTTTTTTTGTTTTGTTTTGTTTTTAAGAGGAAAATGGTATTTTGAAGCCAAGATCTAATAGGTGAGCTGGTAAACTCATTGCTGTTAGTGTTGTTCTAACATTAATGAGAGTGGCCTTCTCAGTGGACAGAACTTTGTTCCTTCCCTTTCAGTCCCTGCTTCCTGCAAAGTATTACTGTTCTGATTCCTTTCATTTAAAAAAAAAAAAAAGAGTTTTGCCTGTTTTAGAACTTTATATAAATGTAGTTATGCATGTGTACTCTGTGACTGGCTTAGTTCAATCAGCATGTGTTTGAGATACATCTTATTGTTGCCTATATCAAAGGTTCATTCCTATTTATGGCTGAATACTATTCTGTTGTTGGATATATCGCTATTCATCAGTTAATGGACATTTCGGTTTTTCTAGTTTTTGGTTGTTATAAATAACTCTGCTAAGAATGTTCTTGTAATAAGTCTTTTTGTGGACCCATGATTTTATTTAGGGTAAACTCCTAGCAGTAGATTTACTCGGTCATAGGATGGTTGTATGTTTAGCTTTATGAGATACTTGCCAGACTGACTTCCCAAGTACTTTCACATTCTCTGATAATATATTAGAATTCTGGTTATTCCATATCCTCATGAATGTTTGGTGGTGTAAGTTTTTAAAATTCATAGATTGAAGGGCTCAGTATTATTATTTTTTAAAGTTTATTTTGAGAAAAAGAGAGCATGCACACATGAGCAGGGAAAGAGCAGGAGAGAAAGAGAGAGAGAGAGAGCAAGAGAGAATCCCAAGAAGGCTCCATGCCGTCCTCTCAGAGTCCAGTGCGGGGTTCGACCTCACAAACTGTGAGATCATGACCTGAGCCAAAACCGAGTCAGATGCTTCACCAACTGAGCCACCCAGGCACCCTGAAGGCCTCAGTATTATTAAGACAGCAGTTCTCCCCACATTCATTTATAGATGTAATCTTTTTTTCTAGGTCTTAGTTTGATTCTGGTATGAGGGTTTTGCCAGCCTTATAAAATGCGTTGGCAAGTGTTCTCCATCTTCTAAAAAGAATTTGCAAAAGACTGATATTTCTTCTTTAAATGTTCAATAAAATTTGCCGGTGAAGCTTTGTGGGCCTTGAGTTTTCTTTGTCAGAAGGTTTGTCACTAGAAATCTAATTAGTAGATTTAGTACTATTCTGATTTGGTGTTTCTTCTTGTGTCAGTTTTGGTAATTTTTGTCTTTTAAGGAAATTGTCCATTTTACCTAAATTTCCTGTCAGATTGTTGTTCATAATATCCCCGTTACCCTTTTAAGGATTGTAGAATCTGTAATCCCTTTTCTGGGATACTGGTGATAGGTGTTTTCTCTCTTTTTTCTTAATGAGTCTGCCTATCAGTTTATCAGTCTTACTGATCTTTTCAAAAATTGCTTTTCTGTTTATTTCTTATTTCTCTTAATCTTTATAATCTTAATTATTCTTTCATTTGCTCCTAAGAAATCTCTCTTCTTGGGGTGCCTGGGTGGCTCAGTGTATTAAGCATCTGACTCTTGATTTCAGCTCAGATCATGATCTCACCATTTTTTATTTTGAGCCCCACAACAGGCTTTGGCCTACAGTGCGGAGCCTACTTGGGATTCTATCTCTCTCTGCCCCTCCCTTGCTCATGTTCTTTCTCTCTCAAAATAAATAAATTAAACAAACAAACAAACAAACTCCCTTCTCGAGGTAAATGCTTAAATAACTGGTTTTAAACTTTCTATCTGTAATACTAGCATTTAAATTATAAATTTACCTCTGAATACTGATTTACTTGCATCCCACCAATTCTGTTATGTTGTGTTTTTTATTATTGTTCTGTTATTATTTCTTCTTTGATCTGTGGGCTACACAGAAAAAATGTTGCTTAATTTGCAAATACTTGAGGCTTTTCTAGCTACCTTATTATACTGATTTCTGTTAATTCCAGGAAGGTCAGATTATTTCAGTCCTTTTAAATTTGAGATTTGTTTTATAGTCTAGCACATATTGTCTGTTTTGGTGAATGTTCCAGGTGTTTGGGGAGGGTCCCAGAGAATGTAAATAATTTATATTCTGCAGTTTTATACAAGGTTCTATAAATGTCACTTGGTGTAATGGTGTTATTCAAGTCTTGTATATTTTTGCTGATTTTTATCTACTTATTCTGTCAGAACAGTTGAGAGAGGACTATTGAAAATTCCAGCTATAATTGTGGATTTGTCTGTTTCTTCAGTTGTCTAGTTTTGCTTCATGTATTTTTCTTCTTCTTTTTTTTTAATTGAAGCATAGTTAATGCTTCATATATTTTGAAGATTTGGTATTAGGTGCATACAGATGATGCATTAACCCTTCTTGATGTATTAACCCTTTAAGCATTTATAAAATGTTCCTTCCTGGGGTGTTTGGGTGGCTCCATCATTTAGGCATCCAGCTCTTGATTTTGGCTCAGGTCATGATCTTATGGTGGTGGGATTGAGTCCTGCTTCTGGCTCCGTGCTGGGCATGGAGCCTGCTTGGGATTCTCTCTCCCTCTCCCACTGCCCCTCCCCTGCTCACACACATTCTCTCTCTGTCTCAAAAAAAGAAAAAAAAAAAAAAGTTCCTTTTTTATCTCTGGTAATAAAGGGGTCTCTATCTCTGTCCCCACTTTAACTCTTCATTTTGTCTTATATTGAAGACGGCTTTTTCAGATATGAGTATTGCAACAAGAGTTACTTAAGCATGGGAGAAATAACAGCATGTTTATATGCTGATGCCTATGATCTGTCAGAGAAGGGGAGAATGGTACAGGAAAAGAATGAGGAGTATTTGTGGAGTGATCTTGAAAATACGAGAGAATATTCTTGAGAATATCATTGTAGAGGTTAGTCTTAGATGGGAGCATGGAGAATTTCTCTGCCAGTTTAACAAAAGGAAGACGTGGGAATGGCTACAATAAATTAGGTGTAGAAGTGGCAGTTGTGCATGTTCTTTTGTGAATGCTTCTGTTTCCTAAGTGAAACAAGAAGCAAGGTTATCAGATGAGAATGTGTTTCTAGAAGATGTTGGAGTTTTGAGGAAGTAGTCATCTTGTCAAACAAGAGTGAGTAGCCTTGACAACTATAGTATGATTGTCAGGTAGCACTAAGGGTCCACTTCCAAGTTTTGTACTCATGAATGTAAAGTCAAGGTCAACTACATGAAGATGCAAGGGTGTAGCAAAAAGTGGGCATACCGTCAGACTTAACTAGAGTGGGGATTTAGCAGACTGGCATGACAAAGATTGGAGCAAAGGAGTTAAGGATGTTTATGAGGGAGTGATAATATTGATTGGCCATGGAATCCTACACTGGAAAGTGAGGGTACAAAGAAGGGGAGGAACAGTGAAAATTGTGTTCTAATCAATACATTGTAAGTACTGGTGGAGGTTGGAGGTTAAAGAATTGTTAGAGTTGAGGTATCACAAGGAGTGAGCTAGAAAGAGGTAGTGGTAAAATTGCTTGGGATTCCCCCCCCCCCCACTCATGCTTTCTCTCTCTCTCAAATAAACTTAAAGATTAAAAAAATTATTTAAAAAACTTCATCTATTAGATATTAAAAGAATCCTTTATATATAGCATTAGTTTTAAAGAATCTCTCTTGGATTATTTCACCCAAATCTAATCAGATCCAAGCAATAAATATTTAATTATATATTTGCCTTAAAGTATTTGAGTTTTACTTCAATTAAAAGACTCATCACTTTGCTTTCTCTTTCTTTTAGTTCCTATTACCTGTGGACTACATTTCATGCCGAAATAGTAAAACCTTAGTAGTTTAGATGACAGGAACATTGAAGAAGGCCAATCCAAACTATAGAAATAGTTATCATAGCTAGGTTTTTGACACTTATAATGTTTCTTTTTGTCTGTGTCTCTTCATCACTACCAAAGTGCTATATATTAGAAGCAGTAGTTTGCAGTTAATTTTTAATAATTTCTAGAGGCTTCTAAACATTTTTAAATATTAGAGATGCAGTGGTGGGAAATTTGGGGGGTTAATGAGTCTAAACATACCGGATTTATTTATTTTTTTATTGTGAAATATTACAGACATGCAAAAAATACATAGCAAACTAATGAATATCATGATCCCATCACTCAGCTTTTCCACATCTTAACATTTTGCTGTATTTGCCCAGGCTTTTTTTAATTTCAATTTTCATCATGAAAATTGGTAAACACATAGAAAACTTGAGAGAATAGAACATAACTTACTTATATATCTAATACCTGAATTCAGCAATTAAAATTTTGTCATATTTGGTTTAGAATATTTTTTTATATTTCATTTTATTTGGGGGCGGGGGGCAGAGAGAGAATTTTAAGCAGGCTCCACACAGCACAGAGCCCAGCATAAGGCTTGATCCCACATCTCTGGGGTCATGACCTGAGCTGAAATCAAGAGTCGGACACTCAACCTACTGAGCAACCCAGGCACCCCGTTGTATTTGCTTTAGTATGTACATTTGCTGATTTCTTTGAAAATAGATTTCTAAATATCATGACAGTTCCCTCATAGCACATGTTCTAATATATGAATATTTACATATATAACCATAATTCCATTATTACACCTATAAAAATTAATGGTAATTTTTTGATATCATGTAATTTTCTGGTTTCCTTGGTTGTCCTTGAAAGTCTTCAATAGCTTTTTTTTTTTTTTTAATTATTTAAACCAGAATTCAGTCAAGGATCGTGCATTATGGTTGGCTGTAAAGTTTCTTTAATTTCTTTTAATCCAGAACAATCCCTCCCCTCAACATGGAACTTTTTGCCCCTCTGCCATTGATTTATTTGGGAGAGTAAAGTCATTGTATAGAATTATTAGACAAATCTACATTCTTGATTTGTCTGTTTTCTTTTAGTAGTAGTTCACCTGTTACTCTGTCCTCCATATTTCTTGTAAATTGGAAGGTTTAAAGCTGGATTAGATCTGGCATAAACATTTTTGGTAGGAAAATGTATATTTTATATTGCATTTAATCAGCAGACATACAATGTTGGTCTTGAAAAGGTGGTGACTGCCAGATGTCTATGTGAAAAGCTATCTTTTCTTTTGTAAATCATTAATCTGCTGGATGATACTTTGGCATCCTGTGAATGATCTGTTGTAGGAGGACAATGTTAGAAATTTTTCATCTACAACTTTTCATTCTTCAATTTAAAGATGGTGGGGTAAGATAAATTATACATAAGATAAATTATATTGGGAAAATGTCCAGTAATATCAGAAGTCACAATAAATGCAAATAAAATAACAGAGTACCCTTTTCCATCTTAAATCGGTAGAAATTAAAGTTGAGGGTCCAGAATATTGTCAAGAATGTGGGAAGCAAAGGAATCTAAGTAGCTGCTGGTAGGTGTGTGTGCATGTGTGTATATATGTATATATCCATATACATACACGTATACATATATACATATGTATGTACATATACATATATACATATACATGCTGTTAAAGTATTTTTAGAGAACAGTTAAGCAGTATTTACAAAAATAATTCAGTACTTTTACTCAGCACTTCTACTGCCAGGAATTTATCCTGTGTGTACTTGTACAGCAAGGTGTGTGTATGAGGATGTCATTGCAGTATTACTTTTAATAGCAAAAAACCCCTCTAAAACCTAGTAACAACATAAATATCATCTTGCACTGATAAAGAATGATGTGATGATAAAGGCCTCTTCAAAACTCAGATTATTCTTGTCCTCAGAATGTTTTCCATAGGTTTTGTTGTTGTTTTTGTTTTTCTTTCATTGATGCTGTAGCTTTTCTTAGCTGCAAGTATCTTTTTGGTTTTATTTTCTTTTACTCTTTTCATTGTATATAAACATATAGAAAAATAAAAACTAAATCAGATGCCTCTCATACCTAGTTTTCTAATTCTTAGAATCAGTAGGGTTTTGATGCTAAAGCACTCAAAGCAATATTATTCATTGTTCATTTGTCTCATGAGAATCTGATGTAAATCATATAATGGAGAAGTTACATTTTACATAAGAAAAATGTTGGCTGTACCCTAGTTATAGTGAAATTCTTGAAATGGAAATACCTGTCACCTTTAATATCTTTAATTTAGTATCTTTAATATCTCTATATTTTTTATTCTTTTAAACAGTTCGTTTTCCTGAAGATCTTGAGAATGACATTAGAACTTTCTTTCCTGAATATACCCACCAACTCTTTGGGGATGAGTAAGTAACATAGTAAGATGTTTGCCAAATTAGTATGGCCAAAAAAAACCCAACACTTTTTTTTTTTAAGATCTAGAAATCAGACTTTATTTTCTTTGTTGTTTTTTATGTAATTTATTTAAAATATACATTAGAATGGCATTTTTGACATTGAGACACCAGTTTACTATATAATACTTATCACAGAGTACTTTAGAGGCATTCTCTCATTTAATTCTCACAGCTGTTTTAGCGATGGTATTACTAGTCATTACACTGTACATTGGTGGAATTGGGTAGTTGCTTAAGGACATCTGACTGGCCAAAGTTTAGATTCAGGCAGTCTGACTGTGAAGCCCATATTTGTAACTACTACTTTTTTCTTCCTCTTGCTGTGCTATATTGCTTTTAGTACAAAATATACTCTCCTAAAGCTGGAAAGCTCAAGTTGTTCTTCGATGATGAGTAAGCAGTTTATTTATTTACAGAGAAATTTATTTTTGAAAGCAATGTTAAAGATATATCCTAGGATATTCAGCACAATTCCTTAATTTCTTATAGCTTCATTACATTATTAGAATAGCCAGTTACCATTTTTTTTAACTTTTGATTTTGAAAAAAACTTCACATTTGCAGAAAATTATAAGAATAGTACTCTTCTATCCTTTAAAATCTAGATTCCCCAGTTACCATTTAGTTATATTTGCTTTAATCGTTCACTGCTATATAGATCTATTGGTATGTTGTTGAACCATTTGAGGGTTGGTTGCAGATGTATCTTGATCCCTTACTCCTAAATTCTTTACAATGTATTTCCTAAAAGCAAGGATGGTAACCATAGAATTATTAAAACTCGGGAAATTTAACATTGCTGTAATACTATTTTCTAATATATCATCCACATTCCAAATTTTGCCAATTGGTTTCCAGTAATTCTTTTTAACAATTTTCTTCATTCTGGATCCAATCCAGAGTCATATATTGCATTTAGTTTAGGCTCCTTTAATCTGAAACAGTTCCTCAGTCTTTTTGTTTTTCATGATATCACATTTTTGTGGGTTATAGGCTAGTTTTTTTTTTTTTTTTAATTTTTTTTAACGTTTATTTATTTTTGAGACAGAGAGACAGAGCATGAACGGGGGAGGGTCAGAGAGAGGGAGACGCAGAATCTGAAACAGGCTCCAGGCTCTGAGCTGTCAGCACAGAGCCCGACGCGGGGCTCAAACTCACGGACCGCGAGATCATGACCTGAGCTGAGGTCGGCCGCTTAACCATCTGAGCCACCCAGGCGCCCCTAGGCTAGTTTTATAAACTTTAATTTTGGATTAGTTTGATTTTTCTTCATGATTAAATTCAGATATTGTGCATTTTTGTAGTACCTTAGCAGAAGTTGTGTGTGTCCTTAGTCTGTCACAATCAGAAAGCTCATGATGTCAGTATGTTCCATAACTTGTTAACTTAGTTTAGAGGTGCCTGTCAGCTTTCTCCACTGTAAGGTTTTTTCCTTTATTATGTAATCTGTGGGGAGATACTCTGAGACTGAAAATATACTGTTCCCTATCAGTCTTTTTCACCCAGTAGTTTTAAATCCATTGATGATTCTTGCCTGAATTGGTATTTTACTGTGATTATAAAATAGTGATTCTCTAACTTTGTCATAACTTCTACATTTATTAGTTGGCATTCTGTAAGGAAGAGCTCTTTTTTTCCCCTTAAGTATTTCTTTGTGTATATCAGAAGAGACTCAAGGATTCTTCTTTTTTAATCCAATGAGTTATAATCCATTACTGTTATTGTGACACTCAAATTACCCCATTTCAAATGGGCTTTTGAATCCTTTTGATATATCATCATCATTTTGGGGACACTTTACTTTCTGATATGGTAAGATGTTTCAGATTCATCGTATACTTTTTCCAGTGTTTCTGGAGTCAGCCATTTTCCTAAGGAACCCTGGTTTGTTGTAGGAAGAAAGCGTGTTTTGATATAGTTGACATTTAAAATATTTCCCTTCATGGCTGTTTTACCTATGTGTTATTTCAGCATTGTTCACATATTTATTTAATGTGGTTTTTGTTTTGAAAGTATACTTATCTTAAGAGAGAGAGAGCACGCTAGTAAAAGAGGAGCAGAGAGAGAGGGAGAGAGAATCCCAAACAGGTTCTGCACTGCCAGTGCAGAGCCTGATGCAGGGCTCAAACTCACGAATGGTGAGATCATGACCTGTGCTGAAATTGAGTCAGATGCTTAACCAACTGAGCCACCCAGGTGCCCCGCATGTGTTTTGAAATTGACAGATTTCTCTTCATTGACAAATTTTCTCAGAAGTTTTAATTATTAATGTATCAGATTAGGCATTTTATGTGCTATTAAGTAGTAATAATTGTATTTTATTATGTATTGATTCATGCCAAAATTTGAGTCTTTTGTATTTCAAATAGGTTTTATTTTATTATAAAAAGAGGAATGTTTTCTTTTTGGATTTCTATTTTTAAGGAGCTATTTATTCTCTTCCTGTTACTGCTATTTAAAATCTCTTCCTTTGGTGCATAGGATCTAGTCTACAGATGATGCTTCTTAATGGTATTCTGTACATTCATTCTGTTTTGCATGTCATTAAAAATGCTTGCATACTCCTAAGTTAGACAGATGACAGATAATTATGATGACCATGTCTTATGGTTCAGGTATGACCTTGATACTACTATCATTGCCATTCCTTTTTATAAACATAACTTTCAGAGTCCTGGAATGGACACTGCTAATATTTTATTTTGGTAGTCTAGACAGAAATCTGGAAATGGCACTGCTTCTTCCAGGTACTCTTCTTCAGAATTCACTTAAAAAAAGAAAAGCTTTATTGAGATACAATTTACTATATAGTTGATCTACTTTTTAAAAAAATTTTTAATGTTTATTCATTTTGAGAAAGCACAACCAGGGAGGGACAGAAAGAGAGGGAGACACAGAATCCGAAGTAGGCTCCAGGCTCCAGGCTCCGAACAGTCAGCTTAGAGCCTGACGTGGGGCCCGAACTCACAAACAGATCGTAACCTGAGCTGAAGTCGGACGCTTAACTGAACTTGAGCCACCCAGGCGCCCCTGTATTTAAAGTATACAGCTCAATGATTTTTAGCATAATGAGTGTTGTGTAGTCATCTTCACAATCAGTTTTAGAATATTTTTGTCATTCCTACCCAAATTCCCATAACCACTTAGCAGTCATGCTCTTTTTCCCCATTACTCTCCTCAGCCCTAGGCAATCATTAATCTACTTTCTGTCTCTGTAGCTTTACCTATTCTGAATATTTTAGATTCACATTTTGGAAGACTCTTTTTAGAGAATATCAAGGCGTAGATGGATTTCAGGGAGCAGGATTGGAAAAATAGCAGCCCCAGATCTGCTTTCTGAGTTCATACAGGGGTGTAATTAGGTGCTTTCACTACTCTCAGCAGCTCTGGTAGCTTGATGATAGAAGCAGGTGGTAAATTGGAGGCAAGACTGGGCCAAAGCTACATGTTAGCTGCTTGCCTAGCCAGGTACCAGTTTAATACCACTTGTGTCTGATTTGAAATGCTCTCTGGTACTAGTAATAATAGCAGCAGCTGCAACAGTAGCAGTAACATCTGACACTTATTACTACTTGTATAATGTGTTAGTCAACATTATAAGCAGTTTACAGGTATTAACTTCCTCATTCAGCCCAAACAACTTCCCGAAGGTAGGTGCTGTTATTTTCTCTTATTTTTTTTTAAAGATTTTATTTTTATGTAATCTCTGCACCCAGTGTGGGCTCGAACTTATAACCCTGAGATCAAGAGTTGTATGCTTCGCCTACTAAGCCACCCAGGTGCCCCTCTCATTTTATAAATGAGGAAAGCTGAGACACAGTTTCATTACAAATACTTGTTTCTTTTTAAAACGGGTGTCGTTTAAAATCTTGAAACTACCCATAAAGTTAAACTTGTTTATATGGATGGTTAATGCTTGGTAATGACTTTGCAAGATTCTTTCTGGGGTCTCAGATTATTGATATTTTTTCCTTTTCAGTGAAACTGCTTTTGGTTACAAGGGTCTGAAGATCCTGTTATACTATATTGCTGGTAGCCTGTCAACAATGTTCCGTGTTGAATATGCGTCTAAAGTTGATGAGAACTTTGACTGTGTAGAGGTAAGAACAAAAATGAATTTATCTTTAACTCTGCTTTCCATTTGAGTATAAAGCAGGTTTTAAAATTTAAAGGTTTCAGGGAGGAGAGAATCTGTTATATAGTAGCTTTGAAACCACATATTCAATCTTTAGTTATGGATGTGATTGCCTGCCTATCATGGCAGTTAACGTTTGATGATCCTTAGCCTGATCTATTTCCTGAGTGGTCCTTCTCTATAAAAATGTTCACTCTTATGATCATAGTTGTATTTTGTTTACCAAATACAATTCTGGCCACTAGAATTAGAAGAAGCAAGGAACAGATTCTCCGCTGGAGCCTCTGGAGGGAGTGTGGCCCTGTTGACACCTGAGTTTAGCTCAGTGATATGGTTTTTAGACTTTGCCTCAAGGCTGTGAAAGAATAAGTTTCTGTTGTTTTAAGCCTCCAAGTTTGTGGTCGTTTGTTATGGCAGCCGCAGGAAACTAATACAGATTTTCATACCAGGAAGTGGGGTGCTACTGCAACAAATAACTAAAACTCTAGAAATGTCTTTGGAAATAGGTAATGGGTAGAAACTGGAAGAATTTTGAGGTACGTGATAGAAAAAGCATGGACTCCCTTGAAAAGACTGTTGGTAGAAATATGGACATTAAAGGCATTGCTGGTGAGGGCTCAGAACAAAGTTAGAAGCATGAGAGAGAAAGCCAATACCATCATAGAGAATAATGTACCATCACAAACAGTATATTGGTAGAAATAGGAATGTTGAAGGTGCCTCTGTCGAGGAGTCAGAAGGGAAGGAGGAACATGTTATTAGAAAATGAAGGAAAGGAGATAGATACTTGTTATATAGTGCCAGAAAGCCTAGCTGAATTGTGTCCTACATTTATATAGAAAGAATTTATAGGGGCGCCTGGGTGGCGCAGTCAGTTAAGCGTCCGACTTCAGCCAGGTCACGATCTCGCGGTCCGTGAGTTCGAGCCCCGCGTCAGGCTCTGGGCTGATGGCTCGGAGCCTGGAGCCTGTTTCCGATTCTGTGTCTCCCTCTCTCTCTGCCCCTCCCCCGTTCATGCTCTGTCTCTCTCTGTCCCAAAAATAAATAAAAAACGTTGAAAAAAAAAAAAATTAAAAAAAAAAAGAAAGAATTTATAAGCAGTGAACTTGGATATTTAGCTGAGGAGATTTCCAAGCAAAGGGTTGAAGTTGTGTCCTGGTTTCTTGCGGCTTATTATAAATGTGGGAGGAAAGGGAGAGATTGTGAGAAGAACCGTAAAGCATAAAAGATCCACGACTTGATGATTTGGGAGACTCTTAGCCTATCCAGGTTGCAGAAGACACGGAAATTAGGAGATTCATTGTTAGGAAAGCGTGCTGTGGAGAGAAAGCTGAAAGCGTGGCTAGATAACTTTTTACTCTTGCTGAAGAGATTAGGCATGTGACTCTTGTATCTCCTCAGTAATCTCAGCAAAAGCCAGGAATAGAGATTGAGTAGAGATCAAGTCCTTTGTAGGACCATCTTGTCTAATGGCATGAACCCTTATGGCATACACAGGTGACCTAGAAGGGTTTTGAGAGTGTTATATCAGCAGAAACACTGCCAGTGTGGACTAACAGGATGAGGAAAGGCAAATGAATTTTCTAAATTCTATAGGTAGGAAACAAGCTGATAACACTACTCAGCTGCAAACGTGTACTTCCCTTTGAGAAAAAGGAGTAAGACCCAGAGGGTAGAACTGCAGGCCACAGTATCCCCAAGTCTTGAAACCTAATGGAATTTGACCTTCTGGATTTTGAAATTGCCTGGTACCAGTGACACCTTTCTTTCTACCATTTTCTTCCTTTTGGAATGGGAAACTCCTTAACTTATCCTGTGCCTGTCCCACGACTGTATTTTAGAAGCAATAACCTGCTTTCTAGTTTCACAGTATCACAGGTGGAAAGGAATTTTGCCTCATGAAGTATCCTATCCAGAGTCTCACTCATACCTGATTAGATAATGACATTTTGGACTTGAGTTGATGATGGAATGGTTGAAACTTTTGGCAGTGTTGGGATGGGATGAGTGTATTTTGCATGTTTAGGATGGACATGAATCCCTGAGGGACCTTAAGAAAGCTGTATGGGGGCGCCTGGGTGGCGCAGTCGGTTGGGCGTCCGACTTCAGCCAGGTCACGATCTCGCACTCCGTGAGTTCGAGCCCCGCGTCAGGCTCTGGGCTGATGGCTCAGAGCCTGGAGCCTGTTTCCGATTCTGTGTCTCCCTCTCTCTCTGCCCCTCCCCCGTTCATGCTCTGTCTCTCTCTGTCCCAAAAATAAATAAATGTTGAAAAAAAAATTTAAAAAAAAAAAAAGCTGTATGTTTTCAGACATCTTGGTGGCTCAGTCAGTTAAGTGTCAAATTCCTGATCTCTGCTCAGGTGAGGTGGAGCCTACTTAGGATTCTGTCTCTCTTCTCTGCCCCTTCCTGGCTTGTGTGCAGGCTCTCTCTCTTTAAATAAATAAATAAACTTTAAAAAGAAAATTATGTGTTTTAGAGTTGTTCTGTTTCTGCGCATTCCTATTTAAACACACTGCAATTTTTTTTTTCTTTAAAGTTTTGTTTAAATTCCAGTTACCATACAGTGTAATACTAGTTTTAGGTGTACAGTATAGTGACTCAGCACTTCCATATGTTGTCACCCAGGGCTCATTACATGTGTACTCCTTGATCCCCATCACCTGTTTAACCCATCCCCCCCAACTATCTTCCTTCAAGGCATTGAAACTTTTCATTAAGAATTACTTCACAGAAGGGTGCCTGTGCCTGGGTGGCTCAGTGGGTTAAGCGTCCAACTTCCTCCGCTCAGGTCATGATCTTGCGGTTTGTGAGTTTGAGCCCCTCGTTGGGCTCTGTGCTGACAGCTCGGAGCCTGGAGCCTGCTTTGGATTCTGTGTCTCCCTCTC
Source organism: Panthera uncia (assembly GCF_023721935.1). Lineage (NCBI taxonomy): Eukaryota > Metazoa > Chordata > Mammalia > Carnivora > Felidae > Panthera > Panthera uncia. The sequence goes on along the minus strand of NW_026057584.1, from coordinate 60,395,949 downwards.
TCTCTGCTCCTCCCCTGCTTGCACTCTGTCTCTCTCTCTCTCTCTCTCTCTCTCTCTCACTCTTTCAAAAATAAACATTAAAAAAAATTAAAACAAAGAATTATTTCACAGAGTTGAGTTTTTTAAATGAAATGCCATTTTTGTTGCTGAATCACATTTACAAAATTGCAAGTTGCATTCTTATTTTTTAAAAAAAGGTTTTTTTAATGTTTATTTATTTTTGAGAGAGACAGAGTGCCACTGGGCGAGGGGCAGATTAGCAATTAAACCAACTTTTTCTTTCTTTCTTTCTTTCTTTCTTTCTTTTAAAAAAAAATTTTTTTTTCAACGTTTTTTATTTATTTTTGGGACAGAGAGAGACAGAGCATGAACGGGGGAGGGGCAGAGAGAGAGGGAGACACAGAATCGGAAACAGGCTCCAGGCTCCGAGCCATCAGCCCAGAGCCTGACGCAGGGCTCGAACTCATGGACCGCGAGATCGTGACCTGGCTGAAGTCGGACGCTTAGCCGACTGCGCCACCCAGGGGCCCCAAAACCAACTTTTTCAAGGTTTTAAATGGACTTTAAACTTCTGACTTAAATCTTTTGCCAATCTCATGCCCCATCTTTTGTTGGCTAAAACCTCTCCATGACTTGGGACTGGTTGATTTGGTTCTTTTTATTGTTTAATTTTTAAAATTTTGTTTCATTGTAAAGGACTTGCCCAAATTCACGCAATGCTGTATAAACTAGCGTGTAATATAGGCTTATTTATTAAAGTGAAGTTTTTCCCTGATCATATGTTTCTTATTAGATTGTTAAATTCTCAGGCCCAGCTAGATACTCTTATTAAAAATGCAGGTAGTAGTTTCCTTTTGTAGTACAAAATATACTGTCATTTGAAGATTTTGGTGGTGGTGTTTTTTTTTTTTAAAGTTCCAGCTGATAATACTGGATTGATTTCTTCCAAAGGAACTATTGACTTAGTTATTGGTAAATCTTTCAAATACTATTTGCAGTGAAATAGCTGTGTATTTGCATTGACTTCTAATTGTTCCATTCTTGAAAACCAGGTTTTTCCATTTAGAAGTGCTGTGTTAGGAGTAAGGAATCAATCTTTTATGGTGTCTTTTTGTAGGATTATTTGCTTCATGATCGAAGATGATTTGTATAAATTACATGTTCAAGCAAAGACTTTTTTCCCCTTATAAAAAAAGAATGGATAGTGAATGTTGGGGGGATGGGCTTTCCTCTTCTTAGTTTGTTTTGAGATATCACTATGCCTCTATATTCTTGATGCTATAGTGGCAACAAAACAAAATCATTCCCTCTCATGGAGCTTGTATTGTAGCTAGGAGGAACAGTCGGTAAACAAAGAGTTTTGTTCGTATGCTTTGTTTTTTAGATTTCCCTTAACATAATACTCTGTAGGTCCATCCATGTCGTTGCAAATGGCAAGATTTCATTTCTTTATGACTGAGTAATATTCCATTGTATGTGTATTTGTATATATCCTATCTTTATCTACTCATCTATCAATGGATACTTACAGTGCTTCACATTTTGGCTATTGTAAATAACGCTGCAGTGAATACAGGGGTGCATGTGTCTCTTTGAATTTGTGTTTTCATCTTCTTCCGATAAATATCCAGAAGTGGAATTCTGGATTGTATAGTAGTTCTGTTTTTAATTTTTTGAGGAACCTTCATACCGTTTTCCATCGTGGCTGCACCAGTTACATTTCCACCAACAGTTATGAGGGTTCCCTTTTCTCCACTTTTTAGTATGATGTGATCCCACTTGTTTACTTTAGCTTTTGTTGCCCTTGCCTGAGGAGACTAGTCTGAAAAACTTGCTAAGAACAATGTTAAAGAGTTTATTGCCTATGTTTTCTTAAAGGAGTTTTATGGCATCAAGTCTTACATTCAAGTCTTTAATCCATTTTGAATTTATTTTTGTATATGGTGTAAGATAGTGGGTCCAGTTTCATTTTTCTGCATGCAGCTGTCCAGTTTTCCCAATGCCATTTATTGGAGAGACTGTCTTTTCCCATTGTTTATTCTTGTCTCATTGATTAATTGACCATATATGTATGGGTTTATTGTTAGGCTTTCTATTCTATTCCATTGATCTGTCTGTTTTTGTGCCAATACCATACTGTTTTAATTACTATAGCTTTGTAGTCTAGTGTGAAATCAGGGAGCATGATACCTCCAGCTTTATTGTTCTTTCTCAGGATTGCTTTGGCTGTGCAGGGTCTTTTGTGGGTCCATACAAATTTTAGGATTCTTTGTTCTAGTTCTGTGAAAAATGTGGTTGGTATTTTGATGGAGGGTGCATTAATTATAGATTGCTTTGAGTAGTACAAACATGAACACAATATATCTTTCCATTTATTTGTGTTGTCTTCAGTTTCTTTCATCAAGGTCTTACACTTTTCAGAGTCTCCCGCTTTTTCTGAGGTAATTTCATTGCTTTTTAGTGCAAGGGAGTGTAACTAAGATTGCTCAGTCTTGCTAATTGTTAGCATTTCTGGGAAAAGGTTTAGTAGAGAAAGTTGAAATATTTGGGTACAGTTTGTATTATCTGTGAATTTCAATCATCTATTTTATCCTTGTCTTCCACTAATATGGATTGAATTTGAGAGTAGATGAGAGCAAATATTTAAAATTTTCTGGATTCTTTAGCATCTTAAAGAAAATCCTTGTGCACTTCTAAAAATTTAATCTTGAGGAAATGAAAAAATAATCTTGGTAGACTAATACTTCACTATACTCTTTTTGATAATTTTGACAGTGTTCTTAGTGTGTAATGCTTTTTATAAAATATAAAAAGCTTTCAAATTATATATTGAGATTTCTATCTTAGAATTTTATATATGAGCTTAGGTAGCAAAATACTAATGCAGTATAAATCAACAGGATACCACTTTTGTTTTTCCAGTAGTGAAAAAGTTCACACTGTTAACTTCTCTAACAACGCTCAGATTTCCAGACATGTTGTCGGGTAGTGTAAGATTGAGCAAATTAAGCAGATACGGAAATTTTTTGGCTTGTAGTTTGTAGTAGATCTTAGGTAATCTTAGAATTCTAGTCAATGTTATTAAGTCTGCCACTTTAGCCAAGTAAAGGAGCACCTACTTAACAGGCCTTTTTAAAATCATTATTTCAAAAATAACTCACCATAGACAAATTTACACAAATAATGCTGTTTAGGATAAGATACTAACAACGTCATTTGGTTTTCAAATGTGTATAAATACAAATAAGGTGTAAATATATTTACATCATAGCAGACTACCAGTTATTCTCAGGCACATTGCTTTATGCAGTGATGAGGAAAAGCAAAAATTGCTTTCTGGGAAAATCGCATATATATCAAGGTATAGAACATTGGAAGTTGAAATCATAATGTGAGATAATGCAATCTAAAACATTTCATCATGACTTACCTAAAAACTAAATAGTATAATAGTTACCTTTATACTTCCTTTATATTTATTTATTTAAAAAAATTTTTTTAATATTTATTTATTTTTGAGAGACAGAGCATGAGCAGGGGAGGGGCAGAGAGAGAAGGAGACACAGAATCCAAAGCAGGCTCCAGGCTCTGAGGTGTCAGCACAGAGCCTGACATGGGGCTCAAACCCACGAACTGTGAGATCATGACCTGAGCCACAGTCAGACGCTCAACTGACTGAGCCACCTAGGCACCCCCCTATACTTTCCTTTTTATTTTATTTTATTTTTTTTTTAATTTTTTTTTCAACGTTTTTTATTTATTTTTGGGACAGAGAGAGACAGAGCATGAACGGGGGAGGGGCAGAGAGAGAGGGAGACACAGAATCAGAAACAGGCTCCAGGCTCCGAGCCATCAGCCCAGAGCCTGACGCGGGGCTCGAACTCACAGACCGCGAGATCGTGACCTGGCTGAAGTCGGACGCTTAACCGACTGCGCCACCCAGGCGCCCCTATGCTTTCCTTTTTAAAAAGATATTGCTAAATGTTTGGAAAACATTTGTAAGGGATGTCTTTATTAATTAATATATCAGGTTGTATTCTGGATTCTTGATCTATTCATGAATGCTTAATTTCTTATCTATAAGTACATTTTTTCTTTAATTTTAATTGCAGTTTAAAATAATATTCTTGAAAGTAGGGAATTTTTTAGTGATCTTCAGAAATAGAATCTAAGCTTTTAGCGGCAAGCATTGGAACTAAAAGGTTTCAGTTAAGCTTTGATTCTACATGGAATTTAAAAAAGATGAGATGGGGTGCCTGGCTAGCTCAGTCACTGTAGCGTGCAACTCTTGATCCAGGGGTTGTGATTTCAAGCCTCATGTTGGGTGTAGAGCCTACTAAAATAAACAAACAAATAAAAATATTTAAAAAAATTTTAAATGATGGGATGGGTTTTTCTTTAATGACGATTTTTATTATCTGGCCAGTAATCCAATATGAAAAATGAATATTTAACTCAACTAAATTAGTAAAGAGTACAGATTTCTAAGACAGGGTGGTTATGGGATATTTTCCTTAAAACAGTATATTTAGTAGATAAGAGCCATTTGGTTTTATGCGATGTATTTTTTGTAATATATCCGATACGTGTTTTTTCTAACCTATTATATGTAATAGATTCCTTGTTTTTAAACTTACTCTTTTATTCTTCTGTAAAAGTTCTTAAATGTTATGAACTTGCCCAGAGCCAAGTATTTATTTGAAGATACTTATTATGGTAAATAGGTATCCCTTGAAGGCTGAACATTAAACATTAACTCTCTTTCAGCTTTATTGAGCTCAAACCTTTGGGTTTCTCTGTCTTCCACCAGAACTGCTACTTGAAACTTAGTTTCTACGTTTGATGCAAGATATGTGAAGTTATTCGATCATACTTTGCAATGCCTTGTTAAGAAGACAGGATATAGGGAATGTTTTTAAAATTTATAATTATACTATAAATGCTTTGAAGTGTTTTCTTTTAAACTGATAGGTTATAAACCTTTTTATTTAAAAGTAATATTTCTTGACTTTTTTTAACTTGGACTAAAATTATACTACTTTACCTGTCACTACTTTGGATTTTAATTGCCATACATCAGACTGCTTAAAACTATTCCTTATTATTACAGTTTCCTCTTGTACTTATTGAGGTTGTACATATTCTATAAAATATGTTTAAGATGGTTTCTTCACATTAGATGGCACTTTAAACAAAAAATATCAAATGCAGTTTATTTGATCTTGAAGGTGAATGAACTGCAAGGACTGATGTACGCATTACAAATAAGCTGTTGGGCATAGTATTGAAGAGCTATGTTTTAAATAATAGCTCTTCTTTTTTTATAGCTATAAACAAGTTATGTATAAATGTTGGTGGTAGCAGAGCATTAAAATAATAAAACTTGTTTGTGATAAACTCCATCCTTGGTTCTCTATCCTAAATTGTAACTGAATGATAATAAAGTGCTATTCATCTGCAGGTGCATTGCTTCTACTTAGTTAAAAGATGGTTGAAAGGACAGGAATTAGTAGCATGTTGTATTAGCCTTTTGTAGTGTATTTTGTCCTAAGCATCTTAATTTCCCTGTTTTGAATGCTAAGTAGCAAGGGTCTTGGTTTAGAACTAATACCCATCATGCATGTAAACGGTATGAAAGAGCTGCTTAGTAAGTTAACACAAAGTGTTCTTGTGTCAGTCCTTGTGGAAATAGATACAATACAAACATTACAGCTGAACTCACGGCAAACTCCATTAAGTAAAAACCTGGCCTCATTGTTCAAGAAAAAGTTTGAATAGAATGCAAGCTCATTTTGTTGAATGTAATGTCAGGCTTTTAGGGACTGTATTGAGGGATAAGGTTTTGTTAAGTTGAGACCAATTCATTAAGTTTTATTGCCTGGTGAGAAGCAGTAATACTTTATTGTAAGACTTCATCAAATATTCATGGTTAAAGAGAAGTAGTAAATGTATTCAATCAAGTGGTCTTTTGGGGTTTTGAAAGGGATTATGAAGTCTGCTCAGCTGATAGTTTTAACATTCATTGAGGTTGTTTAACAAGGGTAATTTTAGTCTCTGAGTTTAATTTTGTTGTCCAGGCTTGTCTCTTTCTACTGTCACAAATCCAAGTCTATAAAATTTGTGTCACATTATAGGGATGAGTGGATAATCTATCCATTCATATAAATTATGTATGTCCTAAGTGGGCATATTTTTTAAATTGTCGTCTTAATATTGAGTTTAGTGTATGAAGGAGTTACGACCTACTTGTTAATGTAAGTTTGCTGTTCGTTTGGTCAGACTGTAGCCTCCCCTTACTACTGCTTGTGATCTTGGATAATATGGTCTCCTTGACACACATAAAATAATAAGCGGTTTTTTGTTTGGGCCAGTTCCAATTGTCCTGAAGGGATATGGTCAGCATTTTCTATATAATGTTAGGAATTTCAGTAGCATTGCCCTCATTCTTGCACCTGATTTCAGGCTACCTGCCTCTTCTTTTTTACTTCTTTATTATACTTACGTTCATCTCCGATTTGTGTGGTAGTAGTCTCTTGTGCACATGAAACTCATCCTTTCTCATTTCTCCATGTGTTTTCTTCTTTAGTTTAACTGGGAACTTCATTTTTGTGATTTTTGTGGGTTTTGTCCATTTCAAAGAAATTAAGTATAATCAACTAAAAGTCAAATTTGTTATTAATGTTTTCTTATGTCCTTTAACCTCTGTTCCTTAGGCAGACGATGTTGAGGGCAAAATTAGACAAATCATCCCACCTGGATTTTGTACAAACACGAATGACTTTCTCTCTTTGCTGGAAAAAGAAGTCGATTTCAAGCCATTTGGAACCTTACTTCATACATACTCTGTTCTCAGTCCAACAGGAGGGGAAAACTTCACCTTTCAGATATACAAGGTAAAGATAAATCTAAATATTTCTTGGGTGAAAGTACTTCATTTGCCTGAAACCGGTGTGCTGTTTTGTTGTGTTATTTTCAGTGACTCATTCTAAGTTCAGGAAACAAGTTTCAGTCAGCATTAAAACAAAGATCTATTTTGTGTGTGTGTCTGTGTACACATCTTAATCTGAGACTTCTAAACATTTTCCCACAGGATAGTTTTGTGTTCTGCAGACTTTCACTTACCTCTGTGATGAGTTTCACCTGACTTTTCCTGGCTTTTTCCCTAGGCTGACATGACATGTAGAGGCTTTCGAGAATATCATGAAAGGCTTCAGACCTTTTTGATGTGGTTTATTGAAACTGCTAGCTTTATTGACGTGGATGATGAAAGATGGCACTACTTTCTAGTGTAAGTACAGTTCTAAAGCAACAGTAGACCTTATTACCTCCACAAAGCCAGCATTTTAATTGTGGCGGCCCAATTATTGGGACAGTATAATGATATTTTTCCCAGGAAAGAAAAACTATTGTTTATGAGGCTTGAGTTTTCCTTCATTATGCTTTCGGAGACCTTGAGAATAGAGCTGAATTAAATGCTGTTGTCCGTTAGGGCCCTGAATGTAGGCTTAAACAGTAAAATGAGCTTTGCCTGTGTTTTCTTTTACTTGCCACCTATTCATCTTTATAATAGGCAAGTGCACTGAAGTGATGTAAAGAGGTCTGATTTATCCAAGTTGCTGCACACCAATTAAGTGAATTGTACATTCAGAACATAGCAGGTGTACCCATTGGGCCCTCACAGAGTAGCTTGCTGACACTGAAAATTCAGTCGGAGAATGGAAAAGAAAATGGACACTGCATGGGAGCGCGACTGTAATTGACCTGCTTGGCTTTCTGTTTTATCTGCAGATTTGAGAAGTATAATAAGGATGGAGCTACGCTCTTTGCGACCGTAGGCTACATGACAGTCTATAATTACTATGTGTACCCAGACAAAACCCGGCCACGTGTAAGGTAATTGGCGGTATAACACGTGCCTTGTCTTTTATTTCAGAAGAAGGAACTGCTGAAGTTTCCAATACTTGTTATAATAGTGTTGATTTGTTTAAAAAAATCACCATTATTCATTGGCTATGTACTGATTTATTTCATTGTTCCCATTGAAACAGTGTGGAAGATTAAACCAATTTTGCGTATCTTGATAATTTTTGGATTTCTGGAAGGTTGATTGAAAAAAACCACGCTAACTTTAAAATGTTCTTAATGCTATAGTGATTTGCAATTCTTAAACGGATCATGTTATGATATTTTAATTTTAAAATCATTTCTTTACTGTAGTCAGATGCTGATACTGACTCCATTTCAAGGTCAAGGCCATGGTGCTCAACTTCTTGAAACAGTTCATAGATACTACATTGCATCTCCTTCTGTTCTTGATATTACAGGTATGTGAAATTTGATTTGTTACTGAAAGAGCCTTTCTAAAGAATCTCTTCTTTACTGATTAATTTTATTTTTGTCAAAAAATAACTATTCTGGTTTTTTAAAATTGTTTTTAATGCTTATTTATTTTTGAGGGGGTCGAGGGAGACAGAGAATCCAAAGCAGGATCCATTCTGTCAGTGCAAAGCCTGACATAGGGCTCGAGCCCACAAACCGTAAGATGGTGACCTGAGTTGAAGTCTGATGCTCAACCAGCTGAGCCACCCAGGCATCACAAAAATAACTATTCTGTTTTATTTATGTATTTATTTATGTATTTACGTATTTATTTATTTATTTATGTTTATTCATTTTTGAGACAGAGCATGAATGGGGGAAGGTCAGAGAGAAAGGGAGACACAGAATCCGAAACAGGCTCCAGGCTCTGAGCTGTCAGCACAGAGTCCGATGCGGGGCTCGAACTCACGGAACGCAAGATTGTGACCTGAGCCGAAGTCGGACACCCAACCGACTGAGCCACCCAGGCGCCCCACCTATTCTGTTTTAAATAGCAGCATTCTCTTGGGGTCTTTTTGGAACTGTGTGAAGATGGCTTATGGTTACATTTTAAATTATACACCTTTGGTGGGATTGGATTATATATCTAAGTAAAGTGCTTTATGAATTGAACAACTTGAAGATAATGAACTGGATATATATTGGGAAATTGTGATCAGGCATAAGTACTTTGTAAGTGTGGTATGATTTTAGTTGTTCATTTCATTTGCCCAACCATTGCATTGCTCACAGGCCCTGCCCTAATTTTCATGTAGAGGAAGAATATTCTGAGCCTCACAAAGAAAGAAAAACCTAGGCAAATCGTTCCTGAATAGAATACACTTTTTTTTTAAATATTTATTTATTTTTGAGAGAGAGCATGAGAGTGAAGGGGCTGGGGGGAGGACAGAAGATCTGAAGCTGGCTCTGCATTAACAGAAGCGAGCCCTATGCAGGGCTCAAACTCATGAACCATGAGATCATGGCCTGAGCCAAACGAAGTCAGATAGTTAACCAACTGAGCCATCCAGGTGCCCCTAGAATACACATTTAAAAAAAATGTTTTTTAATGTTTTATTTATTTTAGAGACTGAGTAAGAGTGGGGGAGAGGCAGAGAGAGAGAGGGAGACACAGAATCCATGAAGCAAGCTCCAGGCTCCGAGCTGTTAGCACAGAGCCCAACACAGGGCTTGAAGCCATGAACCACAAGATCATGACCTGAGCTGAAGTTGGATGCCCAACCGACTGAGCCACCCAGGAGCCCAGAGAATACACATTTCTTAAAACATGTGTTTTATATTCCTAAAATGCACACCTTCACAACAGTAGTTTATAAGGTGAAATGCAGGCTTATTTGTTTTGGATACATCTTTCATTATGAATTAGCCAGAGTCATCATTAGATGGGGTTACAGATGATAGTGTGTAACATGTGAACTACCAAAGAACTGAGTGGCTGGAACATTTATGTTATTGTTATTTTCTTCTCCCTGAGTAACACTGTTTCAGATTTGTTACTCATACAGTTGCTGATTAAACTGAAAGTCACCCGCCCCCCTTTTTTTTCATGAAAAATACTATAGCAGATATTCACATCCAAATTAGGTCTTACATTTTATTAATTCTATAATAGTTGGAGTACATTTTTGTTTTTGAAGCTGTAGTACCTAACACATACTAAAATGTTAGTTTTTTTTAAAAAAACCCTGTTTTGGAATTTTATCAATTTGTTTAAAGATACCAAAAAAAAAAAAAAGTACTGGATGTGGGACCAACAAAAATATAAGTAGGCTTTTGGAAAAAAAAAAAAAAAATATATATATATATATACACACACACGCATACATACACACACACACACACACACACACACACACACACACACAGAGGCTAATAGGCAGATTAGTAGTTTTTCATGTAATGTAGGGGTTTTACTTGTCCAGAGTAAACAAAATTAAAGTTACTGCAAAACAGATTCTGAATTGATCCTGTAGATTAATAAAAAACTAGAGGGAAAGCATTTGCTTTTAAAAGGGAGTTCCATATTTAAATAATCTTTTCATCTGACTTTTGTGCTACTGTGAAATGGTTTGGAAATTTGGAAGATAAAGAAGTAACTGCTTAAGTTAGTTTGTATCAAAAGTTATAAATTGTTTAAGTGATACCTTCACTGGCTAAGTGAAAAATTGCAGGGACAATAAAAATGATGACACTTGTTAAATAAGCTGAAAATTATTTGGCTTCTGTTTACTCTATAGAGCTTAGACTTGGTGCTAAACGAAGGGACTTTTTTGGTGATTTTAATCTGGAGACTTAGAGTTCACATAAGTAGTCTTTGTCTTCTCTAGTGGGTAATGTGCCAGCAGGGGTTGTTTCTATGAAGCCTCTTAACCATTTTCTTCTGTCTACTCCAACCAATAAAGTCCTTGATACTTAGCACCAATTAGCAGATAAAGAATTTTATTTCTTAAATCTCAGTGAAGAGTCATCAATAGTGTAGCCTTTATTCATTGCAAACTGAAGTCTCCAGAGAGAAAAGGCTAAACGTGCTAAAGGACTTCTGAATTTGAAAACTAGGTATCAGCTTTTATTTTCAGCGTTAACAGTTCTCAGCATTATAAATTACTAAAAATGCCTTATCAGCTGTTCTCGTTAAGACATTTCTTTTAGATTTCCATACCCAGTCTTTTTTAAAAAAGAAAACATAATTTTCCACTTTTTAGTCATTTTCGTTGCCTGTTTCTCCATTATTTTGTATATATATTTTTACCTTTGTTGATCTTTAGTAGATTCTTGATCTTCCTTTGCAACCCTGAATATTCTTTATATTGAGATGGCCTTTTGCTTACTTGATTTACAGCCTGATATGGTAATAATTAAGTTAACATTGATGGGCCTATGTTGCAGGATAGACAGGTGGTTGTGGTGTAATTGCCACTCATTTTCTTTTTTTTTAGCACTTAATTTTAAAGCAAAATATTGGAAGATAGTTCTTTATATCATCTGTACCTTCCTATTCAGGATGTCATTATCTTAAGATATAAAGCATTTGAATACACCTCAGTTGTATGACCTTATAAATATAATCAGTGATTTATTTCTTCTAAAGTTCTGAAGAGAATTGAATTTAGCAATAGAAATTGATCTTGCAGGGGCGCCTGGGTGGCTCAGTCGGTTAAGCGTCCAACTTCAGCTCAGGTCACGATCTCGCGTTCCGTGAGTTCGAGCCCCGCGTCGGGCTCTGGGCTGATGGCTCGGAGCCTGGAGCCTGCTTCCGATTCTGTGTCTCCCTCTCTCTCTGCCCCTCCCCCGTTCATGCTCTCTCTCTGTTTCAAAAATAAATAAACGTTAAAAAAAAAAATTAAAAAAAAAAAAAAAGAAATTGATCTTGGGCTGGAATATATATCAGTATTACTAATCTGTCAGTAGTGTATTAAGAGCTAATTATAACTGTCCTTTAAATGTCCCTTTATAGTACTGGAATAGAATATTTTAGAATATTATCTGTAAAATTTTTATACTTAGGTGATTTGTGTTATCTGATTTCATATGGTTTTTTATCTCTAATATAACATTAATATGGAGAGGTTTTTATTATTTTTTTTTTAATGCTTATTTTTGAGAGCGAGTACACACACACGGGGCAGAAAGAGGGAGACAGAGAATCTGAAGCAGGCTTAGAGCTCTGGGCTGCCAACACAGGGCCCAAACCCACAAACTGTGAGATCATGACCTTGGATGTTCAACTGACTGAGCCATCCAGGTGCCCCTGGAAAATTTTTCTTTTTAATTTTTTTTTTAATGTTTATTTTGGAAGGAGAGACAGAGCATGAGCGGAGGAGGGGCAGAGAGAGAGAGAGAGGGAGACACAGAATCCAAAGCAAGCTCCAGGCTCTGAGCTGTCAGGACAAAGCCTGACTCAGGGCTCAAACTCACGGCTCAAACTCACGAACAGTGAAATCATGACCTGAGCCCAAGTCAGAAGCTTAACCGACTGAGCCACCCAGGCACCCCTGGAGAGATTTTTAAAAAATGATAGAAGAGCACTTATGTTGTTAGATAATGTATTTAATTTGGAAAAAACTCAATTTTTGATTTTGAATGTGACTGTAGATTTAAACTCAAGCAAATTTCATCTTTTAAATGTGTTGCTTTTCTTTGTAGCAGAGAAACAAAGGAATTGAAAGATGTCACAGATTACTGAGTGTCACCATTTTAAGTTCATTTTCAGTCTGACATTTTTGGTTAAAGTTCTTACAGATTGAAATGGTGACTTGGCTCCTTATATTGTCAGTCTGTCACAGCTTATGTAAAACTAAATGGAAATTTTTTGTCTGTTTTTCTGAATTACAAGAAAATTTCTGATAGGAATATAGTATGAGTTTTTAGATTTTTCTCAACTGTAATTCTATTTTCTATGTTTTTCCTAATATTCTGAGGTTATAGAGGTTACTTAAGATCTCACTCATACTAAATTTTATTTTATTTTATTTTATTTTATTTTATTTTATTTTATTTTATTTTATTTTTTTAACGTTTATTTATTTTTGAGACAGAGAGAGACAGAGCATGAATGGGGGAGGGTCAGAGAGAGGGAGACACAGAATCCGAAACAGGCTCCGGGCTCTGAGCTGTCAGCACTGGGGCCCGATGCGGGGCTCGAACTCACGGACCGCAAGATCGTGACCTGAGCCGAAGTCGGCGCTCAACCGACTGAGCCACCCAGGCGCCCCCTAAATTTTATTTTGAATTAATATTAGCAAAAACAGTTTTTTTCTAAACAGATTAGAAGAGGTAGACTTGAAAAAATTGACATTAAATAAGTTTGAACCTCATCTGTTAGTACTGAAATTTTTTAAAGAGATGCTTGCTTGAGAGTATGTTATTTAGTAGAGGTTTAATTAAAGCAATTTTATTGAGGTATGATTTGCATACCATAAAATTCACCCATTTTAGGCATACAGTTCAGTGAGTTTTAGTGTATCTGCCTAGTTTTACAGCCATCACCACAGTCCTGTTTTAGAATATTTCTGTCACAGTTAAAAGACCCCACATGTCCATTTGCAGTCAGTCCCTGTTCCCAGTCTCTTAAATGAGGTCTGTGATCCATTTTGAGTTAATTTTTGTATATTATATGTTTCTAAATTCATCCTTTTACATATGGCTATCCAGTTGATGCAGTGCCATTTGTTAAAAAGACTTTTTTTTCCTCCATTGAATTGCCTTGGTACCTATGTTGAAAATCAGTTGATCATAAATGGGAAGTTATTTCTAGATTCTGAGGCTCAATGTATATCTGTCCTTATGCCAGTATCATACTATCTTGATTAGTTTACTATAGCTTTATGTTGAGTTTTTTGTTTTTTTTTTTTTAATGTGAAATTTAATCCACCAAATATGTACATTGAGTTTGTGGAGTGTGGTTTTCCTGGATGCTGCAGAAGTTTCTTGAAATGATCAAGGAGTAGGGTTAAAAATGGATACTGGCCCTGCCCAGGTAGCCAGGAATGGGGTAGGGAAGGGCAGAGAGAGGAAGCCTCAATTAGAGGGGATTGGCTGGGGACAACCATGACCTTTAAGGACCTGGAGTATAGCCTCTGTGAGTGAGCCCCCAGACAACACAGTCTGGGGCTGGTGTTGCAAGTTTATTAGTAGCTGACCCCAGCACAACCGCCCCATAAGGTGCAATCTACCTGACAAATGAAAACTTCTTAACCCGTTTCCTATACACTCCTTCTACCCCCCCAACAGAGGTTTAAATTCTTAAAACAGAACCACTCTAATGGTTACATAGGAAACACAGTCATCATCTTTTTGTCTCAAGGATAGCAGCTGTTCCCTCTCCAGCCAGCCCCCCAGCTCGCCTTTTCCCCCAATTATTTATGTGTTAAGATGATGAAGAGGAGGACCCAGGCCACAGGGAGACTCCTAGTTCTGAGGGGCTGCTTCAGTGGTGCCAGGGCATAGAGTGGGCAAGACATAGCAGATATCCTGGCAAAAGGGCCCAGTTGCCTGGTATTTCCTCCAACAGGTCTTGCTTACTTATTAGGGTAAGGGATTGCATTTGTTTTCCTGATAAAGTTGCATCCTCTTTTGCTCTTCTTGCCTCTTCTTTCTTCCTGGTGACCTGCTGCACTCCTTTCTGCTCTTTCTGATTGATCTCCGGCCAGGTGAGGTCAGCCTTGGCCTAGTCTGTCTTCCCAATAAATGCGTTTTAATGTGATGCTTTTTTGCTTTCTCCCTGTCTTCTTTTTCTTTCCTTGAAAGCTCCTTGGGCTTGTCCAGATACACTTGTGTGACCTTTCTAATTATCTGTGCCACCCAGTTGTGGTTCTTGATGTTGATGAGCCCTTCCACACCTTTGCTGGTGGTCATCTTCATCATCCTTACTCTCTTCTGAGGCTAGAGATTTCTTCTTCTTTTTGGAGTCACCTGTAGCCTCATCACCTTCTTATCTTGCTTCTCCTCTTCCCTGGCCTTTTGCTTTCCAGCCTAAAGCTGTGCATCATTCTCCTTGGGGCTCATGTACTGCTGGCTAGGCCTTTGTGGCCTCCCTTTCTCTCTTAAGTATCATGGCTCCAGCAACAGCAGTACCTCAGCCTTTATATTGAGTTTTGAAATCAGAAAGTGAAATTTCTCTAGTCATGTTCTTTTTCAAAATTGTTTCGGTTATATAGGATCCCTTGTGTGTTCATAGAAATTTCTATTTCTGTTTTCTACTTACTTGATTTCCACTTTAACTTTTATTATTTTCTTCTTATTTGGGTTCAATTTGCTCTTATTCTAATGAAGACTGAAACTTAGGTTTTTTATTTGATTTGATGTCTTTTCTAATGCAGAAGTTTAAATATATAAATACTTTCATATTTATATACAACATGTATTTTCATAAGTTATGCTTTTATTCAGTTCAAAATACCTGTTTTTTAATTTTTTTTTTTTTTTTTTTTTTTTAAATTTGTGAGAGAGAGAGGCAGCATGAGGACGGGAGGGGCAGAGAGAGAGGGAGACACAGAATCTTGAAGCAGGCTCCAGGCTCTGAGCTGTCAGCACAGAACCCAGCGTGGGGCTCAAACTTGTGAACCACAAGATCATGACCTCAGCCAAACTGAGCCCCCCAGGCGCCCCATCTTTTTCTTTTTTTTTTTTAAGTAAACTCTATACCCAGTGTGGGGCTTGAACTCATAACCGTGAGATCAAGAGTCGCATGGTTTACCTACTGAGCCAGCCAGGCGCCCAGTTCAAAATCTCTTCCAATAGCATTTTGGTCCATGGGTTATTCAGAAGTATGTTGTTTAATTTCTAAATATCCTAGATTTCCCAAATTTACTTCTGTTGTTGATATCTAATTCTATTGTTGTTAGAGAACATACTTTGTAACTTCAGTTCTTTTTCATTTATTGAATTTTAATTTATACTTTACCTTAGGGTCCCTAAACTCTTTCTTTAAAATGTGAAGCAATAAATACCTTATGTTTTGCAAGCCATGTATGTTCTCTGTAACCATGGTGAGATTTGGTCCATGGGCCATTGTTTACTAATTTTTTGCCCAACATGTGGTCTTGCTGGAGAATGTTCCATGTGTGCTTGAAAGGAATGCGTATTCTGCTGTTGTTGGGTGAAATGATACCTAACTACCAGATAGGTCAAGTTAGTTGATAGAGTTCTTCACGCCTTCTCTATATTTGCTGATTTTCTGTCTAGTTGTTCTGTCCGTTATTGGGTAGCATTGAAATTTCTAACTATTTTTATTGAATTATCTATTTCTTCCTTAATTCTGTCAGCTTTTATTTTATGTATTTTGGGCCTCTGTTGTTGTCTATGTGTTTATAATTGTTAACATCTTCATGAATTAATTTGTCATTATAAAATGTGCCCTTTTTTCTCGTTTTTTTTTTGTCTTAAACTGTTTTTTCCCAATTGTTTTTTATTTTAGTAATGCTTAAACTCATCCTTTGACTTTCAGCTTTCGAATCCAAAATGTTTCTGTTGTAGATAGCATATCGTTGATCTTTTTTTATCCAGTCTGACAATCTCTGCTTCGTTATTGGAATGTTTAATGTATCTAGATTTAATGTAATTATTGCTGTGGTTAGAATTATGCCTTCCATTTGCTACTTGTTTTCTAAATGTTGCTTTTTGTTGTTGTTCTTTTGTTTCTTTTTTGCTACCTTTTTGTTTAAGTTTATTTTGAGAGAGAGGTGAGAGTGCCTGCCCACAAGCGGGGGAGGGGCAGAGAGAAGGAGAGAGAATCCCAAGCAGGTTCCTGACCATCAGCACAGAGCCCAGTGTGGGGCTCAAACTCAAGACCTGTGAGATCACGACCTGAGTCAAGATTTTAAGAGTCAGATGCTTAACCAACTGAGCCACCCAGGCACCCCATTGACATATATATTACATCCTTGTATATTAGAAACCAGACGTTGGTTTTATAATTATTTTTTCGTGTAATTTTTTTTTAAACCAGTTGAGAGGAGAAAAGAGAAAAAAATTATACCAACTTTTATATTTCATAATTATCAGGGTTCTTTTCTTCATATAGATTTGACGTATCATGTTCTTTTAATCTAAAGAACTTTTTTTTAGTATTTCTTGTACGGTCTGTTAGCAACACTTTCTCTTTCCTTTTCTGAGAATATCTTTATTTCACCTTCATTTTGAAGGATATTTCTGGATATAGAATTCTTTAACAGTTATTTTTCTTTCAGTACTTTGCATGTATCACCCCACTGACTTCTGGCCATCTATGGTTTCTGTTGAGTTGTTTTCCTCTTACTGCTTTCAGGATTTTCTTTTTGTCTCTGGCTTTTGACGGTCTGTACTTCAGTTGTTTTGTTCACTGTTAATTTCATCATCTGTGTACATTCCTAATAGACCATAATTTCATACCAAACTGATACAGTGACAGAATTTCACTTACCATTTTTAAGCCATTGTCATATAATATTTAATTAATGATTACATGGATACGATGTTAATGTCACATGGAAACATTAAGAAGGTGTTTAGTTCATATGGATTGAATGAATGGAGGATTGGATAATGACTCAGAATCATAAAACATTACCCCTTGCTCAGACTTTTTTTTTTATAAACAGCTTTATTGAGATATAGTTAACATATTCTGCAATTCACTTAAAGTGTACAATTTTTAAGTGATATTTATAGTGCAGCCATTACCATAATCTAATTTTGGAGTGTTCCATTCTCCCAAAATAGAGCCCAGTACTCATTAGCAGTCACTCCTTTCCTCATTCACCCCCTACCACCTATACCCCTCCAGCTCTAGGCAACCACTAATCTATTTTAGTCTATAGATTTGCCTATTCTTGACATTGAAGTCATATAATAATACGATGCTTCTTTCACTTGATGTGTTTTCAAGGTTCATCCTTATTATAGCATAGGTTAGTACTTCATTTCTTTTTATTGCCAAAGAATATTCCATTGTGTGGATATACCAAATTTTATTTATCCATTTATCAATTGATGTACATTTGGGTTGTTTCTACTTTTTGCCTCTTATGAATAGTGCTACTGTGAATATTTGTTTACAAGTTTTTCGATGGACCTATGTTTCATATCTCTTGGGTACATACCTAGGTGTAGAAATGGTCAAAAATCTGGTAACTATGTTTTACCTCTTGAGGAACCACCAGATTATTTTCCAAAGTGGCTGTACCATTTTACATTTCCACCAGTAGAATGAAGGTTTCAATTTCTCCACACCTTCATCAATATTTCTTATTGTCTTTTTTATTCTAGTCATTCTAGTGGACGTGGAATGGTATTTCATTGTGGTTTTGATGTGCATTTTCTTGTGGCTAATGATTTTGATTGAGCATCTTTTCATGTGGTTATTGTCCCTTTATAGATCTTCTTGAGAAATGTGTGTTTAGATCCTTTGCCTGATTTTTAAAGAAATTTTTTAATGTTTGTTTATTTTTGAGACAGAGCTTGAGCCAGAGGAGGGGTAGAGAGAGAGGGAGACACAGAATCTGAAGCACTTTTGCCTGATTTTTAATTGAGTTCTCTTTTTCTTATTGAATTGTAAAACATTTTTATATATAAAATCTGGGTACAAGTCTCTTACCATATATATAACTTGGAAATATATGCTCCCATTCTGTAGGTTGTCTTTTCATTTTCTTAATGGTATCATTTGAGCACAAAAGTTTTAAATTTTGATATAGCCCAATTTATCTGTTTTGTTGTTATTTGTGCTTTTGGTTCTGAGAAACCATTGCCTAAGCAAAAGTCATGAAGATTTATTCCTATGTTTTATTCTAAGAATTTTATAGCTTTAACCCTTCTTTTTTTTTTTTTAAGTTTATTTATTTTGAGTGAGAGAGAGAGAGAGAGAGAGGAGAAGAAAGAATCCCAAGCAGGCTCCATGCTTAGTGCAGAGCCCGACATGGGTCTTGGGGCTCTATCTCATGACTATGAGATC
Organism: Panthera uncia; assembly: GCF_023721935.1. Taxonomy (NCBI): domain Eukaryota; kingdom Metazoa; phylum Chordata; class Mammalia; order Carnivora; family Felidae; genus Panthera; species Panthera uncia. Next base: position 60,377,141 of record NW_026057584.1, on the reverse strand, counting down.
AAGACCTGAGCCAGTATCAAGAGTCGGATGCTTAACCAACTGAGCCACCCAGGCACCCCTAGTTTTGCCCCTTACATTTAGGTATATGGTTGATTTTGATTTTTGTGTATGGTGTGAGGAAAGGGGTCCATCTTCATTCTTTGGCTTGTGGAGATCCCGTTGTCCAAGTACCATTTGTTAAAAGACCATTCTTTCCCTCACTGATTGGTTTGGGAACACTTCTCAAAAATCAGTTGACCAAAAAAAGAAAAAAAAAAATTGATCATAAATGTAGAGGTTTATTTTTGACTCTCAATCCAGTTCCATTGATCTGTTCTTATGCCAGTACCGTACTGTCTTGATCACTGTATCTTTGTAGTAATTTTTGAAATCAGGAAGTGTGAGTCTTCTAACATTTGTTCTTTTTCATGATAGTTTGGGCTAGTCTGGGTTCCTTCCATAACTGTATGAATTTTAGGATAAACTTAATTTCTGCAACTAAAAAGGCTAGCTGGGATTTTGATAGGGATTGCTTTGAATGATTTGTAGAGTATTGTTACTGTAACAGTATTAAGTCTTATGATCCATGAACTAGCTCAGAATTTAGTATTCTTTGTTTCAAGCCATTTACTGATCAGAAAGCAAGAGCTCAGAGAAGTGAGGTGACTTGCCCATGGTCCTGTATCTATGAATGACAGAACTGGGACTCAAACTGATTTTCTCTGTGTAGTCTTCTTTCTACCCATCATGTTTTGCTGTTTTCCTTGTCAACTACTTAGTCTAATGTAGATAAGAGACAAACAAAGGAAGATCTATGCTATTCAGATGCAGTGAAGAAAGGATCAAAATCATATTGTCATTTTATTCTTAAAATATATATTTGCTTTTGTGGAAGCAAGAATTTTTTTAAATTAGGGGAAAGAAGTATGGCAGACTGTAAAGGTTATTGGTTTAGGGTAGGGGAGTTATAAATTGAGCTTTAGAAGCTTTAGACATCACTGAATACTTGCTTTTGGAATTGATTATCCAAACTTGAATCTCTTGTTTATACAGCTACTTTAATTGAAAATAAAATTGGGGCACCTGGGTGGCTCAGTCAGTTAAGTGTCTGACTTCAACTCAGATCATTATCTCAACACTCGGTTCGTGGGTTCGAGCCCTGCATTGGGCTCTGTGCTGTCAGCTCAGAGCCTGGAGCCTGCTTGGGATTCTGTGTCTCCCTCTCTCTCTGCGCCTCACCTGTTCGCACTCTGTCTGTCTCTCTCTCTCTCAAAAATTAATAAACATTAAAAAAAAATTTTTTTTAATAAAAAAACTAAGATGCATAGGATAGCACCCATGAAAAAGTCTACATCTGAAAGGAGTAGCTCTAATTTCACAAATACTATGTAATTTTATTTGGCAAAGATAATAGTGCCATTGTTTGATTAATAAGGAATAATCCTTTCTCATTATAACTTTTGTCTTGTAAAATTCTTTTAATAATATTTGCTTTTTCTAGCCTAACATGTATATTGAGATCTCAAATGATGAAGGAATTATGTTGGATAAGAGAAATATTATTCTGCCTTTTCTTTAGCGGAAGATCCATCCAAAAGTTACGTGAAATTAAGAGACTTTGTGCTTGTGAAGCTCTGTCAAGATTTGCCCTGTTTTTCCCGGGAAAAGTTGATGCAAGGATTCAATGAAGAGATGGCAATAGAGGCACAACAGAAGTTCAAAATAAATAAGGTATTTTTATTCTGTGGAAGGAAAACATTTCAGTTTGGAAGTTTTCTTTTTTAAGTACAACGTAAACGTTGCAAATGCATTAAGAATACATGTGTGGGAAGTAGCAGTGGTTGAGAGTATAGGCTCTGAAGCCAGATTGCCTGGTTCAGATCTGGGTATAGCACTTGTTCTGTGACTTAGGGCAATTTAATTTCCTCATTAATAGAATGGGAAGATAGTTGATTTTATGGCTTATTAAGTGTAACAAGCAGAAAAGAATGGATAGTATGATCTTACTTTTGCTTTTTAAGAAAATGTTTCAAATGATAAAATAGTTAATACTTCTGGAGATGGTATTGGTGGGGGGAAGGGCTGGAGTAAAACACTTAACTTTTACTTTATATACATCTGTATATTTGAATTTTAAAGTAGTAAATATCCTAAAATAGGTACAGAAGAAATAATCTGGGAGTTCAGAGGAGGGAGTTTAGTTTCTTATATTTATATATGCAGGGGAGTCCAGAGTTTTTCATGGGAGGGAGATGCATCTGATCTAAGCTTTGAAGAATGGGTAGGATTTGGATTATGAAGGTATGTGAGATGAAGGGTATTCCAATAAGGACTAGTATGTGATATTGTTGACTTGGGAGATCTCATCTAACTCTCCAATGTAGATTTTCCTTCTGAACTCCAACACTGTATATAAAAAGGTTCCTGATCACTGATCTTCAACAGCTTAATTTGAACTGAAACTTTCCATTTTCTCCTACCTTAAAACACTTTAGTGGCTTCCTAGTTTTAAGATAAATAAATATTTTAGAAATATTTGGTATGCCCAGACTGTATTAAACCTTTAGAGAATTTATTCAATAGCTCAGCTTTTAAAAGAAAGGGAATACAAACACCTTTTTTCCTTTAAGAAAAAGAATTTAAAACTTAGTATGGCACATAGAGCCAGTCATAATGTGGACCCTGCCAACCTTGGTAGACTCATTTTCCTACCACTTTCCTGCAAGCTGTGGCATTATTAAACCTCTTGCTATTTCCCAACTGTGCTACATCTTTCTTCTTTTGAAGTCTGTTTAACTATTCCCTTTGCCCTTGATACCCCCTTTTCTTGTTCCTCCATCTTTGCCTTGCCAGGTATTACTCATTTTTCAGGCTCAGCTCAGGTGTCCCTTCCGGAATGTTCAGACATCATCTTCCCAATCTACCTATACTTCATCCCTCCCCTGTCTTCAATAAATATATGTGAAACAACACAAACAGAAAAACTATGGGCTACTCTTTTGGCTTCAGTGATACCAAAACTACTTTTGGTATCAAAAGCTTGATTTTCCTAATATTTCTTTGTTTTTGTCTTCTCCCTGCCCTTTAATTGTCACTGTACTACAGGGTTCTGACATCTCCCTCTTCACTGTTTATGCTTTCCTAACCAATCACGGTTTTAACTCTTGCCTGTGTACTGATACTGCTTAAATCCTCACTCTTTTAAACTAGAATTTTCTTTAGGTTTATATGTTCTCCTGCCTCCTGACTCTCTCCTAGGCTGTGAAAACTCTATCATCCCACATGCTTCTCCACACCCAGTCTTTCCTCTTCTTCTAGAATCTTTGTTCCTGTAGTATTCTTACTTGTGCTGTCTTAGTTCATGCCTTCATCATTTTTGCCTGATTTAATAGCTCAGCTTCCTAATTGGTCTTCCTACCCTTTTTGCTACCATTTCTATGTAGCTGAGAGAATACTTTTCTTAAAACTCGTATTTGTGCACTTTGTTCATGCCACTTAAAATCTGTCACCTGCTAGATAAAAGCCAGTGTGTAAAAGCCTAGTGATAAAAACACAGTGTGTAAGCCTCTATGTAAACACACTTCTGCTGTATCCTCACTTTACTTCTACTCACTGCTTTTCATTTTGTGCTCCAGCAATGTCAGGCTGCTTCAGTCCTGCATGTGTGTTGCATGTGTGCACTTGTATACACACAGTGCCCTCCCTTCTTTCTAGAATGGCATGGTCCCTTCCCTTGAAGATTTAGCTCAGGTTTTGGGGCTCCTGGGTGGCTCAGTCAGATAAGCATTCAACTTTGGCTGTGCTGACAGCTCAGAGCCTAGAGCCTGCTTCAAATTTTGTGTCTCCCCCCTTTCTGCCCCTCCCCCACTCATTCCCCCTCTCTCTCTCTCTCTCTCTCTCTCTCTCTCTCTCTCTCTCAAAAATAAATAAACATTAAAAAAAAGAAAAAAAAGATTCAGCTCAGGTTTTGTTTCCCCAGGTTTTGTTTCTAGCGTTTATCCCATTCCCGGGCTACACTACCATAATACCCTATGCATATTTCCATCATTAAATTAACCACTCTTCAATCATTTGTGTTATTCATTAGGCTGCTACCTCCTTGAAGACAGAAACTATCTTTTATTGTTTTTTGTCTGGTACCTAGCACAATTTCTGGCCCATAGGAGATATTCAGTATATCCTGTGTTCTTTTGGAAAAGTGTCACTATTTTGTGATTTGAAAGTGTTCATGTTTTTCTTTTGTTTCATTAAGCAACATGCTAGACGAGTTTATGAAATTCTTCGACTACTGGTAACTGACATGAGTGATGCTGAACAGTACAGAAGCTATAGACTGGACATTAAAAGAAGACTAATTAGCCCATATAAGGTAGGACTTTGTAGAGTCTTAAAGATTGTATTCTTGTCATTGTTTAAAAGTGGAGAAGAGAGGCACCTGGCTGGCTCATTTGGTAGAGCATACAACTTGATCTTGGGGTTGTGAGTTTGAGCCCCACGTTGCAGGTAGAGTTTACTTAAAAATAAATAAGTAAGTAATAAAATAAAAGAAGAAAGTGTAGCAATTGCCATTGTATGGGAGAGTTCAAATCATTTTCCTAAATTATACTTTTACAAAAGTGAATACATTCTTCCAATTGGTTATAAGTCTTGCTGTCATAATTTTCCAGTGTAAGCTATAAATCTCTTTTCATTCACTTAAAAACTAATTCTAAGAATAGTTTATTCATGGTTACTTTTTATTTCATTTGTTTGCCCTCTTTTAAAAATGTGAATGCCCAAACTTTTCCTTAATAAATTATTTTGTTAGTTTTTTCTGAGTCTCTAGTTTCCTAGTTGTCATATATATTATGTTTACCTTTGCTGCCTTCTTCCTAAATATGCCCTTGGTTGTCATTTTTAACATCTATACTTTACCATAGCTGAAACTGCAACATAATACTGTTTACTTCTTTTTTTTTTAATATTCTTTCTTCTTGTTTCCTACCCCCACCCCATATTTTTCATATCCCATATTTTCCTCTAACTCAGAAATTTCCCCTCCTAGATCAGGTTTGTCCTGATCATCATGTGGCCATTATTACGGTAGATATTGTCCATGCCAGCCTCTGTGAATGGGGATTTGCTATGATAGCTGCAGCTGTGCAGTAAGCTGATTGGGGAGAATATTTCTTAATTTGTTCTATAAATAATATCTGACATGTGGTTGCTACAGTTGTATACATTATACCTGTAGGCCTGTACAATACAGAAGCTGAGAACATAATAAATGATAAATCCAAAAGTTTTCTGTCTTATGGACGTCTGTCTGCCTATAAATAGGTTGTAATACATTGCACTGTTCTCTCTCCCCCAAAATTGTTCAAAGTTGCATTTTATTCTTTGATGTTTATCAATTCAGAAACATCAGACAATTGGTAAAGATGGTGCTTTCCAAAGGTTTTGAGTTTTAAAGTAACATTAGTTTGGGGCGCCTGGGTGGCGCAGTCGGTTAAGCGTCCGACTTCAGCCAGGTCACGATCTCGCGGTCCGTGAGTTCGAGCCCCGCGTCAGGCTCTGGGCTGATGGCTCGGAGCCTGGAGCCTGTTTCCGATTCTGTGTATCCCTCTCTCTCTGCCCCTCCCCCGTTCATGCTCTGTCTCTCTCTGTCCCAAAAATAAATAAAAAACGTTGAAAAAAAAATTTAAAAAAATAAAAATAAAAAAATAAAGTAACATTAGTTTGTCAACTAGAAAAAAAAAATTTAAGTGTTTATTTTTGAGAGAGAAAGAGAGTAGGCATGCAAGTGGGAGAGGGGCGGGGAGGTGGGCAGAGGATCTGAAGCAGGCTTCTCACTGACAGCAGAGAGCCCAATGTAGGGCTCAAACCTGAGAACTGTGAGATTATGACCTGAGCCAAAGTTGGACGCTTAACCAATTGAGGCGCCACTAGAAAATGTATGGGAAATTTGGGCATATAGAACAGTATAAATAGATGTGATCATAGCAACATCAGAGTATAGGGACACCTCAGAGATACTGCAGGTTCAGTTCCAAACAGCTGCAATACAGTGAATATTGCAATAAAGCAATTCAAGTGAATTTTATGGTTTTCCAGTGCATAAAAAAGTTATGTTTACATTATACTGTATTTTGCTAAGTGTACAATAGCATTATGTTTTTTTTTAACTGTACATACCTTAATTTAAAAACCTTTTATTGCTAAAAATGCTAACCATTATCTGAGCTTTCAGTGAGTCATTATCTTTTTGCTGGTAGAGTGTCTTACCTTGATGTTAATGGCTGCTGTCTGTGATCAGGGTGCTGGTTGCTGAAGGCTGGGGGTGACTGTAGCAGTTTCTTAAAGTAAGACAACTGAAGTTTGTCACATCAGTTGATTCTTTCTCTACAGCGTGTGATGCTATTTGATACCATTTTATTACCTACAGTAGAAATTTTTTCAAAATTGGGAGTCAGTACTCTCAAACTTTGCTACTGCTTTATCAACTAATATTCTAAATTCTTTGTTGTCATTGCAATAATCTTCACAGCGTCTTTATCAGGAGTAGTTTCCATCTCAAGAAACTACTTGTTTTGCTCATCCATAAGAAGCAACTCCTCGTCTGTTCTAGTTTTATCATGAGAATTGCAGCAATTCAGTCACATTTTCAGACTCACTTCTAATTCTGGTTCTCTTGCTATTTCTTCACTGACGTCTTAAATCCCTCAAAGTTAATCCATGTGGGGTGGAATCAGCTTCTTCCACAGTCCTGTTAAGGTTGATATTTTGCCTTTTCCCATGAATCACAAGTGTTCTTAACAGCACGTAGAATGGTGAATCCTTTCCAAAGGTCTTCAGTTTACTTTGCCTAGATCTATCAGAGAAGTCATTATCTATGGCAGCGATAGCCTAGGAAAGGTGTTTCTTAAATAATAAGACTTGAAGATCAAAATTACTCCTGAGTTCATGGGCTATAGAATGGATATTGTGTTAGCAGACATGAAAACAACATTAATCTTGCTGTACATCTCCACAGAGCTCTTGGGTAACCAGGTGCATTGTCAGTGAGCAGTGATATTTTAAAAGGAATCCTTTTTTCTGAGCAGTAGGTCTCAACAGTGGGCTTAAAATACTCTGTAAATTGTGTTGCAAACTGATGTGCTGTCATCTAGGCTTTGTTGTTCCCGTAGATCTAGCATAGGCAGAGTAAAATTAGCATAATTCTTAAGGGCCCTAGGATATTTGGAATGATCCTTGAGCATTGATTTCAACTTAGTCACCAGCTGCATTAGCCCCTAACAGGGGACATAACCTATCCTTTGGAGCTTTGAAGCCAAGCATCTCCTCCTCTTCCAATAGAAGGCTGTTTTGGGACTCCTGGCTGGCTAGGTCAGAAGGGAATGTGACACTTGACCTCTAGGTTGTGGGTTCGAGCTTCATATTGGGTGTAGAGATTAAATAAGTAAATAAATAAATATATAGACTTAAAAAAAAAAAAGAAGGCTATTTTGTCTACATTGAAAATCTGTTGTTTAGTATAGCCACTTTCATTAATTATCTTGGCTAGATCGTCTGGGTGACTTGCATAGCCTCTACATCAGCACTTGCTGCTTCAACCTTGCACTTTTATATTATGGAGATGACTTCTTTCCTTAAACCTCATGAACCAACCTTGGCTAGCTTCTGGTTTTTTGGTTTTTTGGTTTTAATGTTTATTTATTTTTGAGAGAGAGACAGAGCGTGAGCTGGGGAGGGGCAGAGAGAGAGGGAGACACAGAATCTGAAGCAGGCTCCAGACTCTGAGCTGTCAGCACAGAGCCCGACACGGGGCTCGAACTCACAAATCATGAGATCATGACCTAAGCCGAAGCCGGATGTTTAACCGACTGAGCCATGCAGGTGCCCCTCCAGTTTTTCTTCAGCAGCTTCCTCACCTCTCTGGCTTCAGAGAATTGAGGAAAATTAGGGCCTTGGTTTGGATTAGGTTTTGGCTTAAGGGAATGTTGTGGCTGGTTTAATCTTCTACTGAGACCACTATATCTTTCTCCATATCAGCAATAATGCTGTTTTGGTTTCTTATCATATGTGTGTTCACTGGAGTGGCACTTGCAGTTTCCTTCGAGAACTTTGTGTTCACAACTTTGTCTCTTTGGCACAAGAGACTTACTTTTTGGCTTATCTCAGCTTTCAGTATGCCTTCTTACTAAGCTTAATGATTTCTAGCTTTGGTTTAAAGTGAGAGATGTGCAGTTCTTCCTTTCACTTGAACACTTGGAGACCACTGTAGGGTTCATTTCACTATTGGCCTAATTTCAATATTGTTGTGTCTCAAGGAATAGGAAGGCCCAAGGGGATATACCTGGTCAGTGGTACACTCAGAACATACACAACATGGGCCTCCTGGATGACTTGGTCAGTTGGGTATCTGACTTTGGCTCAGGTCATGATCTCATGGTACATGGGTTCAGACCCCGCATCGGGCTCTTTGCTGTTAGCACAGAGCCCGCTTTGGATCCTCTGTCTCCCCTTCTCCTCTGCCCTTCCCCCTTTCACACACTCTCTCTCAAAATAAATAAACATTAAAAAAAAAAAATACAACGTTAAGTTTACCATCTTATATGGCTCAGTTTGTGGAGCCCCAAAACAATACTAACATCAAAGATCACTGAATATAGATCACCACCACAAATACAATAATAATGTAAAAGTTTGACATATTGTAAGAATTACCAAAATAAGACACAGAGACATGAAATGAACAAATACTGTTAAAGAAATGGTGCCAGTAGACTTGCTTGATGCAGGGTTGCCACAAACCTTCACTTTATAAAAAGAATATCTGCGAAGCACAAAATGAGGTATGTCTGTATTAAAACTATTTTAGTAAAGTAAAATAATTTATTGAATTATGTGTCTCATAATTATTTGATGTTTTACATAGGCAGATGTAGCACATGAGAGATGATGGATTCTAAGTGTAAATAGTCACCAACTCGGGGCGCCTGGGTGGCTCAGTCGGTTAAGCGTCCGACTTCGGCTCAGGTCACGATCTCGCGGTATGTGAGTTCGAGCCCCGCGTCGGGCTCTGTGCTGACTGCTCAGAGCCTGGAGCCTGTTTCAGATTCTGTGTCTCCCTCTCTCTCTGACCCTCCCCCATTCATGCTCTGTCTCTCTCTGTCTCAAAAATAAATAAATGTTAAAAAAAAAACATTAAAAAAAAATAGTCACCAACTCATGCCAAATAGGAATTTCTGTACTTTATAAAAGCAAGTGTTTTTCACCCTTAAAGAATGGTAATGATTTTTTATATTAAGTATCCTCATCTGTCAAACAAGTCATCTATCTGAAAGACAACCGAAAGCGTTATTAAAACTCTTTAGGTTCTCAACACCACTGAGATGAGAGTACCACCATCCTTGCACTAAAGCTCACACAGATTACAAATTCTTCAGATACTTGCTTAAACCATATTTATAGTAATGTACACTTTAATCAGTTCAGTTATCCAGTATTCTGTCCCACTGAGAAAACCAAGAAAGCTTGAGGGTCCCCCTCTCCTCCTTTAGGTTGATAGTCCCAATGTTTGGGATAAGAAACCTACCACAAACTTTAAGAAAGCCTAGAAATGAGTTAAATGTCCTATAGGCATAGAAGAAGTGCTGTTATTTTTTTGTTGATTGTGTGTAGATGATTTTCTTCAGCTTGTGATTGCAGTGTGATATTATGTACTTTGCTGTTATTACGGCATTCTTAAATGTCAAATTATATTTAAGAATAAAGTAAAGTTGCTTAATAATATGGTTTAGAGTTTTTCTTTTTTTTTTTTTTTTATCTTTAAATATATGCCCAATGGGGAAAGTTTGGAGTGTAAAATTTATATGTTTACTTTCAAGTTTTATGAAAAGATTATAATTTTGATTGTCACTAAATTATTACTGAGATATGAAGTAATTTATTGATTGTTAGCAAAGTACACCAATTCTGTGCTGCCTTTATTTGAGGAATCAAGTTTACCTATCAGTCTAATTTTTTTTTAATGTTTTATTTATTTTTGAGACAGAGCATGAGTGGGGGAGGGGCAGAGAGAGGGAGACACAGAATCTTTGGCAGGCTCCAGGCTCTGAGCTGTTAGCATAGAGTCCGACCCAGGGCTCAAACCCACGAACTGTGAGATCATGACCTGAGCTGGTCAGATACTTAACCAACTGAGTCACCCAGGCACCCCTCAAGTTTACCTATCAGTCTAAACACACTCTCCCCCTAAGAAATTATTTGGATAGCTATTAGAAGTATTTGTGCCTTACTTTAAAAGTTTTAAACACTGATAATTCATTCACATCAATGCCAAAAGAGGGGAAATAACCTATATTAACGAGAGTCATTTTTTTTTTTTAAGCATAAAAAGAAACTCCCATCTCTAGTACAGAAATAATTTTCAGGTGTTGAAGAAAAGATACATTTGAACAATTTGGCTAACAAAAGAAAAACTGGTGTACCTGCTTGGTTTTAGCATTAAAGCTTTTTTATATGGTTTCATAGGAGTATTTTAATTCTTAGTTGGTTTGCAAATATAAAATTTCGAATCATTGTTATGTCATTGCATTTAGAATCTAGAAACTCAATTTTGAAGTTTTGTTCTATCTTTTAGAAATTGTGTGATTGTTGACAACTTATTAACACTTGGATGTTAGGCTTCCCTTCCATAAAATGGAAGTACCTCCATCGTTAGGAACTGAACAGAAAGAAATGCAGTACAGTGGTGCATGTTTTAAAAGATGTCTTTTGGCAAGTCTTTGGAATTAATGTGCCTCTACACAATTATTATTATAAAATTCTTACAAAAGAACCTTCTCTCTGTACTTCACATAAGTGCCTGACTAGTTCAACCAGTGGAAATTAAGGAGCCCTTAGATGTGGTGGCATTTTTGAGATTATACTTGTAACCCCTCTTGGAACCTGTGAAAACTAGACAAGAAGAAAGGATTATTTTCTGGAAATAAATTCATATTCAAGCCAAATGTTAACATAAATAAATTTAAAATAATGCAATCTTCAATTTATCTTGATTAATTAAAAGTTATGAACTGCCAGGGCACCTGGGTGGCTCAGTTGGTTAAGTATCCGATTTCGTCTCAGGTCATGATCTCATTGTTCATGAGTTTGCGCCCAACATCAGGTGAGCTTGAGCCCCACTTGGCCTCCACACTCTCTCTCCTTCTCTCTCTCCTACTCCCTCTGCCCCTCGCTCACTCACACACTCTCCCTCAAAAATAAATGGGGAACAGCTGGGTGGCTCAGTTGGTTAAGCATCTGACTTCAGCTCAGGTCATGATCTCGCGGTTTGTAAATTCAAGCCCCGTGTCAGACTCTGTGCTGATAGCTCAGAGTCTGGAGCCTGCTTTGGAATCTGTGACTCCCTCTCTCTCTGCCCCTCCCCTGCTCACTCTCTGTCTCTCAAAAAATAAATGTTTAGGGGCACCTGGGTGGCTCAGTCGGTTGAGCGCCGACTTCGGCTCAGGTCACGATCTCGCGGTCCGTGAGTTCGAGCCCCGCATCGGGCCCCTGTGCTGACAGCTCAGAGCCCGGAGCCTGTTTCAATTCTGTGTCTCCCTCTCTCTGACCCTCCCCCATTCATGCTCTGTCTCTCTCTGTCTCAAAAATAAATAAACGTTAAAAAAAAAAAATGAAAAAAAAAAATAAATAAATGTTTAAAAAATTTTTACAAAGTAAATGACTAAATAAAAAAATAATAAATTATGAACTGCCCTAATCTATGAAGGAATTAAGTTTTTGTTTTAGAGGGAAAAAATTATTCTGAAGCTTATAGAACATCTATTCCAATCTTAAGTTCTACCTTTCATTGTTTCATTTGTTCTCCCAATGTGTGTCACTTTGCTGGATAGACATGTTCTGTAAATTAATTTGGGATTTTTATTTCTTTACCCATTCTTTGAATGTTTATTTATTTTTGAGAGAGAGAGAGAGAGAGAGAGAGAGAGAGAATGCAAGTGGGGGAGGAGCAGAGAGGTGGGAGGACAGAGGATCCAAAGCGGGCTCCACACTACAGCAGAGAGCCCGATGCAGGGCTCAGAATTCACAAACTGTAAGATCATGACCTGAGCCAAAGTCGGACGCTTAACTGACCGAACTACCCAGGCCCCCCCTTTTTTACCCATTCTTTGAAAGATTAACTTATAATACACATAGAGTGGAATATATAGTTTAAGGAATATTAAAGGATAATAAATACCTCAATGTAGTTATTTTTTAAATTGAGCCATACCTTACATGTTCATATATAGTTTTTTTCCATGAAGCTATTTATAGGCATTTTTTTTATTCCTACGTATTTTAGAGCTCTTAAATTCATAGATTTCCATCATGCCAATAAAAATTACAATAGAGATTAATTCTGACATCCATTTAAAAGAAATAGACAAGAAATTGAATGTGGTGAGGAGGGGGGAGATAAATTGGAGATATAAGCTCTCAGATTTTAAAACAGCATAATAATTTAAAACAGTATGTTAGGGCGCCTGGGTGGCTCAGTCCTTTGAGTGTCCAACTCTTGATTTTGGTGCAGGTCATGATCTCAGGGTCCTGGGATTGAGCCCCTGTCAGGCTCTGCTGGGCATGGATAAATTAATTAAGTAATTAAATTACTGGCACATGATTCATTTTATAGGTTACTTAGAACAAAATTTGATAGTTTAGAAATATTTAAGAATTTAATATGATGGTTCTATTATATATAAGAATCTAATATGATTAGAGGTATCTTCAAGCAGTGGGCATCAATTATGAAATAAATAAACATTATAATTGGTTAGCAATTTAGAAAAATAGCTTCTATTCCTATCACACACCATACTAACTTGCTGGTGAATTACCCTTTAGTTCCTGAACTGCTTTCTTAAGTTAAATACTCTTATATAGTATAGTGAATAACTTTTACAGTAGAAACAAAGCATTTCTCATCCAACATGATTGAGGGAGTAAAAAATACACTGTCCTCATGGGTCTCAGGAACAATAAATTTGAATTTTCATCAGTTCTCTAGAATATTCAGAGTGTGGTCGGTAGATCAGTAACATTGACATCACTTAGGGTAGATCAGTAACATTGACATCACTTAGGAGCTTGTTAGAAATGCAGAATCTTGCCCCATCCCACATCTGCTGAGTCAGAACCTGCATTTTTATTAAGGTCCCCAGGTGGTTTGTGTGCACATTAAAGTTTGAGAAGCACTACTTTAGAGGGGGCATCTTACGCTAATGAAGTTAACTTTTTTTATTTCAGATTATAGTAGCAACAACCTTATTTACTAAAGCCCCACCAATTTAGACCCAGTATCAACCTGTTTTTGTAGTGTTAGAAAGGCTTATCTACAAACTTTATTGTTGTTACCTTGCTTTAAAAACATGTGTTTAGGGGCACCTGGGTGGCTCAGTCGGTTGAGCGGCCGACTTCAACTCGGGTCATGATCTTGCGGTCCGTGAGTTCAAAACCCTGCATCAGGCTCTGTGCTGACAGCTTGGAGCCTAGAGCCTGCTTCGAATTCTGTGTCTCCCTCTCTCTCTGCCCTTTCCCCATTCACACTCTGTCTCTCTCTTTCAAAAATGAATAAATGTTAAAAAAAAAATTAAAAAATAAATAAAAATAAAAACGTGTTTAGGGGCGCCTGGGTGGCTCAGTCGGTTGGGCAGCTGACTTAGGCTCAGGTCATGATCTTGTGGTATGTGAGTTGGAGCCCTATGTCGGGCTCTGTGCCGATAGCTCAGAGCCTGGAGCCTGCTTCTGAGTCTGTATCCCCCCACCCCCCACCCCGCCCCTACCCTACTCATGCCCTGTCTCACTCTCTCAAAAATAAATGTTAAAAAAAATTTTTTTAATTAAAAACGTGTTTATAGGGGCACCTGGCTGGCTCAGTTGGTAGAGCATGTGACTTTTGATCTCAGGGTCATGAAAGTTGAAGCCCCATGCTGGGTGTAGAGCTTACTTTAAACAAACAAACAAATAAATAAATAAAATGTGTGGTTATAAATTTAGCTGTAGTTTGAGCTTTTTAAGTAGTAATCATGACACATTTGCCTAGTATTCCAAAAATATTAGGGTTCTCTTTAAAGGACATTTATTAGTATTCAGGTTTTTTAAATTTTTAAATTTTTATTATTTTTTTAGAGAGTTCTCTTGAGCAGGGGAGAGGGGCAGAGGGAGGGTAGGGGAGAGAGAGAGAGACAGAGAGAGAGACTCTTAAGCAGGCTCCACGCTCAGCACAGAGCCCTTTGCAGGGCTTGATCCCACAATCCTGGGATCATGATCTGAGCTGGCATCAAGACTCCAGTATTCTCTGGCTCTGCACTGGCAGCTGGGAGCCTGCTTGGGATTCTCTCTCTGTTCCTCCCGTGCTTGCACATGTGCATGTGTGCACACTCTCTCTCTCAAAATAAATGTTTAAAAAAAAATAGAGTCCAATGCTTAACCAGCTGAGCCACGCAGGAGCCCCAGGGCTGTTTGTATTTTTATTTATTTTAATTGTCCAACCAGATTGTTAGGGTTTGCATTCTGGTTTCTCCTACTACCTCTGTGTCAAGTTATTCAACTCCTGTATCTTGTTTTTCTTCATCTGTGAATTGTAGAAAATTATCTTACAGAGTTGTTAGAATTACATGAGTTAATACATTTGATTTCTGATTTTTTAAAAAAGTTTATTTCAAGAGAGAGGAAGCATGAGTGAGGAAAGGGCAGAGAAAGAGAGAGAGAGGGAGAGAGAATCCCAAGCGGACTCCACACTGTCAGCATGGAGCCCAACACAGGACTCAAACCCACCAACTGTAGATCATGACCTGAGCCGAAATCAAGTTTGACTGAGCCACCCAGGCACCCCTGATCTTTATGTACATAAAGTTAGCTCTTTATTATGTACTCTAGTAAAAGGGGATTAATGTATTAATCTAGAATAGTTTACCCAAAATGTATGAAAGTTTCATGTATTGCAGTGTTGCCACCTATCCAGGAGTCTTGGAGTCATATTTTTTTTAGTTTTTATTTATTTATTTTGATAAAGCATGAGAGCAAGCAGCAGACAGGCAAGGCAGAGAGAGAGAGGAAGGGAGAGAATCCCAAGCAGGCTCTGCGCTGTCATCGCAGAGCCCAGTGCAGCGCTTGATCTTGCGAGCCCTGAGATCATGACCTGAGCCAAGATCAAGAGTAGGACACTTAACCGACTGAGTGACCTAGGGGCCCCTTGGAGTCATTCTTAATTCCCCACATCACCCAATATTTTCTTCCCAAATATGCCCTTTCCCCTCCATCTCTGTTCCTATTGACTTGGCCTCTCAAGTGAGAGGATTTCATCATCTCACTTAAATTTTTGCAGTAGCTGTTAACTTAGTCCTCCAGTCCCATCCTCAACATTATTAACACAGTACTGTTCAGACACAGCATCTGGCTTAAAAGTTGTTACTGGCTCCCGACTGGCTCATCATGATGGGTTTCTTCTCAGTAAAATGGGGAGGGTTTAATAAGATAATGTATGTCTGGATAGTAGAGATTCAATAAGTGGTAGTTAATAGTGTCTTCTTAAAATGTGACAGTTTTTGGTTTATCTTTCTGAAACTCAAACAGTTTTGGTTAAAATAATATTGGGCCATAAATACATTGTAAGGAAACTTAGAAATTAATTTAGTGGCAGGAAAAAGGCACTTTGGAATTTAAATTAATGTAATGAATTAATGATTGAATAGTGAAATGAAGAATAATAGCACTTAATCTCAGTTGTCTTTTTTCAGTTAATGTATTTATTTATTAAAGAAATATTTGAGCATCTATACTGGCCAGTTCTTTATTATGCTTTGGAGAGGGGGCTGTTAGTGACATGTATATTTACCATCAGTTGACACAAATTCCAAGTCTTCTAGTTAACTCCATTTAGAAGGTTCATAATTCAGGGCTAACATTATATATATTTTTAAATATAGTAAAAGAGGATTAATATTTACTATAACATTATGATTTTCTTAACAAAAACTATATGGGACAAATTGGCATATTCGTACTATTATTTCTAACAGTAGAGACTTAAAATTCTAAGAATATAAAGAACTATATCTTCTTTCTTAGTCTAACCAATAATTGTATTTGTTGCTTAGAAAAAGCAGAGAGATCTTGCTAAAATGAGAAAATGTCTCCGACCAGAAGAACTGACAAACCAGATGAACCAAATAGAAATAAGCATGCAACATGAACAGCTGGAAGAAAGCTTTCAGGAACTTGTGGAAGATTACCGACGTGTAATTGAACGCCTGGCTCAAGAGTAAAGGTTATTCTGCTGTGTACAGGAAGTTTGCAAATTTCTGTACATTGTGTTGTGGAAAATCTGATGATGACTTTAATCTGAAAATCTTGTAACATTTACTTACATTAAAAGTTATCTATCTTATCTTTAGTTGAATATTTTCTTTCGGAGAGATTGTATATTTTAAAATACTGTTTAGAGTCTATGAGCGAATATTACATTTTTAAAAATATATAGCTTCTGAAATACCACTGCAATTGCTTCCCTTCTTAACAGTATAATAAATGCATAGTTGTAATATGCTAATGTGTGATGATATGATTCTTACTTAGGGTAAATTTTTTCAGTCTTGTTAAAAAACTTGAGGTTTTCACATCATATGATATCCTCTAGGTCTATTCATGTTGTCACAGATCGCTTTTTGGCTTTTATTATCATTCCTCCCATATTTTGCTTCTAAGATTTTACATCTGGCACCTTTAAAACACATTGAAGGCCTAGTAATCTTGTTTTTCCTGGGTGATTTCTCCAAATAGGAAACATTCCTAGTAAGATTTGTTTTGTTCCTCCTCTGTTAACTGCTTCCTGGGGGTAGGTTGGGTAAAAGACAGAAAAGAAACTAGATACAGCCTAAAACCTTGGCATCACATACTAATTGAAGATAATTTAGAAGTTAGCATAAACATAAATAAAATTTTTTAAAAGCATAAATGCTTTATAAAAATGTAAAATAATAAGAAATCAGTTTATAGAAATCAGTTTACACACCATATATTGAAATATATCTTCTGTGAAAATGAGGTGTGTATCTGTTGTGATTTGTTATAAGGTTATGAAGATGTTGAAGTCCAACGGGGAAAAAAAACCAAAGTAAATTACTATAGTCTTTATTTTTTTTATTAGAGTACAAGTAAATTGCTTGATATAGAATCATTAAAAGTAAAAGCTTGGTGTTTATAATGTGTGCTAGTAAGTGAAATATTGTATAACATAACAAATGGGATGTAAATTGCACTTTACCTTTAAAATCTGATTTGTTCAGTGCTTAAGACAAAATCCCAACTTGGACAAGTACTATCTTGTCCTTAGATCAGCTTTCCATTAGGAAAGCCTGTCAAACGTAAGAGAAGCAAAGTAACCAGTACCCTCTGGGCACAAAATAGCTGTGGCCAGCAGCATACCAACAGCACTAAGCCCATCCCCTTAGAATCGGGGTGTTGCAAAAATTTTCGTCTCATCTCAGAAGCCTGTATATAGATACAACTGATTGGTTTCTGAGAGTATATACACAATTTGCTATAGATAGAATGAACTAGTTCAGTTAAAATCCTTCCTGAAAATATATGAAAGCAATTTGCTTTTCATCTAAATTTGCAAATTTAAAGTTTTTTAATTAAAAATTCAGAATCGAGGGGCACCAGGGTGACTCAGTCAATTAAGCGCCTGACTTTGGTTCAGGTCATGATCTCGCAGTTCTTCAGTTTGAGCCCCACGTCGGGCTCTGTGCTGACAGCTCAGAGCCTGGAGCCTGCTTCAGATTTTGTCTCCCTTTCTCTCTGCCCCTCCCCCACTCGCATGCGCGCTCTCTTTCTCTCAAAAAAATGAATAAATATTAAAAAACATTTCCTTTAAATAAAAGAAATTCACAATCAAGGGGCACCTGGGTGGCTCAGTAGGTTGTGTCCTACTCTCGACTTTGGCTCAGGTCATGATCTCACAGTTCCTGGGATGGAGCTGTGCCGGGCTCCACGCTGGCAGTATGGAGCCTGCTTGGGATTCTCTCCTTTTCTGTGTCCCTCCCTCACTTGTGCACATTTTCTCTCTCTCTCTCAAAAATAAATTTAAAAAATGAAAAAAATTCACAATTGATACCTAAAGATGAGCTCTGAGGGGTGGTTGGTGGGGGGGACAGTAAAATCTAAACAAATTATCTTTCAACATACTTTTTTTTTTTTTTAAGTTTATTTTTGAGAGAAACGAGACAGTGTGAGTAGGGGAGGGGCAGAAAGAGAGAGAGAATCCCAAGCAGGCTCCATGATGTCAGTGCAGAGCCCAATGTGGGGCTTGAACTCATGAAAACTGTGAGATCATGACCTGAACTGAAACCAAGAGTCGGATGCTTAACCGATTGAGCCATCCCGGTGCCCTTCAACATACTTTTTATGTAGAAACCAGAAAAATCCAGTGGGATACCATTTTTTTTTTTTTTTAAGCAATGTTCTGTGATCCATTTATGGATAAAAAATCTGGTTTAGCATTAATCTTTGGGACTTGAAAGGATGTACCTTCATTTGGATTTAGAAGAGTGAAAATCTGATAGATCTGTACCTTGTGTAATTAAATACCAGGCTGGGTGTGTAGGACTATGTATGAACCCAACACAGCTACCCTATAGGCCCTAGTGATCACTTTCCACCCTCCAATAGTAGCCTTCACCCCTTTTATCATCCATACATACATCTACTGTATTTACTTGTTGCCTTTATCTCTTTCACTGATCTTCCCCACACCCCCCCATCTCCATCACCCTTAATTTTTTCCCTGTCCTCCAAATTGCATTTTCTGTATATGTAAGAACATGTTTCCTTTCTGACCCATCAGTTTTTTCATCTGTAAAATGAGGTTATACTAGAATTATCTCTAGGTTCCTGCCCTGTTCTAAGATATATGTTTATCCTTTTCATATCTTTTCTTCTCACCCTTACTGCTTTTATACTCAATTGTGAGTGTAGATGTAGTTTATAAAAAATACAACATTTTTGTAAGTCACGCAAAACTCACCATTTGTATGTGAGTTTATGTGTGAGAGGAGAAACTATGTCTCTGATTGTCTCCAAATTGCTGGGACCTCAGCAGAACCTTGTCTATTCTGAAAATTTATCTCATCCACTGTCATCCTTGCCTACTAGAAGAAAGTGGACAGCAAAGCACCCTGTATCAGAGAATGATTAGAATCATAGACCATAGAAGCCAAATGATTTAATTCTTTAAATTCATTCTTAAGCTCTTTTTATTAGAATTTAAAAGTCAGTTTAACAGTATTAAATAGTTGATTAAATAATAAAGTACCCATAATTCTTCCTTCTAAATGAAATTATTTACATTTGTATGTTATTTTTGTGTATACATTGAACATGGCAGTATTTTTAACATTTCCAGTGTTTAAAATGGGTCTTCTAACAGATGAACAATATTTCATATTGCTGTACCCATAATAAGGTATTTAGGGGTTTTTATTACAACATTCAAATGAACTAATATCTGTGTATTTATATTTTTGTATCTGTTAAATAATTTCCTTAATATAAATTCCCGGGAAATGCAGTTACTGAATCAAAGGGCAGGAATATCTCTATGGCTTAGCTACATAAACATGCCATGTTTTCCATAATGGCTTGTAAATTACTAACATATGAATGTGTGCACTAGTTTTAACAGAATTTCAATGGCATGGGATGTTGATTTTGTTGTTTCAATAGATATAAAAGCTCAAATTTATATTCCTTTTGGTGAATGGCAAGGCTAAGTATTCTTCCATTTTTTTATGAAATTTTTTCCCTGATAAGAATTATCTGTTTGTTTATGTCTTTTGGGATCTACACTCTCACTTTATAGATGGATAATAGATCCAGAGGTTCACTTGTGTAAGGTCACGTTACAAATTTGTTGGAAAGCCAGGACTATACTCTAGGCTTCTGACTTCATTTCATCTTCCATTAAGTAGGCCACCAAGTCTTAAGCATGCCAGCTCACTAAGTTCTTTATAAGAGGGGCTTTTTTTCATCACCATCTTGTGACACCATCACTTGTGTGACATTCACCCTAGGCACCAAATACCACAACTGCCCCCTTGTTTTTATAACCGTAGAGAAGCATGTATTAGGAAAAGGATGTTTGATTATAATGACTAAATGGTGCTTCATTTGAGGTATGGCTTGAAGTTCCTCATTTCTTAACATTTTCAACATCTACACCTTTTCTGTATTTCCATATTCTTTTATATCTTTTTATAACACATATTTCATTCTCCTTGGATTATGTGTTATAGTAGGGTTATATAGTGCATTTACTCATTGACTTGGGCTGAGCTGTCATTATGTATATAACAAGTAGTATGCACATAGCACAAAAATGCAAAGGGGCATACAGTGAAAAATCCATCCAGAAACAATTCCTGAATATATACCAGAATATGTATACATATATATATATATACATACACACACATATACATATATATACGCATATATATATAATCAGATGTATGCATATGCATAAATGAGCACATGTATATATCATATATATATATATATATATATATATATATATGGTAACCTACATATTCTTTTTTTTTAACTTTTTAAAAATTTTTCAGACAGACACAGAGTGCAAGCAGGGGAGAGGCAGAGAGGGAGGGAGATACAGAACCCAAAGCAGGTTCCACGGTCTGAGCTGTCAGCACAGAGCCTGACACGGGGCTTGAATTCACAAGCCGTGAGATCATGCCCCGAGCCGAAGCTGGATGCTTAATCGACTGAGCCACTCAGGTGTTCCCTCTAACTTGTTTTTTAAACTTGATATATCTTGGAGATCATTAAAGCTATCTTGTTTAATGGCTGCATAGTATTCCATTGTATGGGTATACTATAAGTTATTCTACCAATCCCATTATTTAGGTTGTTTCCAATATTTTCCATTACAAACAGTGCTGTAATGCATAGTCCTGTATATGTGCTGTGTGTGTACATGTGCAAGCATACCTGTACCTTGAAGCCCTGGAAATCATGTCCTTTAGTGTGACCTCATTCTTCTAGTGACTATACTACACTTACAAATAAACACAAAATAACACAAGGTTACAGAAACTTGACATTGTACCAATATGGAATAAACTATGCAGACAGGAGCATACTGGACTTCTCCAACTATCCTCATTCATGGCTAGAAATAGGAATTATTTTAAAGTCACAGTGATTTGAATGATTAAGCATATACAGCTGACTTGTTATTCCTCTAGTCTTGCTTAGCTCTTCTCCAACCTTATCCAGAAGAATCGCTCTACAGCAGGGTTTCTCAATCTCAGCACTACTGACAGTTGGGGCCAGACCATTCTTGGTTGTGTGGGGCTGACCTATGCACAGTGAGCCAGTTAACAGCATCCCTGGCTTCCATCCACTAGATGCCATTAGCACTACCCCCATTAACAACCAAATGTGTCTAGACATTACCACATGTCCTCTGGGGAACAAAATCACCCTTGGTTAAGAACCACTGCTACACTGGATGAATATTCATCCACGTTAAGCACTATTATTTATTATGTAACATAGACATTGTACAAAATTCAAAATAAGAGTATTTGATGAGAAGCTGCCCTCCTTTCTACCTCAGCACCCAATTCACTTCTCAGAGGCAGTTACAATTTCCAGTTCCTCTTGTGTCTCTCAGAGTTAATTATCAGTCTGCAAATATCCATAATTTTTTGTTTTAACACAAATGCTGATACACCATATGCAGTACTCAGAGCCTTTTCCAACTAAATTTAGCTCATATTTTTTATTAGTACATATTAGAACAATTTAATTCTAAAACCTTGATTCCGAACAGCTGTTTGATATTACATAGTTTGATTTCAGTGTGTGTAAACATTTTTTAATGTTTATTTTTGAAAGACAGAGACAGAGTACAAGTGGGAGAGGGGCAGAGAGAGAAAGAGAGACACAGAACCTGAAGCAGGTTCCAGGCTGTGAGCTGTCAGCACAGAGCCTGATGTGGGGCTTGAACCCATGCACCAAGCATGAAATCATGACCTGAGCTGAAGTCAGACACATAACCAACTGAGCCACCAAGGTGCCCCGATTTCAGTGTGTTTAAACCAATCCTATATTAACAGATATTTAGTTTGTTTCCCATCTTCTGCTTTTTTTCTTTAATTTAAGAAATCTAATTCTTACCATAACCAGTAAGGAAATCAAATTAGTAATCAAAATCTCTCAAAAAACAAGAGTCCAGGGCCAGATGGCTTTCCAGGGGAATTCCACCAAACATTTAAGGAAGAGTTAACACCTATTCCCTTGAAGCTGTTCCAAAAAATAGAAATGGAAGGAAAACTTCCAAACTCATTCTATAAAGCCAGCATTACCTTGATTCCAAAACCAGAGACCCTACTAAAAAGGAGAACTATAGACCAATTTCCCTGATGAACACGGATGCAAAAATCCTCAACAAGATATTAGCCAACTGGTTCCAACAATACATTAAAAAAATTATTCACCACGACCAACTGGGATTTATACCTGGGATGCAGGGCTGGTTCAATATCTGCAAAACAATTAACGTGATTCATCACATTAATAAAAGAAAGGACAAGAACCATATGATCCTCTCAATAGATGCAGAGAAAGCATTTGACAAAATACAGCATCCTTTCTTGATAAAAACCCTCAAGAAAGTAGGGATAGAAGGATCATACCTCGAGATCATAAAAGCCATATATGAACGACCCAATGCTAATATCATCCTCAATGGGGAAAAACTGAGAGCTTTCCCTCTAAGGTCAGGAACAAGACAGGGATGTCCACTCTCACCACTGTTATTCAACATAGCATTGGAAGTCTTAACCTCTGCAATCAGACAAAGAAATAAAAGGCATCCAAATCGGCCAGGAGATCAAACTTTCACTCTTCACAGATGACATGATACTCTATATGGAAAACCCTGAAGATTCCACCAAAAAACTGCTAGAACTGATTGATGAATTCAGCAAAGTTGTAGGATATAAAATCAACCCAAAGAAATCGGTCGCATTCCTATACACCAACAATGAAGTGACAGAAAGAGAAACCAAGGAATCGATCCCATTTACAGTTGCATCAAAACCCATAAAATATCTAGGAATAAATCTAACCAAAGAGGTGAAAAATCTATACACTTAAAACTATAGAAAGCTTATGAAAGAAATTGAAGAAGACACAAAAAAATGGAAAAAGAGTCCACGCTCCTGGATAGGAAGAACAAATACTGTTAAGATGCCAATACTACCCAAAGCAATCTACATATTCAATGCAATCCCTATCAAAATAACACCAGCATTCTTCACAGAGCTAGAACAAATAATCCTAAAATTTGTATGGAACCAGAAAAGACCCCAAAAAGTCAAAGCAATCTTGAAAAAGAAAACCAAAGCAGGAGGCATCACAATCCCGGACTTCAAGCTATACTACATAGCTGTAATCATCAAGACAGTACGGTTACTGGCACAAGAACAGACACTCAGATCAATGGAACAGAATAGAGAACCCAGAAATGGACCCACAAACGTATGGCCAACTAATCTTCGACAAAGCAGGAAAGAATATCCAATGGAATAAAGACAGTCTCTTCAGCAAGTGGTGCTGGGAAAACTGGACAGCAACATGCGGATGAATGAACCTGGACCACTTTCTTACACCATACACAAAAATGAACTCAAAATGGATGAAAAACCTAAATGTAAGACAGGAAGCCATCAAAATCCTCGAGGAGAAAGCAGGCAAAAACCTCTTTGATCATGGCCACAGCAACTTCTTACTCAACACGTCTCCAGAGGCAAGGGAAACAAAAGCAAAAATGAACTACTGGGACCTCATTAAAATAAAAAGCTTCTGCACAGCGAAGGAAACAATCAGCAAAACTAAAAGGCAACCGACAGGGGCACCTGGGTGGCTCAGTCGGTTAAGTGTCTGACTTCGGCTCAGGTCATGATCTCAGGGTTCTTGAGTTCGAGCCCCACACCAGGCTCTGTGCTGACAGCTTAGAGCCTGGTGCCTGCTTCAAATTCTATGTCTCCCTCTCTCTCTGCTCCTCCCCCACTCATGCTCTGTCTCTCTCTCTCCTTCAAAAATAAAAACATTATAAAAAAATAATAAAATAAAATAAAAGGCAACTGGCAGAATGGGAGAAGATATTTATTTGCAAATGACATATCAGATAAAGGGTTAGTATCCAAAATCTAAGAACTTATCAAATTCAACACCCAAAAACCAAATAATCCAGTGCAGAAATGGGCAAAAGACATGAATAGACACTTCTCCAAAGAAGACATCCAGATGGCCAACCGACATGTTCAACATCACTCATCATCAGGGAAATACAAATCAAAACCACCATGAGATACAACCTTATAACTGTCAGAATGACTAACAACTCAGACAACAACAGATGTTGGTGAGGATGTGGAGAAAGAGGATCTCTTTTGCATTGTTACTGGGAATGCAAGCTGGTGCAGCAACTCTGGAAAACAGTATGGAGGGTCCTCAAAAAACTAAACGTAGAACTACCCTACGACCCAGCAATTGCACTACTAGGTATTTATCCAAGGGAAATAGGTGTGCTGTTTCAAAGGGACACATGCACCCCCATGTTTATAGCAGCACTATCAACAATAGCCAAAGTATGGAAAGAGCCCAAATGTCCATCGATGGATGAATGGATAAAGAAGATGTGGCATATATATACAATGCAGTATTACTCGGCAATCAAAAAGAATGAAATCTTGCCATTTACAACTATGTGGATGGAACTGGAGGGTATTATGCTAAGTGAAATTAGAGAAAGACAAAAATCATATGACTTCACTCATATGAGAACTTTAAGAGACAAAACAGATGAACATAAGGGAAGGGAAACAAAAATAATATAAAAACAGGGAGGGGGACAAAGCATAAGAGACTCATAAATATGGAGAACAAACAGAGGGTTACCTGATTACTGGAGGGGGTGTGGGAGGGGGGATGGGCTAAATGGGTAAGGGGCATTATGGAATCTACTCCTGAAATCATTGTTGCACTATATGCCAACCAATTTGGATGTAAATTTAAAAAAAAAATCGAATTCTTATTTAACATCACAGCTAACATCAAATGTTTATGTAAAAAAAAATAATGGCAACTGCTTTGAATAGGGTGAAAATCTACAGAGAATTTACAATTTTGGGCTGATATGAAACTATCGAGTATCTCATAAAATGGAAATTCTGCAAAAGACCCTACAATAAACATTCCTAGTTTCCATTTTCAGAAGTGCTAAAGACATGTTTTAAATAAATTTAAATAAATTAAAATTGCAACACATACTAAAACAATCAAGGTACATTACTTTCCAGCTTCTCATAAACAGTATTGTACTGACTTTAGGAAATTGTAAGTTCTGCTTTTATCTTCTAGCTTATCCAACTCTTGTTAACTGTACCTTTTATTTTTGCTTCTTAACTATTTTAAGAAAAATTTTTTTAATGTTTACTTATTTTTGAAAGACAGAGCACAAATGGGGGAGGGGCAGAGAGAGAGAGGGAGACACAGAATCCAAAGCAGGCTCCAGGCTCCAAGCTGTCAGCACAGAGCCCGACGCGGGGCCTGAACACACAAACCGTGAGATCATGACCTGAGCCAAAGTTGGCGCTTAACCGACTGAGCCACCCAGGCGCCCTGCTTAACTATTTTTGATGTAAGTAGGCCAGTTCATTCTTTTCAGCAATTTATCTTTTTAGACCAACCCCTTTTTATTACGTCTGCTAAACTTCTTGAAACACCTCTCTCCAGATAAAGCCCTGAATTTAAATAATGCCATTTCGCCCTACCCCTGGCTCACTCCTTAAAATTATAGAAATATGCAAAACTGGTTGCTTAATCACACATGTTCATATTAATAAGCATACTGAAATGCTTTCCCAAACCACTACAAGTATACTTAGATTCAATACAAAGATCCCATCTACTGCTCTTAACAAGCAGTGCTGTACTAAATATTCTTGTGTATACCCCATTTTGTACATGTGGGAGTCTGTGTGCACAATGGTGATAGAATCACTGAGTAAAGGTGTATGGACATTTTACATTTTGGTAGGTTTTATACACACTTGAGACAATAAAGAAGTTTGAATATGGACTCTATATTAGATGATATGGGATTTTGTGTGGTTGTAATAATGATATTATGATTGTGTAGGAAAAGGTCTTTATTCCTAGGAGTCACGTAGTGAAGTATTTAGCAGCAGAGTCATGGTGTCTATAGCTTCCATGCAAATGGTCCAGAAAAAAAGTATGTGTAGGTGTGATATATATACTTACATATATATAGGCATATATAGACAATTATATAAACAGAAAAAGAAAGTAAATGTGCCAAATAATTTTAAATTATTCAATCTAGGGAGAAGATACATACAAGTGTTCACTATATGATTCTTCAACCTTTCTGTATTAAGTTTTAAAGATAGGGGTGCCTGCGTGGCTCAGTCAGTTAAGAGTCCAACTCTTGATATTGGCTCAGGTTGTAATCTCCTGGTGGTAGGATTGAGCCCCACGTTAGATTGAGTTTGGGATTCTCTCTCTCCCTCTCTGCCCTTCCCCTGCTTGTGCTCACTCACTCTGAAAATAAATAAATAAGCTTAAAAAGTTTCCAAAATAAAAATTGGGAAAGAAAAGTTATTGCATACATGAAACAAAAACAATATTGTGAGAAGGGAACAATTGGTGAATAAAAAAGAGCTCTTGGAAATTTAAAATAAACATTGTAATTCAAGCAGTAGAAATGTGGGGCATAAAGTTGAAGACGGTTCCTAGAACATCGAAAGGAGAAAGTATGAGCGAAAAGAAATCCATGTGGGACATCTGATAGGTTATTTTCATTTCAGAGAGGAAAAGAGAACAGAAGAATATTATCAAAGAAAGGCAGAATAAGTCTGCCAAGTTGAAGAAATGAATCTTCAAGTTAGAAGCTCAGTGAAGGTTCAACAAGGTTAAGCCATCAGCACGAACATTTACTGAGCACTTACTATCTGCTAAGCACTTGAATCAGTCCTGTCAATTCTCACAACGACCTTCAGAGGCACATGGTATCCTCCTCAGGTGAGGCCTGGGAAGGTGACTTGGTCCAAGGTCACACTGGAAGTAGGAGAGCTAGGATTTGAGCGCCGTCTAATTCGCCTGGGTTCTTAACCACAACACCACTTACCTAAAGAGATCCGCATATAGGCTAAATTATTAAATTTCAAAACTCCGAGCATAAAAGAAAGATCCTAAATACTTTCAGAGGGCAAAACACAGGTCACCTGGGGGAGGAGGGGGCCTTTAAATAGCCTTTAGACTTCTCATCAAGCATGCTTCATGCAAAAAGACAATGGAATAATGTCTTCAAAGTTTAGAGTCCTATACCCAAATGTGAAGGTAAAATAAAGGTGGTTTTGGAAATCTATGAAACTAGAAGACTTACTTCACACACTTTCTGATGAAGTTATATAGGTCTATTTTAGCAGCATGAAGGTGAAATCAAAGAGCATGTTAGGTGTGGAGTATAAGAGAGAGTAAAACTAGGGCTGCCTGGGTGGCTCAGTCAGTTAAGTGTCTGACTCTTGATCTTGGCTCAGGTCATCATGTCATGGTTGTGAGATTGAGCCCCACTTTGGGCTCTGTGCTGAGCATGGAGCCTGCTTAAGATTCTCTCCCTCTTTCTCTCCCCCTCCCCCTCTCTCTCCCTCTGCTCTCTCATGCATGAGTGCAAGTGCATATGCTCTCTCAAAAAAAAAAAAAAGTAAAACTAATCTGATTTCAATAAAAAGAAATCCAAGGATGGCAACCGAATAACATATCAAGGAAAGCAACTGTCCATTTTATAATAGGAAATTATGAACTCAAGGAAAAAAATATATAAGAAAGTCAGAGTCCAAACATAGTAAACTACAGTTGGCATGACTCTGAGCAGCAACTAGAAACAAATTTGTTGAGTCCAGTCAGACTGGGAAAGTTTAGGACAGACTATCCCTTTTCATTGTAACCCTTGTTATAACAGCATGTTTTTAAAAACTATGTGTTACTTCGGGGCGCCTGGGTGGCTCAGTCAGTTAAGCGTCCGACTTCGGCTCAGGTCATGATCTCGTGGTCCATGAGTTCGAGCCCCACGTCGGGCTCTGTGCTGACAGCTCGGAGCCTGAAGTCTGTTTCAGATTCTGTGTCTCCCTCTCTCTGACCCTCCCCCGTTCATGCTCTGTCTCTCTCTGTCTCAAAAAACTAAATAAACGTTAAAAAAAATAAAAAAAAACAACTATGTGTTACTTTGATAAAAAAATTTATTGAAATAATACAACTATATTGTTCATCAACTGAAGCTCCATATAGTTATCAAATAAAACTATAATATGCATAGATTTTATTTTATTTTATTAAATAAAAAAAAATTTTTAATGTTTATTTATTTTTGAGACAGAGAGAGACAGAGCATGAAGGGGGAGGGGCAGAGAGAGAGGGAGACACAGAATCTGAAGCAGGCTCCGAGCTGTCAGCACAGAGCCTGACGCGGGGCTTGAACTCACGGACCATGAGATCATGACCTGAGCCGAAGTTGGATGCTTAACTGACTGAGCCACCCAGGCGCCCCTAAAATGTATAGATTTTAAAAGTAAGTTTACTTGAAGCAGACAAGTGTCACCTTTAAACAGTGGAATTGTGCTCAGCCTGACTTCCACAAAGCAGAACTCGCCAAAAGAAAAAATAATGAAGAGCTTTCTTTAATAAAAAACAAACAAAGAAGCAAAAAGCCCCTAAAAACCACAATACTCAATCCTTTTCTTTGGAAACTGATTCTCAAAGGGATCATACTTTAGCATGTTCTTTGTTTGGCCACCAAAAGCAAACTGCCCCTATCTTTGACACCCTGGCTCTGTGAATCAACAAGCAGATGCTACGTATAAAACCAAAGTTTTGAAATTTTTCGTGTCATAATTTTTGGGGCTTTCCATGAACCCTGTGGAGAAATATAATGCAATAAAAGTGTAATGCTATCTCTTGTGAATATCTGAAGAGTGTAAGATGATACAAGAAGTACCTTATAAATAGCTTGTAAAAAAATTTTTTTAATAGCTCCAGTGTTATAATGTACACGGGATGGAAAAGGATTGCACCTTCTCTCCTGTGATCTTCCTGGGCCTCACTGTAGAGTTGGAAGGGGAAGAGTTAGAGTTGGATTAGGCGGTCTTTGAAGCTCTTTCCAGTTCTTCAACTGTATTCTCTTTGAACTTAATAAAAGACCAGTTGGAAAATGTACTTTGGTTAGACTCCCAGTTCACCTGGACAGTTCTTCAGATATTTTATTAATAATTCTGGCAGGTGAATCTGTGCGGAAGTCTTGGGCTGCACAGCGTGTTTGCCTAGCTCTCTGAATCCCCCTTTGTGAAGGCTGTGGGGCCACCACAGTGAGGTTTGTTTGCTGTGTGTTCCTAGAGCAGCTGCTGCTTTTCTTCCTTTATCCTTTATCGAGCAAAAGAAAATGCGGCGATGTTTGTGTGTGCTTCAGAGGAGGAGAATGCTCTCCACACAGGTTATTCTCTGGGCTAAAGTGGACGGGGTGAGTGCAGAGCAGCTAGTTCAATGGGAAGAGAGGTCGAGGCAGCATCTGCCCTCCTGTTTGTTTCGACAGTTTTGGTCTTGAATGTAGAATTGGTTGAGTGAGAGGCAAGCAGAAGTTAAGAAACGCAATACTGCTTGGTTTGTCAGCCAGTTTGGGGAGTGGAGGCGGAGAGTGGGAGGGGAGAAAGGGACATACAGCTAGTTTTCTTTTTCTATGATTAAATCCCTTGTAATTTCATAATCTCCACCTCAGAGATTCTTACTGCGGTGTATTTTGCGTAACTGTTAACGGACCAAGGAGTACTGTTCCCTGCTTTTGGTAGGAAATATCAAAATTCCAAATATTTTCAACCTTGTGATATTAATGGTCAGACCTGGTTTCACACAATGCTACAGGACCATATATTTTTGCTCAAACACACTAAACATGAAACAGCAAACAGAACCATAAATCCAGCAAAAGAAGATGCAAAGATGGAAAGATACAGGAAGGGAACCAGGAGTGTACCATCACTTCAGGAGGGAAAGGAAAAAACCACTAAGTAATCTTACAGAAAATGGAAACAATGAAAGGGAAACAAGTGCAGGGTGAGTGCAAAAGGAAGAGAGAAAGCACAGTAAAGCCATAGGTAATAGTGTGCATTCCTGGGCTTCTACATATGGATTGCCGAGCCTTCTGTCTTTTACTCTATATAGATGTGTGACTGGTCATGGTAAAAATAGGTTCCTTCCCTTAGAAAGCCCAGTCAATGGTACATGCTTAGAAAAAAAAAATGGATGAATATACATCACCTTAACACTGACTACCTGGAGAGAGCTTTTCTGGGGGACTTCTACTTTCTATATTATATATCTGGGTACTTTTAAATGTTTTTAAAGAGCACATATTACATACTTGTGTAAACAGAAAAAAACAAAACATACTTTTTAATTTTTTTTAAGTTTATTTATTTTGAGAGAGAGAGAGAGAGAGACCCACACAAGCAAGAGCAGGGGAGATGAAGAGAGAGAGAGAGGGAGTGTGTGTGTGTGCGTGTACATGAACACGTGCAGGGGAGGGGCAGAGGGAGAGAGGGAGAGAGAGAATCTCAAGCAGGCTCTGTGCTGGCAGAGCAGAGCCCCTACTTGGGGCTTGATCGCATGAACCATGAGATCATGACTTGAGCTGACAATCAAGAGTCAGCTGTTTAACTGAGTGAGCCACCCAGGCACCCCCAAAATAGACTTTTTTAAAAAAGTTTCAACAAGTATAGGGCTGCTGGGTGGCTCAGTTGGTTGAGTGCCTGACTCTTGATTTTGGCTCAGGTGTTGATCCCAGAACCTGGGGTCAAGCTCTGTGTCAGGCTCCATGCTGAGTATGGGGCCTACCTAAGATTCTCTCTCTGTCTGTCCCTCTCCCTCACTATTGTGCTCTTTCTCTCTCTAAAAAAAAGGGGGGGGGCACCTGGGTGGCTCAGTCGGTTGAGCGTCCGACTTCAGCTCAGGTCATGATCTCACAGTCTGTGAGTTTGAGCCCCACGTCGGGCTCTGTGCTGACAGCTCAGAGCCTGGAGCCTGTTTCACATTCTGTGTCTCCCTCTCTCTGCCCCTTCCCCGCTCATGTTCAGTCTCTCTCTGTCTCTCAAAAATGAATAAACGTTAAAAAAAATTAAAAAAAAACTCTTAAATTCCAACAAGATCTAGAACATTTTCCTTTCACTTTTATAAACATGGATTAGAGGTGATAAAGGGAGAGTTATATCCCTTTCTCTCACCTTCATCTTTGTAGGAAGTGAAGGATATTAAACAGATTCCAATATTTACATAATTAGATAATTTTTCTCAGTTCTTGACAGCCAGCGTTACAGAATCTGTGACCGCTCACCCCTGTCGTCGTCCCTATGGGGCTTATAGTCTCAAGGGTATTTGGTCTTTCTTTACGGACCATCTTGTGAGTATGTTAGTCTCAGGTTTCCAATTCTTTTTTTTTTTTTTCAAGAGTTTATTTTTAGCTAATCTCTACACCCAATGTGGGGCTGAAGCTCACAACTCCAAGATCAAGAATTGCATGTTCCACCAACTGACCCAGCCAGGCATCCCTCCAATTAGTTTCTTAAGAACAAAAATAGTATCGTATCTCTTTGGAGCCTAGAGTAGGCATTTAAGTGTTCTTCATTGGCTGTTTGATTGCTAAATTCTCTTGCCAACCTTTTGCCTTTCTTCCTTACTCTGACTGGAACTCTTCGTTCTCCAGAAGTGTCTAAGCAGCTGCTGCTTTTTCAAAGATTACTAATATAGATGGTAGTTGCTAATGGTACACATCTTTATTTAGATTTCATAGGGGCAAATGCACACTTCTGTTTTAACCCAACTTCCCTCAGAGCCAATTCCAAGAGATGAGATCAGGGAAGCCTTTTTTCTTAAACCTGCACAGTTCCAAAGGCAAATCTAACCAAAACAAGTATTATCAGAAAACTTGGATGCGTCAGTGTGTGAGGTCTCAGACCACCCTCATCCTCTTCCCTATAGTCTTCCTATGCCCTCCTTCCCTTGGCTCTTGCCACCATTTCATGCTCCAGCAATGAATAGGCTATTAGGCTGAAGCATCATTTCTGCTTACAATCTCCCATATTATCTTTCAAGCCAAGAGGTTGAACCAAGTTAAAATTAATACTGGCCAGACTGGGCCTGAAAGCAACAACTCTCTAACTCCCTTGGGACAATGTTTTGGTCTTACCCTACAGCTAAGTTAGCCCTGTCTGATCCCATTTTACTCTGCTTACCTTGACAGACTGTTCAGGAAGGTGCAGCAAGCTATTTGCTGAGTCCACTTGGATCAGGCCTATATGTGGGTATAAATTCCTGAAATTTTCTGAATTTCAGTGTAGGAGGGGCTCAGGTAGGACCATGTTGTTAGAAGGGGGTGGGACTTCAAGTTTCGCTTACATAGGATTTATATGACTGAGAAAATGTCATTGGACAAATCAAAAATGAGAGGGACAGAAGAGTCACGTACAAGTAAAGCCCCACTCCCTTGCCCCCGGCTCCTTCTTAGCACTGCTATAGATCAAAACAGGGCACAAGCGGCAAGGAGAAATCCCTTGATTTTTCACAACTGCCTTAGATATAGCATTAGTTTTCCTCAAAAAAACATGGAGCATCTACACATTTTCTCTGAGGATACCTCTAGAATACTCAGTAACATATCCATTGTTGTCTCAAATGATTGCCATAGGAAATGACATTCTACCAGAAAGTTGGTTAAGAGAATGTCTTAGAAACGTTCTGCCTGCACATGTGATCATTTGAAGCTGGACCCTAACTTTACAGGGGTCCAATGAACTGCTGAGACAGGTCCCTGTTGTATGGGCAGACATGTTTATGCAGGACTCCTAGTTCCTGGAAAGAATGTTCATTTGACTTAAAAAATGTAAATAAACAGAAGTATTTCCTCATACTAACATCAGCTAAATCAGAGGGCAAGATTGGAATTATTCTTCTCAAGCCATGGAGTAAAATGCTAAATAAGAAATGATCCTGAAATCAAAAGACAAGTGTTTCTAATTCAGATGGCAAATTGAGAAGCAAGGTCAGGAAGGGCAAATGAAGGCATCTCAGGCTCAATGACAGACCTGCCGAAGCTGTGCAGGTCACAGGGCACCAGGTTCCCTCAGCAGGCCATAGAATCTACTTTGTGCCCAGTAGGAAATACTGCATTATTTCAGTTAGTTTTACAATATGTTCCTATATTCTTCTATAGATATGTAAACATCTTAGTCTTTACTTTATAGTCTATGTTTTTAAGTATCTTGCATTATAGGTAATCCTAACAAGCATTTAAAAAATCTAAACTTGCAAAACAAGTTGCAGGAAGATGTTTTACAAAGCAGAATTTATTTTATTTCATTTTATTTTCATTTGGGGGGCACAAGTGAGTGAGGGGCAGAAAGAGAGACAGAGAGAGAGAAGCAAAGCTCACCCCAAGCGGGGCTTCTGCTTGCCCGAAGCGAGAATCAAACTTACAAACCATGAGATCATGACCTAAGCCAAAGTTGATGCTTAATGGACTGAGCCACCCAGGTGCCCAAGCAAAATTTATTTTTAAAGAGATTTAATCCGTGTTGCATAATCTCCTAGAACATTTTTAAAATGTGAATTTGAATTACAAATTCAAAACATACATTACAGAAGCCAATATAATTTAAATTTTTATCACAAACTATATACAACTTTTGAAAAAGGGATATAGTATGTCTATAATAAAATATCATTAAGTAAAAGAAGGAAAAACTGACTTCAAAAATAGGAATATGACAATTTATTTCTGAATTATTTCTTTTATAAAAGAAGATAAAAAGATTTTTTTTAAATTTTTTTTTCAAAAAATTTTTAACGTTTATTTATTTTTGAGACAGAGACAGACAGAGTATGGGGGAGGGTCAGAGAGAGAGGGAGACACAGAATCTGAAACAGGCTCCAGGCTCTGAGCTGTCAGCACAGAGCCTGATGTGGGGCTTGAACTCACAGACTGCGAGATCATGGCCTGAGCCAAAGTCAGACACTTAACTGACTGAGCCACCCAGGCGCCCCGAAGATAAAAAGATTTTAAAAGATGCTAATAAGACGTGGACTTAGGAAACAGTAAAAACCAAGATAAAAGACCTATAAAACAGTAATTAATCACAATTAATAAAATATTTTAATGTTGAAGAATGAATTTTTGGACACAGAAACTGAAGGTATTAAGAACTTATCCTTTATTATTATTTTTTTCATGTTTATTGTTTTTGAGAGAGAGACAGAAAATGAGCGGGGGAGGGGCACAGAGAGAGGGAGACA
Organism: Panthera uncia; assembly: GCF_023721935.1. Classification (NCBI taxonomy): domain Eukaryota; kingdom Metazoa; phylum Chordata; class Mammalia; order Carnivora; family Felidae; genus Panthera; species Panthera uncia. The sequence continues at coordinate 60,342,692 of NW_026057584.1, read as the reverse complement.
CAGAATCAGAAGGCTCTAGGCTCTGAGCTGTCAGCACAGAGTCCGACCCGGGCCACAAACCCACATACCACAAGATCACGACCTGAGCTAAAGTCAGACACTCAACTGACTGAGCCACCCAGGTGTCCCAGAAGTTATCCTTTATTTCTTGAGCCCTGGTTTTGAGAAACTAAGTACTCAACTTTTTATTCAAGAATCCCAAGTACAAATATGAATATTGGTGGGAGTTCAAATCAGTAAATGCCACAGTGTAATTAACTTTCATTTCACAGGTGGGAAGATGGACAGAACTGGAATAGAGAAGTGAGTCAGTAGTGGTTACTCATCTAAATGAAAGCATTCTAATGCCCTGAATGCCCAGGATCACAGAATGTTGGAATTGCAAGGGATTTTGGATGTCAGTGGTCTAGCCTTTTATCTTGTTGGTCAGTATGCATTTATGTCATAAATTGATGATTTTCGAGGACACATACTGGCAATTTTTAATCCTTCTAATGTCAGTGCAATATGGTATGGGAGAAGCCAAATCCACTGGCAGGAGGTCAGTGGATGAGCTGTATAACCTGTGCAAATTCATATCTGCCTCATTTCTAGTGCATCCTAGATACATACCTTCTATGCTGAACTTATTGAGTATATCCTCACTGGATTTCACTATGGTGGTGTCACCTGAGTCCTTTCCTTTTCCTTTTCCATCTAGTTGCAGGGGAACAGAACAGATTTACCATATTCAAAAACCCTCTCCCTGGAACTGATCTGACTTTGAAAAAGGTGGAGCTTGAAGTAACCTGTGGGAGTACTTTTCATTCTCATCCTTGTACATCTTAACTTACCTCAGTGGAAAACATTATTTCTCTTTATCTTTTAAGGTGACCCAAAAGCATCAGAAACTGGGTCTCCAAGAAGTATAGCATGTGTCCTCCAATGAACTGCCCAAATCCATTCTCTTTGAAAGTAAAAATATCAAAACTATGTAGTCATTAAAAAGAATCAGTTTGAACTAAGTGTTTGAGATTTGATGTTTGCAATGAGTGCAAAAAGCAAGTCCTAACAGTAGGTATGTGAGTCCATTTAAAATATTTTACACATATTTGCCCGTAAAAGGCATGGAATGATGCACTCAGTGGTTGGCTGGAGAGTGGGACTGTGGTGTGCAGAGAGGGTTAGGAAGCGGACTTGGGCTTTTTCCTTTATATATTTCTGAACTGTCTGGATGGTTCACCAGGTGTGTACTTCAATTCTTAAAAAATTAATTAGGAATCATCACACACATTCACCAATCTTTGCTGCATTAGAAGTCCGGGAAACTGTTAAAGTCTTGGTTTAACTGGTTCCATAAAGAGTTCAATTGCTTCAGGTTCTTTGCTGGGCACCAGGCTACCAAGATCAATAATGCCTGGTCCACGACAGGATGGAAATCTGCCCCAAAATGCAGATAAGAGAAAAAGAGAATTTGGTCAAAAAAATGGGCACCGTCACAGTAGGGATACATCAGCACCCTCACTTGTCTCACAATTGGCCTTCTGTAGGCTTCGTCTTTTGGCAGAGCCACGGGCAGACGTCATCCTCTCATTCTTAAAAGTCAAATTTAGGATTAAGACTCCAGTTAATACCGCTGAACGGGAATCGTCCTTGGGGAAAGAGAAGTCCCCCGAACATACCCACTGGGGTATCCAGAATTGATTTTGCAGCTGCACACAGATTCCTGTCTTGTCTGAAGTCTCTGCTGAGTAAAGGACACTCTGGGACAGCAAAGGGGCAGCTGGTGACTTTGAACCGAATTTTACCTTTCAACTCAATCCAGGGAAATTGCCAACAGAGTGGCCGACGATGCAAAGTGCTATGTTGAACGCTAGACTGTGTTGTATTTTTTTCCTCCCAACTTCACGTTTCCATGCACCAAAATGTTGATGCTACAAATATTGGATGCCACGCTTACCTGACAGGCTTCTTCCATCCCACCTGGGCGCGGGGGCTCTGAGCGAGAGCGCGAACCGTGGCTGGAGCCCGCCTCTCGCGGCCGGAGCGGGTTCGGCGGGCCGCGGGTTCCCCTGCCGGCCCCAGTGCGGGGGCCGCTTTGCTGCCGGCGCTCCCGCAGTCAGCCCCCCGCGCGCACGCGCGCTCCCCCTGGGGCGGCCCGGGCGCCTCCAGTCTTCGGCTGGGCTGCGACTGGACAGCTCCGGCGGGCGGGGCGGGGCGGCTAAGGAGTTGCTCCGCGACCACGTGACCGGCACTAACATGGCGGCGCCCAGCGGCGTCCACCTGCTCGTCCGCAGAGGTAAGCACCTGGAGGACAGACCCGCGGGAGGTTGCACTGTAGCTCACTCGCTAAGCCCTCGGGTTCAAAGGGTTACACACCCGCTCTCAGACATCTCGGCGCACATGAATGTACTTTCAGTTCTACCGATACGCGCAGGCACACAGGCTGACACATTGACACGCCGCAGGAACAGATAGACATATTTGTTCACTCGTCGCTTGCCTGGACTCCGTCACTGCCTGGCATCTATTCGCCGTCACTCCTTGAGATTTATGAGATATTGTCTGAAGTTTTCTTTCCCCACCTCAGTTGTCTGATTCGCGATAAACCTATGGGAAATCTAAATGTGCCTGGATACCCAGTTGCCAGAGAGAAAACAGTTGGTGTTTGTTGTATCTGTTGGCATGCTGCAACACGTCTTTTGGGACACTTGAAAATTGTGATTATTCTCGTACAGTGACTTAAAGTTAAGAAGAGGAGAAATTATGTCTGGGTACCTGTTAGTAGGTGTTATCCTTGCGTGCGTGGTGAGATTTTAGTAAACGTGCAAATACTTTTGCAGGTAAATTAGGGAAATCCTTGTTGGATTTGAACTAGTTTCTGAATCTTGGTTAGAAAGAACTAGGAAGTTGTTTCAAGGATTGGGAAAGAGGGGAGCCGACATATTTGGAGGGACTGCATAAGTGTCAGGTCCTGTGAAGTGAACGTTATTTTCACAGTAAATAGCTACCGTATATTAAGTGCTTTTTAAGTACATGATACTGTGTCGGCACCTTACACATGCTAGATACTTTTATTTTTTTCTTCATTGTTTATTTTTAAGAGAGAAGCAGGGGGAGGAGCAGAGAGGGAGACAGAGGATCCGAAGCGGGCTCCTCCCACGAAGGGGAGCTCTTGACCTGAGCTGAAGTCCCACGCTTAACCGACTGAGCCACCAGGGCGCCACTGCTAGATACCTTTTAAAACCTAATGAACTAGTGAGCTAGTGCTCGCTTTGGTAGCACATATACTAAAAGTGGAGGGGCTCCTGGGTGGCTCGGTCGGTTAAGCGTCGGACTTCGCTCAGGTCATGATCTCACGGTGGTCCTTGCGTTCGAGCCCCGCGTCGGGCTCTGTGCTGACTGCTCAGAGCCTGGAGCCTGTTTCAGATTCTGTGTCTCCCTCTCTCTCTGCCCCTCCCCTGTTCACGCTCTGTCTCTTTCTGTCTCAAAAATAAATAAACGTTTAAAAAATTAAAAAAAAATTAAAAGTGGAATGATACAGGAAGATTAGCATAGCCACTGCACAAGGATGATATGCAAATTCTTAAAATGTTCCATATTTTTTGGGGGCGCCTGGGTGGCGCAGTCGGTTAAGCGTCCGACTTCAGCCAGGTCACGATCTCGCGGTCCGTGAGTTCGAGCCCAGCGTCAGGCTCTGGGCTGATGGCTCGGAGCCTGGAGCCTGTTTCCGATTCTGCGTCTCCCTCTCTCTCTGCCCCTCCCCCGTTCATGCTCTGTCTCTCTCTGTCCCAAAAATAAATAAAAAACGTTGAAAAAAAAATTTAAAAAAAAATGTTCCATATTTTTTGGAATTAAAATAAAAAAATTAATATTTATTTATTTATTGAGAGAAACAGAGTGTGAGCAGGGGAGGAGCAGAGAGGGAGGGAGACACAGAATCCGAAGCCTCCAGGCTCTGAGCTGTGAGCATAGAGCCCCACACGGGGCTCCCAACTCACAAACCTGAGATCATGACCAGAGCTGAAGTCGGAGGCTTAACTGACTGAGCCACCCAGGTGCCCCTAACATAATTTTGTTTTAAATAAATAAAGGAAAACTGTACTGTGGAAAAAAAAAAATAAAACAAACCCAGTGGGTTAGGCATTACTCCCTGTTTGCAGATGAGAAAAGTAAGGCAGTGACTAAGGTCACACAGATTGTGAGGGGCAAAATGGTGTTTGAACATGACCGATTTTTTTTTTTTTTTAAGTTCATTCCTCTGCACTGCATGGCATCGTCTCTCCATACAAATCAATATACAACACTCAGATGAGACAGGAAAAGTATGATGAGTGTGTGAAAAGTAAGAGGAAGATGTTTTTAGAGAGGAAGGAGCTTGGTTGGCAGATAGACCTCAGTATTTCAGCGTTAGTGGAGATGAGCAAGGAGCCACAGGAAGATTTGAAGTGAGAGGTGTAAGCAGAAGGTGATGTAAGCAGTATTTTGGACTAGTTGGATGGAAGAGTGCAAATCAATGTAAGAGTGCAGCCTTGTGAAAAGGGGCCCAATTTACATCTCTTAAGATCTGGGCTCCAGGCCAAGCTCTGTTTACTAATCAAGTTATTTTTCTGTTTCCTCTTTTGACAAGAAATAATGGTGTTTAGACTTTTTTGTTTGCTGCAGGTAATGGTGAAGAGGATCTGGGGAGATAGTCAAGGTGGAGGAGAAACCAAAACACACACACACATATATATTATATATATGCACACATATGTGTGTGTGTATGTATGTAATCCATGCAGATTACAGAAATAACATATTAATCTCTTTTTTTGTCACTTATGATTTTGACAGATGGTGGTTCAATCTTGGAAAAGGCTGCTATAGGGAAACCGGGTCAGGTTATTGGTTCCTATAACCCATCGCATTCTATCCCATAGTGCTGCAACAACTGTAAGAGGGATCTTCTGATTAGAACAGGGAGAGAAAATGTATCATCAGGAAGAGATTTAGTGACTGGGAAAGGTCCCCTTTATGGACTATCCATAATTAGTTTAAAATTACAGGCAGGTTGTCACAAGACAACCTGGTACAAACCACCTGCTCCCCACCCCCCAGGGTGGAAAACGAAGGGTAAATTCATGAAGGCTCCTCTCCTCTCTCATCCTCCTTTTCACACACTTAAATTGATGGACATCAATTCACTACAAGTCTTTCTGTGTCAGGTTTATCATTAGCATCTCTCCCTCCTGGAAAATAGAAAGAAGACATTTTTTAACCTCTTAAGAAGGACATGAGGTTTTTCTGATGACTCTCCAGCTCACTGTAAACCTCCTCTCAGCATTCCCACTCCTAACTAGATTGTTAATTCTTGTTCAGCAGGAACTATTGTCATATCTGTCTATTTTAACAAACAAGTAACTGGGTCAGAGTTATACTCATTAAACTTGCTGAATTGAGAGGCTATTAAGACTTGTTCTCTCCCATGATGGGTTAAGGGATGGGTAGAAACTATGAGTAGTGACATTGGAAAGGAGAAAGGACAGATCAGTCTCTTGGAACCAAGAGGTAAGGTAACAAGAGCCTTTGAGGGATGAAAGTATTCCCTGGTATTAGCACTGGCAGGAAGTCCCAGATCACAGTACATAATCCCTACTCTCAGGCCCCAGGAACTCTTCCTTGCTTAGTCTTTCACTCCCAGTCCCCACTTACTAGAATTCTTGTTTCAGTTCCTGAAGGTACTCCACAAGATCCTTTGTGTGGGAAGGAATGGGGAAGGCAAGTAAGTGGGGGCATACTTTCTCCTTTACACTTTGATTACTTTTATGAGCCAGTCTCTCCTGGCTTGTCTTCTATCAGTCTGATTTTCCCAGACTTTCACTAGTCTCTATCTATTGTTAAGTTTCTAAATATTATTGTTCCCCAGGGTTCTGTCCTAACCCCTTATCCCTGTTTCCTCTCTCTGTTGTCACCAAACAAATTTATCTACCTCAATGACTGTCAAATCTAGATGATTTTTTTAAACATTAAAAAAAAAATTTTTTTTAATGTTTATTTATTTTTGAGAGAGAGAGAGAGACAGAGTGTGAGCAGAGGAGGGGCAGATAGAGAGAGAGACACAGAATCCGAAGCAGGTTCCAGGCTCTGAGCTGTTAGCACACAGCCCAACGCAGGGCTTGAACTCATGAACCGCGAGATCATGACCTGAGCCGAAGTCGGACACTTAACCAACTGAGCCACTCAGGCACCCCAAATCTAGATGATTTTTTAAAAAATGAACAGAGTATCTGCTGGAACTGGACACCAGGCCTCAATGCCAGCTCTCTGTTGGGCATCTTTTCCTAGATGTCTCATAGGCCTCTTAACCTCAACATGTCCAATATGGAAATGATTATTTGTCTCCACATCTCCTTCCTGTGCCTATAGCCTCTATCTCCATTAATGGTATTACCATCCAGTCAGTATGTAAGTGAAAGCATTTGAGTTCTCTTAGTTCCCACCGTTTCTTTTCATTTCTCTGTCCAGTGAGTTAGTAAATCCCATTTGATTGATTGATTGATTGAACACTAGCAGGGAAGGGTCAGAGAGAGAATCTCAAGCAGGCTCCATGCCATGAGTTCAGAGCCTGACATGGGACTCAAACGCACGAACTGTGAAATCATGACCTGAGCCGAGATCGAGTCAGACCCTTAACCGACTGAGCCATCCAGGTGCCTCTTTACTTATTTATTTTTAATTCAAGTATAATTAACATACAATGTTATGTTAGTTTCAGGTGTACAGTATAATGATTCTACAATTCTGTGCATTACTTAGTGCTCATCACTATAAGTGTACTCTTAATCTCAGTAAGTCCTATTCTAGGATCCCTCCAGTTTTCTGTATGGTCTCAGTACAAGTCTTTACCATTCTTTGGCTAGGCAGGGCCTTTATAATTGATCTCTACCTCAGGCCATCCTCTTCCCCACAGCCACAGTTATTCCTCTAAAATTCTGATCTGATTATGATGCTTCCCTGCTGAAAAACTTCTGGGAACTCTTCATTGCTGAGATAAAGTCTGAATCCCTTAGCATGGAAAGCCAGCTGTATCACAGTCTGGCCTCACTGTATCTTTTCAGCCTCATTTCCTGTCAGTTCCCTATCCTCATATCTCTGCTAAGGTTTACCACTGTGTGCCTTTTTAATTGTGCTTCTGAAGTGTCCTTTTTCACCTGACGAACCCATTCATCCTTCAGGGCCACACCTAAGTGCCATCTCTCCTTTGAGCTTTGTTTGCTTCTACCCAGCTAGACCAACCCACTCTGCTTATATAGCACTTGGGGCATAACTTTACCATAACACTTGTCACCTAGCATCAAAGTATGCCCTCATCTCTAAAAAACATTAGTTTACACCTCTATCTCCCTGCTAGAATGGGAGCTTCTTATAGGCCTGTCTTACCTTCTTTATCTATCTCCACAAAGTTTGGAGCACAGTGTCTGCACATAGTAAGTACTCTCTTTCCTAACTGAATGAAAACCCTTCAGAATGCAACCTCCTATAGAAATATTTGTGCACAGGAGTTGTCTGGTAGGCCTGAAGAATAATTATCTCAAAATGTCAGTTTTCTTCACTTAACAGGCCTAGGTGGTGATTTATTTTCTTCCTTCCTTCTTCCTTCTTTTCTTTTTCCTACCTTCCTTCCTTCCTTCCTTCCTTCCTTCCTTCCTCGCATTCTTTTTTATATTTCATCTATCTCCAAGAATAAGGCAGTTTTACTTCTGCGTATCTTTTTTGGCAACTCTGAGAATTTCCATTCCAGGTAATTTGAATTGTGAATCACACTTACGATTAGGAAAAAAAAAAGAAGCTGAAATGGGGGAAGGGAAGAAATCTAAAAGACAAATGCTTGAAGCTTAAGCAGTATAGCCATGGGAGAGGTGAAGGATGGTGATGGAGGTAAACCGTTGCAGCTAAGCACTATCCTGCTGTCCTTCCACAAGCCATGTGGAAGTTGCTGAAGCTGTGAGAGGAGAGCGGGCAGACTGTTGGCGAGTCTGGCATAGACTCTAAGTAAGGCATAGCTGAAGGGTGTGTGAAATAGTTTGGCCTTTCCAGAGGGCTGTGTGGCGATGGCTGTCAAATGTAAGATATACACGCCTTTTACCTAACAATTCTGCTTTTAAGAATTTATCCTAAGAGAACAATAGGTTGAGTATGAAAAGGTGTCTGAACAAGATTTTGTGTTGGTAATATTGGACAGGATCTGAAATGTCCATTGGTAGGAGAAGGGCTACATAAATTGTGGTTTATCCATGCATGCTGCTGCATTTAATGGCTGTATAGCAGCTGTTAAAAAAGATGATGTCAATGTACTATAGACATAAAATAGTCATTGACACATTTTTTTTAATGTTTTATTTATTTTTTGAGAGCGAGAGCGTGAGCAGGGGAGGGGCAGAGAGTTGGGGGAACAGGATCTGAAGCAGGCTCTGCACTGATAGGCTGACAACAGCAACCCAGATATGGGGCTCGAACTCACAAACCAAGAGATCACAACCTGAGCCAAAGTTGGACGCTCAACCGACAGAGCCACACAGGTGCCCCGTCATTGACACATGTTGAGGAAAAGAAGGCAGGGTATAGAACAGTGTATCCCACTTATGTAAAAGCATGTATCTTTTCTTTCTTATGTGTAGATATGCACAAAGTGATATCTAGAATAATGTTCACCCAAATGTTCATAATTGTTATTTCTAGATGGTGAGATTAGACTGATTTTCGTGTTTGAATTTTATATGTTGAGCATTTTTATTATCCAAATACTGTATATCCAAATAGAATATTTATATCATTATTCATTACTATAATTTAAGATGTAATGCTACTAATATTTTATTATTGTTTTGTTTTAGCTTAACAAATGTGAAAAATATTTACAAGTGCCTCTGTTCATTTGTGACTCAAAGGCCATCGATTCTTCCACTGAGAATTCTCTTACCATAGTGGTTTTTCACAAATTTAACCTCCAGGAAGGGGAAGGGCTGTTGTACATCATAAATTAAGTATTTTTTTAAAGATTTTTTTTGGAAAATTTTTTAATGTTTATTTATTTTTGAGAGAGAGAGAGAGACAGAGACAGAGAGGAAGAGAGACAGAGCATGAATGTGGTAGGGGCAGAGAGAGTCGGAGACACAGAATCCGAAGCAGGCTCCAGGCTCTGAGCTGTCAGCACAAAGCCCGACGTGGGGATCAAACTCACGAACTGCAAGATCATGACCTTAGCTGAAGTCGAATGCTTAACCGACTGAGCCACCCAGGAGCCCCAAAGATTTTTTTTTTTTTTAATTTTTTTTTTTTTAACGTTTATTTATTTTTGAGACAGAGTGAGACAGAGCATGAACGGGGGAGGGGCAGAGAGAGAGGGAGACACAGAATCAGAAGCAGGCTCCAGGCTCTGAGCCATCAGCCCAGAGCCCGACGCGGGGCTCGAACTCACGGACCGCGAGATCGTGACCTGGGCCGAAGTCGGACGTCTAACCGACTGAGCCACCCAGGCGCCCCAAGATTTTTTTTTTTAAGTTTATTTATTTATTTTGAGAAAGAGAGCAAGTGCAAGTGGGGGAGGGGCAACGAAAGAAGGAGAGAGAATCCCAGACAGGCTCCGCACTGTCAGTGCATATAGCCTGATGCAGGGCTCAAACTCATGAACCATGAGATCACGACCTAAGTAGAAATCAGATGCTTAATGGACTGAGCCACCCAGGCACTCCATGTATTAAGTATAGTACTTTAAACTTCTGTCAACTGACCTGAGATTCTTACTATCTTGTATATCTTCTGTAGGAAAATGTATCTTCAACTTTGCCAAACCAAGTCAGAATTAAGTTTTGGGATGCAGTCTGTGCAATTTGGAAAATGCTAATGTAATAAGGAGTTTCCTGTGGCTTAAACTCTATTCAGGTTGATAACCAGAGAATGAAATGGATTTTTGCTATATGATATTTTTTAATAAATACCTTTCAACCCTATTATAATATGGCTTGTGATATACTCATAGATTAAGGCCTACTTAATAATCAAATCATGGCCCTAAATTCTCTAAAGTCAGACATATCCCTAAAGCCATATAGACCCGTCTGTTTATCCTCTGCTTGAAACAGCTTTCTATGACACAGATAGTTCCTGACTCCCAATGAAATTTTAAAATCTCATGCACGGTGTAGGAGACGTAGACCCTCAATGAAGAATACTTGCAGTGATTAAAAAAAAAAGAAAAGTGATGTTGACCTGTATTTGTTGACATGGAATGATGTCCCCAACATCTGTTGTCTGGAAAAAGCAAGTTATAGAACAGTGTAATACAATCCCATTTTGTAAAATAAAACACCAATATCTTCATGTGTGTCTAAGTATATAACATACAGAGAGAGAGAACGGCTAAATGTTCTAAATATTCAGTTTTTATAAAATGCCCACTTTCCCCAAGTGTTGGAAATCTTTGAAAATGCAGAGTGGATGCCACATACCTTAGGGAATTTGGCAAACAAGGGAGGGGAATAATATGTATGCAGAGCGTCACTTGAACATCTTATTTTATAGGTAAAACAGCTTTTTCTTGTGGAGAGTCTCTTTTTTAGCTCTTGAATATGGAGAACTTCAAACATACACAAAAGTAGAGAAAGCTATAAAATAAACTCCCACCTATTCATCACCTAGTTATAATAATCACCACTTATGGCCACTCTTGTTTTATCTTTACCCCTAGCCACTCTCTCCCCAAAACTGGATTTTTTTGAAACACATCCCAGATATATAATTTCATCCATAGATTTTTCATCATGTATCTCTAAAAGACAGGGAGCCCTTTTTATTTTCTTCATATATTGTACTTACCAGGTCTAGAATTTTTGATGGATTCTTTTCTTATAGTTTCCACTTCTCTGTTGAGATTTCCCAGCGGTTCACTCATTATGCCCATCTTTTCCAGTCAGTATTTGAAAATACATTTTTACTAGCCATTTTAAAGTCCTTATCTGTTAATTTTGTCACCTAGGTGATCTCAGGGTCTGTTTCCGTTTTACTGACAGCTTGGTTTTTTGTACTCTCAGCTATTTCTTTTTATTTACAGTTTGTGTTCAATGCAGATCAATAATCTAACACGAGAAGTTACTATGAATCAAAGCATAAATACACAAACACAATATACAGTCTGAAAGATGTAGAGCATTGAGATAGGAAACAAAAGGGGAACATAGTAGCTTGAGATCTGTTGGATAGAATTGTAGCTTCCTGAAGAGGAGAAGAAATTACTTTGGTTATCAAGAGTACTGTGGCCAGATTAGATATTGGAACATCAAAGCATCAGTGTGGAACCATGCACACAAAAGACCTTAGGGAAGGTCTACTTTTAAAAAGTTTTCTGTGCTTTGAGGCAGTTGTGAAAAGATTGTCTTGCCAGAGTCAAGCCCACTTTAGGTTTAGGATCAGGTTCTAACTTTCTAAATATACTGACTGAGAACAGAAAAGTGTTCCAAATATAGGTATTCTGATTGAGTTTTTAAAAATTTTACAGAAAGAGTATAGAAGTCTGTCTGAATTTAAAGAGGCTTACAGTTTTCACTTCCCAAATAACTAGAGTTACAGTTTTGGCTCCTGCGTATATTTGCCTTTTTTATTTCAAGGTTTGGCAATTGTACATTCAAAACAGGTAAGTTTTTACATTGTAAAAAGTATTCAGCATATGCAGAAATAAAAAGCATTTTGAAATTAGTTGAGGTCAATGTACTGATTCTTTGGAATCAGTTTAGCTGAATAAGTCTGATGCTCTTGTTGAATAGGAATGGGTGACAAGCATAAGCAAAATTTATGCATTATGCTTTGATTTGGGGTAGATTCCAATCCGTCACTGGCCTGGCACATGTTAATTTCTATATAAAAAGTCAAATGCAATGTCAAACCCAAAGCCTCAGAGAGAAGAGTTCAGTTCTCAAAGAGAACAGTGATAGCTTAACAGTGGAAAACTGTATCCAGAGTACATAAGCATTAAGTTAGTAATGCTGAAACAATGCATTGAGGATTTTCAGTAACACCCAGAAGTTTCTTCTAATGTACAAATAAACAGGATCTTGGAGAGCTTTTTGTATTGCCTGTTTTATAGCCTTAAAAGATTTAATGAACCAAATGAAAAATGAATCTCTGGGGCACCTGGGTGGCTCAGTTGGTTAAGCATCTGACTTCGGCTCAGGTCATGATCTCACAGTTGGTGAGTTCGAGCCCTGTGTCGGGCTCTGTGCTGACAGCTGAAAGCCTGGAGCCTGCTTTGGATTCTGTGTCTCCCTCTCTCTCTACCCCTCCCCCACCCGTGCTGTGTCTCCCTCCCTCCCTCCCTCCCTCTCTCTCTCTCTTAAAATAAATAAACAATTTTTTTAAAAAAAAGAAAGAAAAATGAATCTCTGTTCCACATTCCATCCTTTATCTCTAGGTAAGATAAAATTGATTCTCATTTTCAGAGTAGAGTTTGTCGTGTCCAGATGTTTTAAGCCACATGGAAGTAATCATCTCTTTCTTAACTAATCTTGGATGTTGTCCCTTCATCTTGTAGTGAAACCCCACTGGACATAATATTGATAGTCATCATCTATTCAAACCCTTTACATGCTCTTCACACCAATAAAATTTGGGATCCTCAACACTTTCTGTGTCAATAAAATAAGGTGTGGAATTAGCAGATTCAATGAAAATCTGTTTTTTTCCTCGTCACACTGGATGTCCAGATGCCATTTGAATTGGGTTTAGAAGATGGGGTAGTATGGGTGCTTCTTGACTTGAGTCTCTAAACAGAATAGACATAGAAAGGAGAATGAGATTATAAGGAGACTAGCTTTTGACTACAGAGCACCACCACGGTTGCCTTGATGGTGACATTAGCTGGATTAGGAGCAACTGAGATATTCTGGGAGGAATTACTTGAAAGTGATACAACAATTATTTGATTCGAATAAATCTGTCTGGGTAGGAGCAGTGCTAGAGCATTTGCTCCAGTCTGAGCTTGGCCACCATCACTTTGCCCTTGTCCACTGCATTGTCATTGGTCGTGGCACATCTCACTGGATGCTGGGTGAGTGGAGAACGGCTGGCTCGGGGCGGGCACAGGTGAGGTCTACTTTTTCTTCCTTGATGGTGGGTTACATTTGTCTGCTTCTTTATATGTTATCTAATATGTAATTGTATATGTGACATAATGAATATTACCTTGTGCAGATTATGTTGTTTTCTTAAAATATGTTGAGTTTTGTTCTGACAGGAGTTAAATTACTGGCAAGTCTTTTTGATTCTGCCAGACTTGGTTTAATTCTTTGTTAGAGTGAATCTGTTTGTTTTGCCCTAAGAGCTAGAGCGCAGCCCTTACTCTAGCGCAGAGATGAGCAAACTTTTTCTGTAGAGGGCCAGGTAGTAGTAAATATCTTGCGCTTTTGTGGACTCTATGGTCTCGATCGCAACTATTCAATTCTGCCAATACAGTGCAAAAGCAGCACAGACAGTATGAAACAAATGAGCATAACTATATTCCAATAAAATTTTATTCACAAAAACAGACAGCGAGCCAGGTCTTAATCTGTCCACCCTTGCTCTGCTAATGCATGGTTCTTATTCCTAAGGCATGGTCTTTCTGAGGTCTCAGTGAAAAGGTCTGAGCCTTTTTAGCTCGGTGAGGTCTTTCTACTCTGTTTGGCCTGGGACTCCAACTTTCTCAGCCCTGCAGCCTCTGGAATCCCTGTTCACTCTCAGCCTACAGCAGCCACTGTCTGCTTGGCCGTGTACCACTTTTCCAGTACTGTGACACACAGATTCCAGCTGTGTCAGCCACCAGACCTCTGCTGCCTACCTCCCTAACTAAGCAGTGAGGTCCTGTGGTTGGCTCAGGTTCCCCTTCCAAATGCCACAGTTGGAATGGTATCCTCAGGCAGAACGCTGGGGACAGTGTGGGTTCACTTTGTGTATTTGTTTATCCTCAAGGTTTACCATCTTGCATAGTTTAGTATCAAGTGCCAAAAAAATAGCTCCTTCACATTTTGTCTAGTTAATTTAGTTGTTAAGAGAGGAGGGCATTGTAGTACCAGATATATGTCAACATGGCCAGAAGAGAAAGTCAGATTTTTTTTTTTTAATCTGTAGGTTTACTTTCCCACTCTTTGGTCTTTTTTTTTATATTGAAATTTATTTGTTTAAGCAACTGGTTAGTACGTCTGCCATATGGAGCTTTCCACATTCTGGATTTTGCTGATTGTATATCCATTGGGGTCATTGAAAATGTTCCTCTATAAACTGGGAGTTAAGATCTCAGGCCTGACCTCATTTAGGTTAGACTTTTTTGGAGACAGGGGCAAAAATACTCCATAGGGTGTTGCTTTTTGTGATGTTAGTGGCCCCTGATGATCATTACTTGGCTCCATTAACTCATTTGGTATTTGTAAAATGGCAATATTTTAATTCAGTCATTCTTGCCTGATTTATTATAGAAAATGTCTACAGAGAGAAACTTTCTCATCAAGTAATTAATTACCCTGATAGACCTCATCCTGGAAAGGAAAGTTAAATGCTTGATTTGTTCTCTTTATTTACCAGTTTTTAAATAGCAAATTTATCCTCCAAAAGCGACCAATGAATTGTTGTTCAGAGTAATGTGGGTTTATTTTTAATTGTGTATCTACTTCTTTAGTTTTATGAAAGTATATGAAAGGATCATGCAGTGTTGAAATATAATCCTGGGGGCGCCTGGGTGGCTCAGTCAGTTAAGCGTCCAACTTCGGCTCAGGTCATGATCTCATGGTCCGTGAGTTCCAGCCCCGTGTCGGGCTCTGTGCTGACAGCTCAGAGCCTGGAGCCTGTTTCGGATTCTGTGTCTCCCTCTCTCTCTGACCCTCCCCTGTTCATGCTCTGTCTCTCTCTGTCTCAAAAATAAATAAACGTTAAAAAAAAAAAATTAGAAGAAAAAAAGAAATATAATCCTGAAGCAAGATTGCAAGATTGAAGGTAGAAGACCAAAAGCTATTGATAGAAGTAGAATTTTAAAAAATGAATTCAGGGAATTCTTACTATAATTTCATGTTAAAATGGAAGCTTATAAGGTAAGAAAGCTTACCTCTGAATGTCCCCCAGAGCTTGTTGCAAGCCGAGTCTCATAGTATTAGTCCTTCACATTCTAGCAAGAGGGTCAGTTTTGTATCTAGCAAAATGTCAGATCTTGTGCTTACAATAAATATGCTTCTTAATATTGAAAGGGTGATTGTATAGAGGATGAAAAGGCAAGTGGGTAAAGATCTGATTTTGAATTTTATCTCTACAACTTATTATCACATGAATAAAAAAAGTAACAATTTTCCACTCGGCTTTGCCGTGAACCTAAAACTGCTCAAGAAATTAAGTCTATTTAAAAAATAACTGAACCTCGGGCGCCTGGGTGGCTCAGTCGGTTAAGTGTACGACTTCGGCTCAGGTCACGATCTCACAGTTTATGGGTTCGAGCCCCACGTCGGGCTCTGTGCTGACAACTCAGAGCCTGGAGCCTGCTTCAGATTTTGTGTCTCCCTCTCTCTCTCTCTGCCCCTCCCCTGCTCATGATCTGTCTCTCTCTGTGTCTCTCAAAAATGAATAAACATTAAAAAGGGTTTTTTTTTAATAACTTAACCTTTCTGAATTTCACTGTTTTCATCTGTTAAAAAAAAGGAAGGAGTATAAAGTTATTGAAATCAAATGAAAATTAAGTGAGAGGACTTGTGAAGACACCTAGCACAAGAAATGCCCCTTTCCTTTTTGGCAATTGTTTTCCAATGAAGCAATCACAAGGCAGCTCAGAATCAGGGGAGTGGACACAGGAGTCCTGCCTAATGGGGTAAGTGTCAATGACAATCTAGGGCTGTTTCTGGAATGCAGTGGGGAGGGAGAAAATGAACTTCCCAAATATATACAAAATTTTATCTATATGAGCAGTTTTCTGAAAGAAAATATGCATGACTTTCATTAATTTTTTAAAATAAGATGTGATTTGAAAAAAAGAAGCATTTCCCTTAGACTATCAAAATTCTTTGATACTCATCCCATGGAAAAGTGGGGTCTATGTCCCCTCCCCTTGAATCTAGACTGTCTTGTGACTGCTTCAACCAAAAGAGAATGGGGGAGGTGATGCTATGTGACTTTCAAGGCTGTCATAAAAGGGGATAAAAAGGGATGCAGACTCTACCTTGTTCACTAGAACAGTCATGCTTAGAGCCTAAGTTGTCTTGTAAGAAACCCAACTACCCTGGGGCAATCGTGCTGTGAGAAAGCCAAGCCACTTGGGGAGGCTACTTGAAGGTGGTCTGGTCAAGAGTCCTAGTTGTTGAGTCATCCCATCACAGGCACCACACATGTGACTGAATGTGCCTTCAGATGGTTCCAGCCTTCAGCCATTGAGTCATCCTCAGCCTTCAAGTCTTCTTGACATCAAGCAGCTTCAGACATTCATTTTTTAAATTTCTGACCCAAATAATCCATGAGCACAATAAAATTATTAGATTTTTTTACACTGTTAAGTTTTGATTACCTCGTTACACAGCAGTAGTAACTGGAACAGATTATAATATTTAATAGCTAGCAGTAACTCAATTTTCAGTAGAAAGCCAATAAAGAACCACTTGGGAGTACATGCAGGCATATGTACATACAAATCTCCACAAATCTTGGAGTATAGGTTCTCACCAGGTAAGGTATTTATAACTTATTCATAGCCTCAATGAAATTTATCAGTCTGGAGAAATTTTTATCATAAGTGATAATACTTAGTATTGATGGGTGACATTCCACCTTTACCAGGTTTCCAGGAGACCTGAGCTAGAAAATTAACCAAAGTCAGATTTGTCAATAGAGAAATATTCATTGAGAAAAAGCAAAGTAGTAGTATTACTATTGGGCAGAATAGAATTTAGGGCAAAAAGCATCGAAAAGAACAAAGAGGTTCATGCACCTTTTCTCTCTGTACATTCACCATTCTCTTAATGATCTCATCAATCCCATGATCCATTAAGCTGTCAACTCCCATAGTTATGCCTCCAGCCAAGACCTTTCTCCTGAATTCTAAGCTCATACATCCAACTGCCTACTGAACATTTCCACTTGGATGTCTAATAGACATCTCAAAATTAGCATGTCCAGAATTCCAAAATTGGATTTATAATCTCTTCCCTAAAATTTGTTCCATTCCAAAAACTTCCCTACCTTAGCTGATGGTAATTTTGTCCTATCAGTTTCTCAGACCATAAACCTTTGGATGACCCCCCAGTACTTTCTTTCTCTCCCTCTCTATCTAATCTGTTTAAGAAATCCAGTTTACAGGGCACCTGGGTGGCTCAGTTGGTTGAGCGACCAACTTCGGTTCAGGTCATGATCTCATGGCTTGTGAGTTTGAGCCCCGCGTCGGGGTCTGTGCTGACAGCTCGGAGCCTGGAGCCTGCTTCAGATTCTGTGTCTCCCTCTCTCTCTCTGCCCCTCCCCTACTCATGCTCTGTCTCTCTCTGTCTCAGAAATAGATAAACATTAAAAAAAATTTTTTTAATAAAAAAAAAATCCAGTTTTATCTACCTTTAAGATTTAACCCAGAATGCAAACATTTTTGTCTTCCCCCTACTGTCACCATCTTGAGCTGAAACACTACCATATCTTACCTGGATTACTGTAATAATCCACTGCCTTCTTCCTGTTTCTACCCTTGCCCTCCTCAACTTGATTCTCAATGCAACAGCCAGACTGATCTTTTAAAAAAGCCAGATCGTGTCACTCTTTTGTTTAAAACTTGTTTTACTTGGAGTAAGAGCCAAAGTCCTTATAATGTTCTATATTATACAATATAATAACACTCTAACACACTGTACGATTTACTTATTTGTCATTTTTGTGGCTGTTAACTATCTCACCCACCAGAATGCAAGTTCCATAAGGAGAAGGAGTTTTGTTTTGTTCCCAATGTATCCCAAATACCTAGAACAATGCCTGACACATAATAAGCATTCCATAAAGATATTTTGAATGAGTGAATGAAAAGTGGTAGTTAATGTTGATACAATAAAGTTATTAATAATGAATCTTTATGAATCAAAAAACATGATAAAATACGGAAAGCAAGAGCTGTTAAAAGCAAAAGGATAAAACCACAATCATAGTGGGAAACTTTAGCATGCCTCTAATTTGGCAATTTCAGTAGACATAATAATAAGGTTACTAAAGTTCAGAATGTTATAATTAGTAAATTTGATTTAATATTAAATTTGATACTTTGAATTAAAGATTGTTTTTACAGATATACAGGATAAAAGTTGATGTAAAACCTCAATAAGTTCTAGAAAGAAAAATTGTATGAACCACATTCTCTGATCACAAAGCAGTAATGTACAAGTTAATGGGGAGAGAGAAGAAATTTGATCCACATGTTGTGGAAACACAAAAGGAACCTAGATAATGAGGAATGTGATGCTAACACTGTAAAGGACTTGGAATCTACATTTCTTGTCCTCTGTGAGTTCATAGTCCTTTAGAGGAATCAGACATATAAGTCAGTTACTGCCACAGAGTAAGATAGATGCACAGATAGATATAAACAAATGGTGCATTGGGGTCATCCAGTAGAGACTGAGGAGTCTTCACCTTCACAGAGAAGACTGGGCTCAGTTGTGCTGTGCAAGGAGAGCCCGATCGGATGAAGGAGCCTAGAGACAGAGAAGGCCTCTTGTCCAATGGCAGAGAGAGAGGTGAGAGCCTCTGCAGCCTCTGGAAGCTTTGCTGCTTTAATACAGCAGGCAAAGACGGAGAACCAGGGGTAGCCAGAGGAGACTGGCTGCAAATGGACAAGGAGGGAGGAGGTGAGGGGAGGTGAGGGGAGCTACAGGGAAGCTACTTTTGGCAGTAGAGTATACAGTATACAGGATTTGGGGTCCACCTGAGACATGGGACAACTGAGACACATGTGTGAGAAGGGGTCAAGATACCAGACTTCTCCCTGAGGACTGGGGGAAATGATAGGTATGCATGTAGATGATTCTTCACATGGGAGAGGGAACAGAGAATTGAAGAAGCTCCTCGTTCCCCCCAATGATCTCTCTTTTTTTTTTTTTTAGTTTATTTATTTATTTTGAGACAGAGAGCACGAGTAGGGGGTGGGCAGAGAGAGAGGACAAGAGAGAGTCTCAAGCAGGCTCTGTACTGTCACTGCAGAGCCTGATGTGAGGCTTGAACTCATGAACTATGAGATCATGACCTGAGCTAAAGTCCAACACTTAACTGACTGAGCCACCCAGGCACCCCTCCCCCAATGACTATTTCTTTCCGTACATTTTTGCAGAGATTGGAGATGAAATGAATTAGGGGATTGGGAAATAGGAGAGGAGACTGATAAGGGATAATAGAAGAATTGCTCAGCAGTGTTGAGATCCAAGTGAAATTAGAGACAGTGTATTTGTACTAGCCCCATTCATTGCCACTGTGTGATTTTCTCCAAATGGGCATCATCTTGTGTGTGTAAAAGATTGAAGGTAGATAGTGGAATTGACTGGGGTTTTCCAGATGGATGCCCTGGAAAGACCAGGGAGTAAGAGAAGTGAGTGGTTGGCAAGATGGGGCTTGATTTAATGAATTCTAGAGTCTAACCTAGTTTCCTAAGGACGTGGACCCTGTCTATTTTGTTTGTTTCTGGGTCCATTATTATCTGAATAATCTAGGATGTAGAAGTAAAAAGAGAAGAGGCTGATAGTTTGTGGGGGGAGGGGGAAGAGTTGTTCTAAGATGAGAATTAGAAGTAAAGTCAGAGAACAGGTATAGTGGGAATGAAGGGTGAGAGAACTGGAAGGTTTGGGGGTAGTGGTTTCATGATGGAGGTGACTTCTGAATGCGCTCATACAGTTTTTAGTTTAATTGGAGGAAGCAGCCTAATACATATGACAATGCAGACAGTATAAGGGGGCTCTGGGAATAAGAGGCAAGAATGCTAATTTGGAGGGGAGGTGCTCACTTCACAGAAGAAATGACCATTGAATTGGGCCTTGACAGGTGAGTACAGCGGTCAGCAGGGAGCCTGGGAGTGGGGGCAATACTAAGGGGATGATGCAGGGCAGTGATGGGAAAACCTTGTGGATACAGGAAAAGTTAAGACATGGCTAGAGGGCTCTGGAATGGAGACTTTGGCTAGAGCTGAGCATTTGTGTAGGGAAGTTATAGGAGATGAAGATTAATAATACAGGTGAGGGTCAGGTCGTGGAGAACCCTGAGGGCAAGGTTAGGGTCTACCTTACAGGCAGCAGAGTTTTTTGACAAATAAAGGAAGTGGTGTCTCTTCACATCTACTGCTGGTGCTGTTCTGGAGGTGTTGGAGAGGAAAAGCCATTGCAGTCAGTTGGGAGGTTATAGCAGAAACAGAGTGATGGGGGCCTGAGCCAGTGCAGTGACTACAGGAAGGAAAGGGAGAGATGGATGCAGGAGGGATGATTCAGGGGAGAAATCCACAGGTTCTGGAGGTTGGAAGGGGACTTAAGGAAGGAGAGGAACTGCCAAAGCAGAATAGGAAGGAGTTGGCACAAACCAAGAGGAAAAGAGGCTCAGGGGGAAGCTTCTGGATGGCCCAGTAAAGGTCAGTGAATTTGGCTACAGGGAAGTCATGGTGATTTAGACCAAAATTTTAGCAGTGGAAGGAACGGATGAAAAGTAATGGTGGTGGCTGTGGAGACGTATGGAGGTTTTTAGTTCTTTATTTAAATAACAACTTTTATCAAAATATAACTCACAGACCGTATAGTTCACCTGTTTAAAGTGCACAGAGTTATGCAGCCATCACCACAGTCAATTTTACATTTTCATCACCCCAAAACCAAACCTCTTACCCATTTGCAGTCTACTCCCCAATGTCTTCCATCCCCTACCAGTCCCAGGCACCCACCAATCTACCTTCTGTCCCTATAGTTTTCCCATTCTGGACCTTGCAGATAAATTGAATCACACAATATGTGATCCTTTGTGACTGGCTTCTTTCACTCAGCGTGATGTTTCCAAGCTTTGTCCGTATCGTACCGTGTATCAGTGCTTCATCCCTTTTTATTACCAAACACTATTCCACTGTATGGACAAGTCACGTTTTGTTTCTCTATTCAGCAATTGTTGGATATTTGGGTTGTTTCCACTTTCTGGCTCTTGTGAATAATGCTGCTGTGGACATTTGTGTATAAATTGTGTGTGAACATGTATTATGTTTTGTTCTTGAAATAGAGGCCCTGGCTAGATTTAGAAACAGAGGGAGGGAAGGAAGCTGCTGGGAAGGAGTAAGGACTGCTGGAAATCTGAGAACTCAGGGGGCATCCTGGACGGAGAGCCGGGCTGAAAGAGGTGAAAAGGAACAGAAAGAGGAGAAGGGGAAAATTCCCCTTAGAAGTAAGGAAAGTGTCTACCTCTGAGACAGAAATGAAGGAAGAATGGGCATTTCTTTATATAGGAATGAAAATACTTTAAAAATATATTTTCTTTTTTTATGTTTATTCATTATTCATTTAAAAAATTTTTAGCGTTTATTTATTTTTGAGAGACAGAGAGGGAAAGAGCATGAGCAGGGCAGGGGCAGAGAGAGAGGGAGACACAGAATCTGAAGTGGGCTCCAGGCTCTGAGCTGTCAGCACAGAGCCCGATGCGGGGCTTGAACTCACGAGCTGTGAGATCACAACCTGAGCTGAAGTTGGATGCTTTACCGACTGAGCCACCCAGGTGTCCCTATGTTTATTTTTTTAAAGAGAGTACAAACAGGGGAGGGGCAGAGAAAGAGGAGAACAGAGGACCTGAAGGGGGCTCCTCAGTGACAGCAGCAAGCCCAATGCAGCAAGCCCAAAGGTTTGAACTGATAAACCATGAGGTCTTGACCTGAACTGAAGGCAGACGCTTAACTGAGTGAGCCACCTAGGAGCCCCTAAAATATATTTTCTGATTATAAAAGTAATGTGAGGAAAGCTGTATAATAATGGCTAAGACCATGGTTCTCAAGTCAGGCTGCTTACTTTGAATCCTGATGCTGCTGCATGCTATTTGTGGAACTTTGGACATGTTAGTGAGCCTATCTAAGCTTCAGTTTCTTCATTTTTAAAATCAGGATGAGACAAGTGCCTATCTTACTGGGCTGTTATGAGGATTTAAGAATAATGCCCGTGCAGCTGTGTTAGTCACCTATTGCTGTGTTAACAAATTACCCCAAACAATAAGCGTGTATAATGTCACAGGTTCTGAGGACCAGGAATCTGGGTGTGGCTTAGCTGGCTTAGCAGGCCCTCTCATGAGGTTGCAGGGCTGGACAACCTGTTTCCAAGCTCATTCACTCGGCTCATAACTGGCTTCAGTTATTTGTGGAAACTTCACTTTTTTTGCCACCTATGTCTCTACACATAGGACTGTTTACAACATGGCTGTCTGCTTCTTCTAGAACTGGTGATCTGTGAGAGAGAGAATCAGAGTGCCCATGACAGAATCCACAGTCTTTTATAACCTAATCTCAGAAGTGACTTCCATCACTCCTGCCATATGCTCTTGGTCACATAAAACAGCACAGGGTGGCAGACCAGGGTGTGAATGCCAGGAGGCTGGGTCTTTGGGGACCATCTACAAATGGCTCTTAACACAGTGCATGACACATAATAAGCCCTTGCTATTCATATTGGTAGTATTAAGGTGTTATGAAGAGGGCACTCAGGTGGCTCAGTCGGTTGAGCGTTGCCTCCTGATTCTGGCTCAAGGTCATGATTTCACAGTTCATGAGATCGAGCCCTGTGTGGGGCTCTACACTGACAGCATGGAGCCTGCTTGGGATTCTCTTTCTGCCCCTCCACCTTGTGCATACACTCTCCCTCAAAATAAATAAACACTAAAAAAAAATTATGAAGATACATAAAGAAGAAAGTAATAGTCACTTATGGTCTGATCATTTTCATAAAAAGAATAAGCATTTCTTTTTCTTTTTCTTTTTTTTTAACATTTTTAGAAAGTGTATTTATTTTTAGTAATCTCTACACCCAACATGAGGCTCAAACCCACAACCCAAGATCAAGAGCCACATGCTCCACTGAGTGAGCCAGCCAGGCGCCCCCAAAAAGCAGGCCCCCCAAAAAGCAAAATCTAAAGTGATTTTTTTTTCCTCTAAGAAGGGCTGCTAATAATACAACCATAATGTAAAAAAAAAAAAAAAAAAATTTCCACCACATTCACAAGAAAAAGCTTATTAATGGGGCACCTGGGTGGCTCAGTCGTTTAAGCATCTGACTTCGGCTCAGGTCATGATCTCACAGTTTGTGGGTTCGAGCCCTGCATCAGGCTCTGTGCTGACAACTCAGAGCCTGGAGCCTGCTTTGGATTCTGTGTCTCCCTCTCTCTCTGCTCCTCCCCTGCTCATGATCTGTCTCTCTCTGTCTCTCAAAAATAAACAAACATTAAAAAAATTTTTTAAATAAAAGAAAATGTTTATTAATTACTGAAATATTAACTTAAGAAAATTAACCTTGATATCCTTTTACGTCTTACATATGGAGTCTTTGTGGCTCACTCTTGTTTATCCTTCTGTTAGGCTTTGTGATAATTCTGAATTTGGGGCATCATACCCTATCTCTGCCATCAGTAAGACTATGATTTTCCTATAAGATCAAATAAAATTAGGTCAGGGGTGAAAAGAACACCCTTACGATCTCCCTGCCAACTGGCTGATGCTGCTGAAAACCAGTCCTCTAGGAATTGAGATTTCAAAAGACAGCTTCTCTCTGTCGTCTTCTGTCATTTCTCCCCTACTTTGTGCTCTGTGAATAGCAGCTGTTCAGGGCATTGCTGAGCAATCAGAAAAGTGAGTGAGCGACACAGCAGGAGAGGGCTGGGGCTTAGAGAGATGCTGTTCTCTGCTGATACCATGAGTAAGGGGGAGATACGGCAAACAGCACTGTGATGGCCCATTGGGAAGCGTGTGAAAGATTATCAATTACCTAGATTAAAAAAAAAGGAAAGCAGAAAGCCCTGGAATGACTCTCAGCAATCACTTTTCAGCAAAGCTAGCTCAGGGGACAAGGAGACTGCACATTAAAGAAAAATCACAGCTGCCAAGGAGAGTCTTACAGAGTCAGCTTAGGTGGATCTGTACTTTGTGCTAGCTTCTTTTATAAGGGTCAGATTAATTTTCTGTTACTGTCTTCTACTTTAATGTTACTGCTTTAATCATTAGACTACCACCAATTCCTTCAGGCAATAGGAAGTGATTGAAGATTTAATGAGATTCATATTGCTTATGCTTAAATGTTGATGACTTCCTGCATGCATATTAATCATTCCTGACCTTGATCTTAAATTTCTTCCCAGTACAAATTCTCATCAGGCGTACCTACTAGAGCCCTCAGTGCTCACCAAATAACTGGTTTGTTTCCACAAGCAGATTATCTCTAATGTTCGTTGTGTGTCACATTTTTCAGTACCCTAGCTAAATTTGTCTTCCAGTTCTTACTATGACTATAAATCTGGAAATTTTGTGGGGAGAAAAATCGGCAACCTTTAACAGAGGATTTAGCCTAGTTTTTAAAGACTATTCTGTTCAGCAGACCTTGAACGTGCCTTAATTGGTTGTCTAGGTCAGTATGGCCAACTGGCAACTCTCAGACCCCATCCAGGCCACAGAGCGTTTCTAGGGGGCTTCTGTGTGTGCACTCCGGCTGTCGAGCAGCAGGACTCGGCCTCTGTCTCCTGCTTTGGTGGCCCCATCCTTTAGTTCAGGCCTACCCCCTCCTGCCATGGAGGCCTGGGAAATCCTGGCTAGCCACCTGGTCCCCTCATGCCCAGCGTCCACGCATCTGCACCCCCACCGTTGCCCCAGTTATCTCCTCAGCCACTTTGGCACATTTCCTGACCAACAGTCCTTCCTTGAACTAGGACTCTGGGCGGGAGTTGTTCCCAGTGTGAGAGGAGAGGTGAGAGGGCCAAGAAATCTGAGGGACGATGAAAGTGAGGATGAAGGGATGTGGGAGAAAAAGAGGGAAAGGCTCACTCACATCTGGGAAGTGAGAACTGGAAGGTGAGGAGGTTTGTATACAAAGAGACAGAATATGAGTGGGAAAGAGGTAAAAAGGTAAAACGAGCTTGTATTTTGTGATGCCACTCACTGAGATGAGATACAAGAGGTAAATTTGTGTGTGAAAGGGGCCACATGTGAGAGAATAAGAAGAGAAAATGGGGAGAGCAAAACAGCGGACAGTGCACATCACTGGGAAACGTGGTCTGACAAAGCATTTCCTTCAGATTTGTGAGTCTATTTTTAACAACAATGAAAAAACGTAGCATTATAAAAAAAGTTAAACCACAATTAGATATACCCCTTGGAAGATTACAATACATTGAAACTATTTTAGGATGTCACAAATGTGTAGTCGTTTGATTCAGAAACATAGCCTGCTTGCCGTCATACTGGTTTTTTTTTTAAATGTGGCTCATTCTAACCAAGAAGTTGGACAGTATCGATTTTTATGACGTAGGTGCTTACCATTTTTAAAAAAAAACAAATAAGTAGGGTATTTTTTTACATAGAATACAAGTTTTTCATCTTTTTATCTTCTGCATTTAACTGAATAGGTGGGGAGATACTCAGTTTGTAAAGTATATTTTTCTTATTTATTTATTTATGGGTTTTTTTTGTTTTTGAGGAAAAAAAAGTGAGTCGGGGAGGGGCAGAAAAAGAGGGAAAGACTGAGAATCCCAAGAAGGCTCCATGCTGCCATCAGCACAGAACCCGATACAGCCTCGATCTGTGAGATCATGACTTAAGCTGAAATCAAGAGTCAAATGCGTAACTGACTGAGCCACCCAGGCACCCCTATTTTTCATATTTAATGATCAAAATCTTTATCTTCAAAAAACAACTTTAAAAAATAGCCAGAAAATTTCATACCTTTTAACTCAAGTATTTAACTCTACTTCTAGAAATCTATATTCAAAAAATAACCAGGGATGCTGGCAAAGATTTAGTTTCAAGGATGTCAATTATAGTATTGCTTATATTAGCAAAGAACTGAAAACACCCTAAATGTGCAATAAAATAGAGGCATGATTAAACAAATTATGATAGATCCATAAGATGAGAGGAACTGTGATACAGTCATTAAACTACTTCCACACTGCAGTCAAGTGGCCTTTTAAAAAACACACTGGAGGAGGTGCCTGGGTGGCTCAGTAGGTTAAGTGTCCAGACTCTTGGTTTCAGCTCAAGTC
Source organism: Panthera uncia (assembly GCF_023721935.1). NCBI lineage: Eukaryota > Metazoa > Chordata > Mammalia > Carnivora > Felidae > Panthera > Panthera uncia. The sequence goes on along the minus strand of NW_026057584.1, from coordinate 60,316,466 downwards.
ATGATCTCATGATTTGTGAATTGGAGCCCTGCATCAGGCTCTGCACTAACGTTGCAGAACCTGCTTGGGATTTTCTCTCTGCCCCTTCCCCTCCCCTACCAGCACATTTTCTCTCTCTCTCTCTGTCTCTCTCTGTCTCTGTCTCTGTCTCTCTCTCTCTCTCTCTCTCTCTCTCTCACACACACACACACACACACAAAACAAACAAACAAAAAAGAACAAATGCCCTATTAAAAAACAAATTTAAAAATAAGAGCACCCTGGGAGGTGGCTGGGTGGCTCACTTGGTGCAATGTGCAATTTATATCCCGGGATTGTAAATTCGAGCCCCACGTGGGTGTAGAGATTACTTAAAATAAAATAAAATAAAACCTTTTAAAAAACAAAACAAATAAAAAGCATACTGGATCATTTCATTCCCCCTCATAACTTCTTGGCTTCCCATTTTACCATGAAAACCCTAACCTCTATTGCCCACTGGCCTGGTCTTACTATCCCAGCTCCCCAGTCCTTCCCCTCCTCTGTCCACTGGCCTGCTTTTCAGGTGTTCTGATTCCCTAAACTGTTTCCTCCTTAGGATCTTTGCATATGCTGTTCCCCATGCTGAACTGTTCCCTCACTCTGTCTGCTAATGCCTGCTCATCCTTGAGGTCTTAGCTTGGCCTCCTCTGCTACCCCCACACTCCACCTTCTAGTATATTCTGTCTATATGGTGGTCTGCACTTCTTCATAACATATCACATTTTAAAAGCATATATTCCTTTGTGTGGCTGTTCTTTTTTTTTTTTTAATGTGAAATTTATTGTCAGATTGGTTTCCATACAACACCCAGTGCTCATCCCAAAAGGTGCCCTCCTCAGTACCCATCACCCCCCCCCCCTCCCCTCCCTCCCACCCCCCATCAACCCTCAGTTTGTTCTCAGTTTTTTTTTTTAATTTTTTTTTTAATGTTTATTTATTTTTAAGACAGAGAGAGACAGAGCATGAACGGGGGAGGGTCAGAGAGAGAGGGAGACACAGAATCTGAAACAGGCTCCAGGCTCTGAGCAGTCAGCACAGAGCCGGACGCGGGGCCTGAACCCACGAACCGTGAGATCGTGACTGAGCCGAAGTCGGACGCCCAACCGACTGAGCCACCCAGGTGCCCCTGTTCTCAGTTTTTAAGAGTCTCTTATGCTTTGGCTCTCTCCCACTCTAACCTCATTTTTTTTTCCTTCCCTTCCCCCATGGGTTTCTGTCAAGTTTCTCAGGATCCACATAAGAGTGAAAACATATCGTATCTGTCTTTCTCTGTATGACTTATTTCACTTAGCATAACACTCTCCAGTTCCATCCACGTTGCTACGAAAGGCCAGATTTCATTCTTTCTCATTGTCAAGTAGTATTCCATTGTGTATATAAACCACAATTTCTTTATCCATTCGTCAGTTGACGAACATTTAGGCTCTTTCCATAATTTGGCTATTGTTGGGAGTGCTGCTATAAACATTGGGGTACAAGTGCCCCTATGCATCAGCACTCCTGTATCCCTTGGGTAAATTCCTAGCAGTGCTGTTGCTGGGTCATAGGGTAGGTCTATTTTTAATTTTTTGAGGAACCTCCACACTGTTTTCCAGAGTGGCTGCACCAGTTTGCATTCCCACCAACAGTGCAAAAGGCTTCCCATTTCTCCACATCCTCTCCAGCATCTATAGTCTCCTGATTTGTTCATTTTGGCCACCCTGACTGGCGTGAGGTGATATCTGAGTGTGGTTTTGATTTGTATTTCCCTGATAAGGAGCGACGTTGAGCATCTTTTCATGTGCCTGTTGGCCATCTGGATGTCTCCTTTAGAGAAGTGTCTATTCATGTTTTCTGCCCATTTCTTCACTGGATTATTTGTTTTTCGGGTGTGGAGTTTGGTGAGTTCTTTATAGATTTTGGATACTAGCCCTTTGTCCTATATGTCATTTGCAAATATCTTTTCCCATTCCATTGGTTGCCTTTTAGTTTTGTTGATTGTTTCCTTTGCTGTGCAGAAGCTTTTTATCTTCATGAGGTCCCAATAGTTCATTTTTGCTTTTAATTCCCTTGCCCTTGGGGATGTGTCACGTAAGAAATTGCTGTGGCTGAGGTCAGAGAGGTTTTTTCCTGCTTTGTCCTCTAGGGTTTTGATGGTTTCCTGTCTCACGTTCAGGTCCTTTATCCATTTTGAGTTTGTTTTCGTGAATGGTGTGAGAAAGTGGTCTAGTTTCAACCTTCTGCATGTTGCTGTCCAGTTCTCCCGGCACCATTTGTTAAAGAGACTGTCTTTTTTCCATTGGATATTCTTTCCTGCTTTGTCAAAGATTAGTTGGCCATACTTTTGTGGGTCTAGTTCTGGGATTTCTGTTCTATTCCATTGGTCTATGTGTCTGTTTTTGTGCCATGTGTGGCTGTTCTTTTAATGCCCAGTTCCCTTCTGGACTTTGTCATTTGGGAGAGTTCCTCAAGTTTATTCTCTATCCCTTCAATTGAGGTTTTACAATTTCTGTTGTAATATTTTTAATCTCTAAGAGAGTCTGCCTTGTTCCCTGAAAAATTTTTTTAATAGTTTTGTTGTTGTATTTTTCTTGAGCATATTATTAATAGTTTCCTAGAAATTTTCTTCTAGGTGTATTCTGTTTCCTCTGAGTTTTCTTTTTTTTTTTTTTGTTTTGTTTGTGTGGTATTTATTTTCTACATAAGAGGGCTTCTCATATATCTGGAAATCCGTAGTTGTTTTCTTCTGTATGAGTGGTGGATTTAAAGAACTGAGTGGGCTCATGAAAGACAAGACTGAGAAACTGTCACAAGACTGTGGAAGACTAAGAAGGCTTAATAACTAATCATACTGTGGAATACTGGATTGGATCCTGGAAGAGAAAAAAGGGCATTAGTGTAAAAACTGGTAAAATTCAAATAAGATCTATACTTTAGTTAATTATATATATATAATAACTAGTTACTAACTATCCATATTTTAAGTACTAATGCTAATTTCCTGGTTTTGATGATAAAACTATGGTTACTCAAAATCTGAATATTAAAGTAAGTTGGATGAAGGATGTATAGGAACTCTCTGTACTTTTGTTTCCCTTTATACTATTATCTGTAAGTCTAAAATTACTTCAAAATAAAAAGTAAAAACAAGGCAAACTGAGTGGAAGCTCTGAGCATTGGTTGGGGAGGTAGGTTGCTATGGGTCAGCTTTGAGCTATGGAGTGATCTGGTTGGCCATTATCCTGGGGAATCAATATCAAGAGTCAGTATCCTTAGGTAATTTTTCCTAGGGTATTCAGAATCCCCAGAGCAAGTTCTGCTCATCTCCTGCCTGAAAGGTGAAGGCCTGGCTGCCAACATTCTGGAAGCTAAGTGGGAGGGCTGGATGGTGAGGAGTGGGTGTCAGCACCCAAGTATGTCATTGTTGATTTAATCCCCTATATTCATTATAGCACCCCCCTCCCCCAACTGTTCCTGGTGCTCTCCAGCCAGAGAGCTTCTATTTTACTCTCTCCTGAGAATAATTTGTATGCCAAAATGGGGGGGTGGGGGGGGAAGGGGATGGTCATTCCACTTTGTAGAGTAGAATATGAGATCTGAGGACTAAGCTGTGTCTAAATTTAAAAAGCTTTTCAGCTTCCATATTTCCTTCCTGATTTTAGCTCTGCTCCACCCTTATATCTAGAGAAACCTATTACCACCAGTTGACTCCTAGGAATTCTTAGGGCTCTCCACCTCCTGAACAGGATTCAGTTTTCTTGCTTCCATTTCATCATCTACCTCCTATCATCTGCGTTTCAGTTTCCATTCTTCTTCCCCCACCATTGTTTGCTCTCCTGTTCTCTCTGGTCTTATAGGTTCATGCTTAATCTACAAGAGAAGCAGTAAAAGTAGGTGATGCATGTTCAATTCACCATCTTTATTGACTTCTTTAATGAATTTTGGTGCATGTTAGCCAGAAATATTGCCCCAATATTTGTCACATTTTGTTTAATTTTACTTCAGGTTCATAATCTCTTTTGTAGCGTTAACCTTTATCTAACTTTCCATCCTTTTCTTTTACCCAGTGACAAGTTTCAGACTTGTTGAATGGTTCTCAGGGTCTTACCTAACCTCTGGAATGATGAAAGCTAAGGGGTCTCAAGTTTTTCTTCAAATCTTTTTATTTTTCTGTAAAACTGATTTACCCATGAATCACATTTTATCCATATTCATAATTCTCTTTTTCTTTACTTTCTTTTGCCCTAATACTTCATATCTGGTCATTTCATTGATCAGGAATCTATCAAGAACTTACTGTGCATGGGGCTTCATTGATGAAGAAGACCTAGTCCTCGCTTTCAGGGAGCTTACAATGTAGTGGAGGGTATAGACAGGTATGAGAGTATTGGTATTACATGTGTTAAGAGCTGTGAAGGAGTAAGCACAGTGTCTGTGAAGCAGAGTGGCAAGGCTCCTATCCCAGTCTTAGGGGATCAAAGCAGACTTGTTAGAGAAGATGATATTTAAGAGAAGACCTGAAAGATAAATGATGGTGAAGTGAAAGAGTATTCAAGGTAGAGGAACAGTATGTACAAAGTCCTAAAAGGGAAACAGCCTATTATGTTAGAAGTAGATGAGATTCAGGGTGCCTGGGTGGCTCAGTCAGTTGAGCGCTGACTTCGGCTCAGGTTATGAACTTCTGATTCTTGAGTTTGAGCCCCGCATCAGGCTCTGTGCTGACAGCTTGGAGCCTGGAGCCTATTTCAGATTCTGTGTCTCCCTTTCTCTCTTTCTCTGCTCCGCTCCCCCTCTCATGCTCTGTCTCTCTCTCTCTCTCTTAAAAATACAATAAACATTTTTAAAAATTAAAAAAGAAAGAAGTAGATGAGAGTCTTGGTACAAGGGTCAGGTTTTTATTTAAAAAAATTTTTTTAGTGTTTATTTATTTTTGGGAGAGAGAGCGTGAGAGGGAGAAGGGGCAGGGAGAGAGAGAGGGAGACACAGAATTTGAAGCAGGCTCCAGGCTCTGAGCTGTCAGCACAGAGCCTGACGCAAGGCTCGAACCCACAAACTACAAGATCATGACCTGAGCTGAAGTTGGACACTTAACCAACCGAGCCACCCAGGAGCCCCAAGGGTCAGGTTTTAAGTGATGAGACATAAGAGGTAATCAGATCCAGATCATAAGAAGTTTGTAAAGTACATTAATGTGATAGACTGCAAAAGACTACAAATTCTGACCCTTACTGTATGTATATTGTTTGTAGCATGACTTTGAAGACCTTCTCATCAAGAGGTCATCTCTTGTTTCTCTATCCTTTGAATCTGGGCTTGGCCATGTAACTTCTTTGGCCAATAGGATGATGTAAGCAGAGGCTCGAAAAGCACTTGTATATTGGAGCTTACTTTCTGCTGCTCCTGGGAACCATCTGGCCACCACATATGAATGACCCCAAGCTGGCCTGTTGGATGATGAGAGACACATGGTTGAGTCCTCATCATTTCCCAGCTAATGTTGAGCCAACCTTCAGACATGGGAATGAGTCCATCTCCATCTCAGCATAGCCTGTAGCTGATTACCACAGAGACCAGCTGAGCTTGCTCAGGCCAGAAGAACTGCCCAGCCAACCCAGAGTCATGAGAAATTTAAAAAAAGTTTGTTGTGTTGAGACACTCACTGAATTTTGGGGTGACTTTGACAAAGCAAAAGCTAACCAATTCAAATAAGATGTTAAGATTTTATCAATAAGGGCAGTTGGGAAGTCAAGTGAGAAATCATAAGGGAGTGACATGTTCAAATTTGTATGGTATAAAGATCCCACTGGCTTCAGGGAGGAGAATGATTTGCAGGATGATGACTCTGAAAACTGAGAGAACAGTAGGGAAGCAGTTGCAACTATTTTGGGTAAAAGATGACAGTGGCCTGGACCAGGGTAGTGGGGGTGGAGAGAAGTGAATAGTTTTAGTAGATATTTGTGTGGTAGACTTCACAAATTGGTTATCGATTGGATTGGGGATGGTGGTGATGGGAAAGGATTAGTTTTGGGTGACCCCCTGATTTCCAGCTTCAGATTTGGGCAGTTGAGTGGATTATGGTGCCATTCATTTGGAACAATGGAGTAGGGACTAGGTTTGGAAGAGAATATGATCAGTCCAACTTGGGTAATGTTGAGTGTGAAGTGCCTGGAGACAGCCAAGTAGAGATTCTAGTAAGCAGAGGAGATGAACAGATAAGGAGAGTTCTAGGAGGGATCTTGGTTAGACATACAGCTTTGGAAGTCATGAACATGTGGTGACAGTATAAGCTCCCTAGGAGAAGGTGTTGGTTTGGCAAGAAGAGAAATGAGAATGGAACCCTGAGGAAAACTGATCTGTAAGGTGTGATCAGGGAAGGGAAGCCTGCAAAAGAGGATGAGGCGTAGCTAGAGAAATAGGAAGTCTTTAGAGTTAATTTCTTTTTAGTGAATACTTTAGATAAAGTATCACCAGATATTGAGGTAAGTTTCCAGATTCAATATGGTTGACTTCTCAGAAAAAATCCTGCCTTTTCAGATGCTCTCTGGACACCCTCACATAAGGTCTTGTTGCTTCTTCACATTCAGTAAATCCAAAGCCAAACTCAGTCTTCCCCAGAGCCGAACCAACTCATCCTCTTGTGCTCCCTCTTTCTGTTTTTGGAACCACTGTCCTCAGAGTCATTTTTGACTCCTTTCTCCTGATCTATATATAATTAATTAGTTGTCAAGTTATGTGAAGTATACCTCTGCAGTCTCTTACATCCATCCCGTTTCTTACATTCCCTAAATTACCACAGAGGTTTAATCCCTCACTACTTCTTACCCATCCTCTTGTAAGAGCCTACTAATTGTACCATATCCTGATTCCCCATTCCAATCCTTGTTACCCTTTTAATTTCCCTAAGGAGTCATATTGGTGTTCCCCTACTCAAAAACCTTAATAAGTTGCTGAATTAAATCTAAACCCTTTACCCTAAGCACTTTAAACCTTTCAGAGTGTGGCCTTTTTTTTTTTTTTTTTAAGCGTATGTTTGTTTTTAGAGAAAGAGCAAGTGGAGGAGAGCAGCAGAGGGAAAGAAAGAGAGAATCCCAAGCAGGTGTCATGCTCAGCTCAGACCCAATGTAGGGCTTGATCCCATGACACTGGGATCATGACCTGAGCAGAAATCAAGAGGCGCTCAACCAACTGAGCCACCCAGACACCCCTGGTCTTATTTACTTTTCAAAATAAGTGTATTCAATACTTCAGCAAAAACCTGGCCACTCAACCCTTAATGTACCCTGAGCTTTCATAACTCTGTACTTTTGTTCACACTCTGCCTTCAGCCTAGTGGTGCTAGTTCCTTCCTTTTTGTTTTTGTCAAAATAATGTCTATATATCAAGGACGATGTCAGGCACCACCTTCTTTATAGAGCCTCTCTTGATCTTCCCTGATAGTTGTGATCTTGTCTGTCTGCCTCCCTTCCTCCCTCCCCTCCTTTTTTCCTACCAATATTGGAACCCCACCAGTTGGAGTTAAGTTGCAGAAAACTGAGGTCATTCTAGCTATTTCAACTAGAAATGCCTTTAGCGTAGGAACTGGGTATTCCTAATTGTTGGCGGGTTAAAGAAACAACCTATAGGTTGAGCCTGCAGGAACAACATAGGGAACAGCTCCTCTGAACTGGCCTACAAAGGGAGTAGGTGGGACTAGCCTACCAGGGTGGCTAAGCTGCCACCACTTCCAGCTGCTTCTCAATACTCACAAACCAAGTATGGGACACCAGAATGCTGCTCAGAAAAACCTAATGCTTCCACAGCTGTGCTCACCAGCTGAAAAAAGAATAGCACATCGCTTCTCGGCCTTTTGGCTAAGATCAAGTGTAAAAAAGAATAGCAGAAGCAATAGGAATGAGGCCTTCACCACACTCCCCCCTTCAGATATCCCATGAGTGCATCTAATTGGTAGAGCAATATCCAGATGTAGAACCTCTGTCTAGAAGAGTTTGGGAAATGTCGTTTTCAGCGATCTAGTCTCTGCAGTACCGGAGACAGCTTAGGAAAAGTTTGGGATGGATGCTGAGTCCATCTTTTCTTCTATAGTCACTTACTGTGAAGCATGAGCTGTTATATTTGTAATGGTTTTCACACTAACCTTGGCGTGCTACTGGATTATCAAGACTGCTAGGGCAGGAAATGTGTATGAGTAATTCCTAACTGCCTCTCTCCCTCCCCAGTAAATATATAAGAGGGTAAAAACTAAATAACTATTTGCTAAATGAGTGAAATTTGGTTATCTTGCCAAGAGTAGCATTAATACTTGGATATAAGGAAGAACTTTTTACTACTAACCTAAGTGAAGATAAGGTTAGTAATTAGAAGGGAGTATAAAAAAACTCCAGGGGAAAATTTGGGTTTTTTATGTAAAAAATAGAAATTTAATTGAGAATTTCACTACTCTTGTTGTGATGAGCACCAGATGATGTATGAAGTGTTGAATCACTACACTATACACCTGAAACTAATATTACACTGTGTTAAATGGAATTTAAATAAAAACTTAAGGAAATAAAAGAGAATCTCACTATAAATAACTCCTTCTTCCCAACATTGTAGAGAGCCTGTAAATGATCCTCGTGTCATTGAATATGAGGAAGTGTCCTTTGGGGGAGATGCAGTTGCCATTGAACACAGTGTTTGGAATGAGAAGATTCAGGATAGGGGGTAGAATTGAGACCTGTAAATCTGTGTCTGCTTATTAAGAACAGAGGCAGGGGCGCCTGGGTGGCGCAGTCGGTTAAGCGTCCGACTTCAGCCAGGTCACGATCTCTCGGCCCGTGAGTTCGAGCCCCGCGTCAGGCTCTGGGCTGATGGCTCGGAGCCTGGAGCCTGTTTCCGATTCTGTGTCTCCCTCTCTCTCTCTGCCCCTCCCCCGTTCATGCTCTCTCTCTCTCTGTCCCAAAAATAAATAAAAAACGTTGAAAAAAAAAAATTTTTAAAAAAAGAACAGAGGCAGATGACCTACTATGATGATTAAGATACAAAAGTAGAAAAGCAAAAATGTTATTATAAAATACATGCATCTGGGAAGTAGAGGACCTTTCATGCCATAGATGGCAAGGTGATCAACTTGACTTCATGGCTATTGACACATTTATGAGAAAGTAAGGATTCCAACAATGAATTGCAGTCAGAATTTGAAGGGTAACTTACTATATTAAGATACAACAAATAAGACAAACTGTACTAAAAGTTTTTCCTTTATCTAAAAAGCTACTTAAGAGACACTTGTATGTGGGGCGTCTGGGTGGCTCAGTCGGTTAAGTGTCTGACTTCAGCTCAGGTCATGATCTCACATTCTGTGAGTTTGAGCCCCGCATCGGGCTGCGTGCTGACAGCTCAGAGCCTGGAGCCTGCTTCGGATTCTGTGTCTCCCTCTCCCTTTGCTCTTCCCCTGCTCACACTCTGTTTCTCTCTCTCTTTCTCAAAAATAAACATTAAAAAAAAAAGAAAAGAGAGAGACACTTGCATGTGGTGCAGAGGTAGCAAACAGGAGACTGTATGAGGAGTGGTAACTTTAGCTCTGGTTGTAACTTATCATGTGACCTTAGTTGTCTCCTAGTTGGCAGCCTGTGGCTTTAGCTACCACTCCTTTCTAATCTGCTTATCTATCTATCTATCTATCTATCATCTATGATATATTCATTCCCCAAAGCTAACTATCCTCTGGAGCTAGAGATCAGGCAATGCCAGTGGTTCTGAACTTCAGTGTGTATTAGAATCCCTGGAGGGCTTGTTGAAAGGTAGCTGAATTCTACCCAACTCCCCAAATTTGTACTTCTGATGAGTTCCCAGGTGATGCTAATGCTAGTCTGAGGAAGCACACTTTGAGAACCACTGCAATGTCAACATGTCAAAAGTGGACTCATCATCTTAGCCCCAAAAGTCTGCTTCTCTTCCTCTTTTCCCTCTCTGGGTTAATAACTCCAGCACTCACCCAGGGTTCTAGGCCAGAAACCGGCATTGGGGAGGAGAAAAGGGGGTAAGCAGTTTCTAGACTTCTCCATCTTACTCATTTCACAGTGACTTACCAATCAGAGCCACATCCCTTATCCCCTTCTGTACCGCAAGAGCCTTTTCATTTATTTCCTTGCCTCGAATCTGCCCCTAACCCCAACCCACCCCGATTAATCCATTCTCCAGATATTTCTTTTTTTTTATCTTTTTTTTTTTTTTAAGTTTATTTATTTTGAGAGAGAGAGCATGAGCAGAGGAGGGACAGAGAGAGAGGGAGAGAGAGAATCCTAAGCAGGCTCTGTGCTGTCAGCACAGAGCCCCATGTGGGGCTCGAACTCACAAACCATGAGATCATGACCTAACTAAGCTATACTTTATTTAAAAAAAAATTTTTTTTTAACATTTATTTATTTTTGAGACAGAGAGAGACAGAGCATGAACGGGGGAGGGGCAGAGAGAGAGGGAGACACAGAATCAGAAGCAGGCTCCAGGCTCTGAGCCATCAGCCCAGAGCCCGACGCGGGGCTCGAACTCACGGACCGTGAGATCATGACCTGAGCTGAAGTCGGACGCTTAACCGACTGAGCCACCCAGGTGCCCCTGGGTTTTCATATTTAGATAAATAGTATTGGTCCTTGCAGGATTATAGGAAAGCCTCAACACATACATGAGGAAGCATAGGACTTTAGCTTTACTTACTTACCTCTCTGGAGTGCTCAGAAGTAAGAGAAACAGGCTGGTTCTGTGGGGAAAATCTCTTATCCATCTTTACTTTCAAATAACTTAATCAAAAGATCTAATGTTTCACTGCAAACGGTCTTAAAAGTCAAATTAATGTCACCTGCAGAGTTAGCTAAAAGAGTGATGAGCATTGTTTTGCACAGCAGTTCAAACTATTTGCAGAGTCCTACCACAATGGAAGACTTTTCTTGCACTCCCCAAATACTAGAACTGTGTGGTAATTCTGATGACTGTCAGTTCCTGTGGGGTGTTTACACAAAGGTACTTTTAAATGAAGAGTCATTTTTAGAGCAATTAGAAAAGAGGCTAGACAGAATAGCTGGCTCAGGGGCCTGGCAGGTCGGGGTTAAGGTTTATTGACAGGACAGGGTCAGGCCTCTGCTCCGCCACCATTGCCCCTCATACCTGCCCTCCGGATACAGCCAAGACCTCGGCCGGCCTTGGCTCCCTGCCATAGGCCAAACCCCTTGTGCAGAATGTAGAGAAGGGAAAGAAGAAAGGAGGAAGAGGAGGGGAAGTTCTGCTGAAACATTACAGTTTGGTATTAAAATGCAAGTGTGGAAATATTTGTGTATATTTTTCTGGCCCAGATGTTGTGTCACATTGGGGAGGAGAAATTTTAAAACATACAAAGAATTGTCTGTTCTTTTCAGCTTTGTAGTTTGCAGTTGTTGCCTCCTGAAGAAAGAAATTGCCTGGCCAAAGTAGTCTTTTAATTTCACTTTTCAGTTTTGAGTTACAGGTTCCTGGCAAGCTCCCTGACCACTACTGTTACCTGGTGGCGCCTATATTTCATCAAATTTAGACGCGCAGACTACCTGGATCCAGGCCCAGATGAACTGTTGTGACTGATAAACATGATCCCGCCCTCCCCCATGAGCGCTCCTGCTTTTCCCTTTAAGGGAATCTAAGCCATTGAGTCCCTGGGTCCCCAAGGGAGCTAAAGAAAAATGTGTTCCGGTATTCCGGTATTTGAGTTCGCTCTGTGGTTTTCTGTGCTGCATCTCTCCCTGCCCAGAGGCTGGTGAACATCCCAGCAGTGCCCCACTTCTCCAGTGTTGGTAATTAATGCAGGGAAGATTTTTGTTTTTAATAAAAACAAGCAGAGACATCTATCAGTACCCACAGTCAAGGCAGAATTTGTTTGACATCTTATGATTGCTGCTTACAAAAAAGAGTGACAGCAGTTATTAAACAAATAAGAAAAAAGATGCTGTTTACTGGTAGATTTAAGATATCCTAAGAATATTCTTACAACATTACTGCCTTTGCTTGCATAAGTAGAAAATTGTAGAATGAACAGAATCATTAATTTTTGAAATCTGGGTTGTATTAGATTTAGAATAATAATAAAAATTCAAATATTAAGCAAATGTATTATTTTTAGCTGTGCCATATACCAGGGGCTTTTCCTTTCATTAGACCATATTTCAAACATTTGTTTTTATGATTGCAGGGGTAGTATTAGCATTCAATGTAATTAAACTTAATTGCATTTCCTATGTGAATTATTTTTAGTCTCTTTTTCAAATGCATTTATGATCCTTTTTGCTATACTAACTATTCCTGTAGATTTGCCTTGATAAAAGGCTACGGAAAAATTGTCTGTTTGCTTGGAAACAGTCAGAAGTCACAAATTTGATTTTCATTTAATTTAGAAGTTTTGAAGTGAAATTTTGGAATACAGTCAAGTAGGAAAAGCATGAAACCATTCAGGGTCTGAGGTTTTGGTTCTCATGTCATGTTCATGTGATCTAAGAAAAATAATTAATCTCTCTCTGGCCTAAGTTATCCTATCTGGGAAGTGTTATAATAGTTTTAGTCCCTAGCCTAACCAGATGATGTAGAAGCATCAGATCACATGTTTCCACAGGTACTAGATTGGGGGGTGGGGTGGGGCGGGGGTTGCTGGGAAGGAAGGGGAAGGAACTTCTTAGGGTGTTATTAGTAGTCTATATCTTGATAGATATTTGGTTACACAGGTGTATGCATTTGATGCAGAACTCATCAAATGATATGCTTAAGATTTGTGTATGTCATAGTATGTAAATTTTACCTCAGAATACAAAAACAAAAGGACTTTTAAATACATATTGAGGGTTGGTTAATAACATGTATGTTGAAGTATGGGGGAAGGGGTTACTGATCTTTGAAACTTACTTTGAAATACACTTCTCCCTGCCAAAGAAAAAATGAATGATGGGATGTTTAGAAGTGTGATAAAGAGCAAATATAGTGAAATGTTAATTGTAGAATGTACGTCATACGATTGTTTACCATAAAATTCTTTGAACATTTTTGTATGTTTGAAAATTTTCATAAAATGTTGGGGACGGGGAATGAAGGCCCTGGGTTTTGTTCATTGGAGGGTCTGTGTACCTCCATTAAAAAAAATGTTTATTTATTTATTTTGAGAGAGAGAGAGAAAGAGAGAGAGAGGAGGAGGGCCAGAGAGAGAGGGAGAGAGAGAGAATCCCAAGCAGGCTCCTCACTGTCAGTGCAGAGTCTGACTGGGGGGCTTGAACTCATAAACCATGAGATCATGACCTGAACCAAAATCAAGAGTCAGACGCTTAACCGGTTGAGCTACCCAGGTGCCCCTGTGCACCTCCATTTTTAATTCTAATCCCCACCCCCATTCACAATCAAACCACTTGGATTAATACCAGAAGGAGGGAGGGGTGTGAATGTAGCCATTTAATAGAAAAATGTGCCCACCTCATACTTTCTCCAGTTACGTTTTGAAAGGCCATTACCAAGCATGGAAGCCAAGGGTGTCCTTACAAACAAGAAGAGCTCTTAGAAATCCAAACCATGCAGCACAACCATTGACCTCTCTGGGCAGATAAGAATTGGCCTCCAGAACCATAACCACGGGAAAGGACATGGCCTCCTGACACATAATCTTCACCAATGGCAAGCAGGTGACTCCCGTGCTATATACCTTATACTAAGGCCCTATCAGATGAAAATGGACTTTCAGTTTCAGCCAAATCCCAGGTATTTGGCCAAGAACACCTCGACTTTTATCAGAATGCCAGACTATCTCTTACATCCTGATAGAGCCTCTTTTTAAAAAGATCTTATATGGGCCTCCTGCAATACTTATGTTGTGTATGTATGTGCTTTATTCTTGAATGGTCAAAAGGGTAAATTGGTTCTGGTGGGACTGGAACTCAACTTTTAAAAGCTAATGATAATATGTTTTTAAATGAGGCCGTGCTGCTCAGTTGGTGTTTGAATGGTAGACTGGAAAGTCAAGATAGGAAAGGCTCAAGGATCTCAATTCTTTCAGAGTCTCAAAGTGAATTCTGGCCAATTAATTTATCTCTATTCTTTGATTTTCTCACTTGGAAAGTGAAAAATGAAGTCTGACACAAAATGCCCAGTCAATGATTCTCAAATTCTAGTGGTTATAAGAATCATTCATGTAGGAAGTTTCAGTGTGTGTAAAAATCATTTAGTTTTTAAAAATGAGATTCCAGCTTCCATACCTGGGTTTTCTCAATCAGTATGTCTGGGACAGAGCTCAGAAATCTGCATTTTAGTAAACACACAGTGTGATATCAACGTGGTTATTGGACCACATGAGAATTGGTGTAGATGCATTTTGATGGGTCTTATGTTAACCGATAGAATCGTGTGTGTGTGTGTGTGTGTGTGTGTGTGTGTGTGTGTGTATTTTTTTTAAGCTTTTTCTTAGGGAATTTTTTTAATGTTTATTTATTTTTGAGACAGAGACAGAGTGCAAGCAAGGGAGGGGCAGAGAGTGAGGGAGACACAAAATCTGAAGCAGGCTCCAGGCTCTAAGTTGTCTACACAGAGCCTGATGTGGGTCTCGAGCCCACAAACCATGAGATCATGACCTGAGCTGAAGTCAGATGCTTAACCAGCTGAGCCACCCAGGCACCCCTCTTGGGGAAAATTTTAAACATACGCTAAAGTAGAGAGAACAGTGTAATGAACTTCCATGGACCCATCACCCAACTTCAACAATTCTGTTTCATTTCTATGTTCATCTACTCCTACTCCACAGATTATTTTCGGAAGTAAATCTTAGATATATGATTACATTAATAAATATTCTAGTAGGCAACTCTAAAATATTAAAATATAAGTACTCTAGAAAGATATCATTATTAAATCTTATAAAATTTGAGAGTAATTCTTTAGTATCAAATATGTCAGTGGCTACGTTTCCTTGATTGTCTCTGTCTCTCTGTCTCTCTCTCTTTTTTTTTTTACACAATTGATTTGTTGAAATCAAGAAGCAAACACAATCCACACACTGCATTTGATTGATGTGTCTCTTTAATCTTTTAATCTATAGGTTCCCCTTCCCTCTTTTTTCCCCCATGTGATTTATTTGTTGAAGAAACCAGGTCATTTGTTCTTTAGATTTTCTCAGTCTAGATTTTCTGATTGGCTCCCCATGATGTCATTTACCATTTTTCTTTCCCCTGTATTTCCTGTAAACTCCATCACTTCATCCTGAAGCTTGACCAGATTAAAGTTCAATTTGGGGGCAAGAATACATCATAGGTAGTGTCATATGCTTCCATCATGAGATACATGTCTGGTTCTCTCTCTCTCTCTCTCTTCTAAAATTTATTTATGTAAGTATCTCTACACCCAATATGGGGCTCGAACTCATGACCCCAAGATCAAGAATTGTATGCTCTTCCGACTAAGCCAGCCAGGTGCTCCTGGGTTTTTCTTTTTTTGTCATGTTAGTGACTGTTGTTGAGATCCGTTATTTCCTAGGGATAGCCCCATATTTTAACTTAGTAAGTAGTTCATAGAAGAACCTTCTCCCTCTCATCGTGGAGTTTTCTTTTTTTTTTTTTTTCTTTTTTTAAAATGTTTATTTATTTTTGTGTGAGAGAGAGACAGAGTGCGAGCAGGGGAGGGGCAGAGAGAGAAGGAGACACAGAATCCAAAGTAGGCTCCAGGCTTTGAGCTCTGAGCACAGAGCCCAATGCAGGACTTGAGCCCATGAACCACAAGATCGTGACCTGAGCTGAAGTTGGATGCCTAACTGACTGAGACACCCAGGTGCCCCGGAGTTTTCATTTTCTAAGTTAGGCTTTTAAAGCATTCACAGTGAATCCATAGCTACCTACTAACACTGTTGGCACCCAAAGCAGAAAGGCTTTCTTGCATTCACATCTTAGTCTTATTTTCACAATATAGTAATCTTTAAAATTTGTCCTGGTGCCTCCAACATTTATTTCATTAAGATATTTCATTATCTTAATGAAGGGATGGCCATACAATTGAACAGAAGGCTTGGGGCCCTTTGGTGAAACCATAGTTGCTGGCAGGGTGACCTGGTATAAGTACAAGTGAGTCAGAGCCACTGATTCTGTACCTCCATCCCATTCTGAGGCAGAGGAGATGAGTTTTTAATACTTGCATTTATTTTGTCCTGAAAGCAAGCATGAGGTTTCTGGATTGGGGCAGTTTTACTCATAGCAGAACCACATTAGTTCCTTACAGCCCAGTTTTCCTTCAGAGCAGTGTGAAGATGTCTAGAAGAATGAAGTTAGATATGCCAAGATCATTCCAGGGTTCATTCCTTCATTCAACAATTGCATACTGATTGCCGACTCTATGCCTGGCACTGAGCCAGCACTAGGCTAGATGATAAATACTAGAGAACTCCCAGCCAGCACTGGGCTAGATGATAAATACTAGAGAACTCCCAGCCTGAAACATAAAACCACATATCTGTAAGTCTAGAGTTAGTCATCAGATGTCATCTTGTACTTACAGATAATGTATGTGTGTGTGTGTATATAATATATGTGTACTTGATTTTATATATATGTAATTTTGTATACAGATACATATATATTTGTGTGTTATTTGATTTTTCCCTTCTTACACTGTACTTTTGAAAAAATCAGTTTCTTCATTTTTAATTTATCTACAAATGTCATTTGCTGGGAAGTTTGCATGAAGTTTTCTCATCCCCAGCTTTTTGGGTAGCAGATGAATTAGCTGTGTTTTATATCTACTGTGGTGTTTGCTTATGTGGATAGTTCTTTTGACAAGTTTCTTTGACAAGAAAGTGAAATCCAAATTATAAAAGTGAGACTCTGAGGGGCACCTGGATGGCTCAGTCAGTTAAGCATCTGACTTCAGCTCAGGTCATGATCTCATGGTTCGTGAGTTGGAGCCCCACTTCAGGCTCCCTGCTGTCAGCACAGAGCCCACTTCAGATCCTTTGTCCCCCGCTCTCTGCCCCTCCCCCACTTGTACTCTCATAAATAAATAAATATTTTCTAAAAATGAGACTCAGAAGAAGAAACTCCAAGCGCAAAGTACTAAAGATTTTACCAGGCTGAGGAGACCTAAAGAAAGAGAAGGACAGACCCCAACAGCTGCTGCAGCAGGAGGTGGAGTATAGACCTCATGGAGTTGGGTGTTCTGGTAGGGGAGACAACCAGATACAATTAGGCAAACCCTGTGACTCCAAAATGGGGAAAGTGCTTTGAGGGAAATAAAGTTAAGAAGGAATGAGGAACCGAGGAGACCACTTTAAAGACAGTGGTCTAGAAGGCCTCTTTCCTGAAGTGACATTTGAGCTGAGGCCTGAAGGATGTGAGAGAATAAATGCAAAAATGAGAAGAGACTTTGTGCATCTGAGAAGCAGAAAGGGGGTCCCCACAGCGAGTGACAGGGAGTGTGAGGAGGCCAGAGAAGTAGGGGCCAGACCATGTGGGGCCTCATAGACTCTGAGAAGGTGGAATTATTTTTTTTTTCTTTTTTTTAAGATTTCATTTTTAAGTAATCTCTACACCCAACGTGGGTCTTGAATTCACAACCCTGAGATCAAGAGTCCTATGCTCCACTGACTGAGCCAGCCAGGTGTCCCTGGAATTATGTTCTAAAAGTAGTTGATGAACATTGAGGATTTTTTTTATGTTTATTTATTTTAGAGAGAGAGAGAGAGAGAGAGAGACCGAGCACGAGCAGGGGAGGGGCAGAGAGAAAGGGAGACACAGAATCTGAAGCAGGCTGCAGGCTCTGAGCTGTCAGCATAGAGCCTGATGCGGGGCTCAAACTTATGAACCTCGAGATCACGACCTAAGCCAAAGTTGAGTGCCCAACCAACTGAGCCACCCAGGCACCCCTATTTACTTCTTGTACTCTGCTTTCTCACTTTGATCACATTGAAATAGAAAAGTAAAAGATTAGATACCATTCATCATTATACTTTTTAAAATAATTTTTTAATGTTTATTTATTTTTGAGGGAGAGAAAGAGACAGTGTGCAAGCAGGGGAGGGGCAGAGAGAGAGGGAGACACAGAATTGAAGCAGGCTCCAGGCTCTGAGCTGTCAGCACAGACCCTGATGCGGGGCTCGAACACATGAACCATGAGATCATGACCTGAGCCGAAGTCGGACGCTCAACTGAGCCCCCCAACAGCCCCACATTGAGGATTTTAAGCAGGGAAATTAGTAACTTGAACTATAAAAACTCCAACATCGTTTAGTTCTTGCCCATTTGTAAAATCTAAGGACAAACCTCAATAGGAGAAACTGTCTATATTACAGTAAAGCAAAGATGGGGATTATATTTTCTGGTTTTAGAGTCTGCCATAGTATGGACATTTATGGCAAACATTTTCCAAAATAGTAGGTGAATGAGAAAACTATAGCCCTCAAAAATAACCTCCTCAAATTCATGAACCCCAACTTTGTTTATTTTTAAGTCCACATTAAAAAAACAACAACAACATATCGCAGAGGTGGAAACGAGCTAAAGGAGGCAAGAAGTGAGGGGATCCAGAGATGTGTAACAAAACATTGCTATCTCATTATAGGAAGTATATCCCGGAAAAAAAACCCTGTCTGCATTCTTAACCCGTGAACTCTGACCCCAGCCTTCAGCATTGAGAAGTATCTTTCCCAGTTCAAATCCTTGATATGCTTCTGGTTTTGTAATAAAGTTGTGAGCAACAGTAATGCACTCATTAACCTGTCTGCCTTTTATCTTAAATTGGAGACACTGGAGTAATATCAATTAGCAAGAAATATTCTGTTTCTTAATAAAATCTTTCATTTAATTTTCTCCTGCATTTGGTAATGAAAACATAGGGGCGCCTGGCTGGCTCAGCAGAGCATGCGACTCTTGATCTCGGAGTAGGGAGTTCGAGCCCCATGCTGGGTGTAGAGATTACTTTTAAAAAGTAAAATCTTTAGGGGCGCCTGGGTGGTGCAGTCAGTTGGGCATCTGACTTCAGCTCAGGTCATGATCTCACAGTTTGTGGGTTTGAGCCCCACATCGGGCTCTGTGCTGACAGCTCAGAGCCTGGAGCCTGCTTCGGATTCTGTGTCTCCCTCTCTCTCTCTGCCCCTCCCTTGCTCATGCTTTGTCTCTCTCTATCTCAAAAATAAATAAACATTTAAAAAATAAATAAATAAAAAGTAAAATCTTAGAAAAAATAGAAATAAAAATATATTTAGCTTCCACAAATATTTAATTGTATGTGATCCATTTGTTAAAAGATGTCTTAATTCCATGATTAATTGTATACCCACCTATATGAGTATATGTATGTATATATACACCAAAAAATCTCCCTGTTGCTTAGTTTTAAGTTGTTTTTTTTCTAATTATTTTTTTTCTAATTATTTTGAGGGATTGAGAGAGAGAGAGAGAGAGAGAGAGAGAGCGAGAGAGCGAGAGCACATGCATGACCCAGGGAGGGGCAGAGAGAGAGGAGAGAGAATCCCAAGCAGGCTCAGTGCCGTCAGCACACAGCCCAATGTCGGGCACTATCTCACGAACCGAACCTTGAGATCATGACCTGAGCTGAAATCAAGAATTAGGTGCTTAACCGACTGAGCCACTCAGGTGCCCCTCAAGAAATTCTTTTGAGAAGTAAATACTGAATGACAATTTAGAAATACCTTATTTTGGGGCTTCTGGGTGACTCAGTTGGTTAAGCGTCCGACTTCAGCTCAGGTCATGATCTTACAGCTCGTGAGTTCGAGCCCCTGCATCAGGCTCTGTGCTGACAGCTCAGAGCCCGAAGCCTGCATCGGGTTCTGTGTCTCCCTCTCTCTCTCCCCCTCCCCCACTCACACTCTGTCTTTTTCTGTCTCTCAAAAATAAATAAACATTAAAAAAAATTTTTATCTTAAGGGCTTATCATTTTCAAAAGTTTGTAATCTAGAAATAAATAGTTCACTGGAAGAGGAGACTAAGATATTTATAGTCATCTCCTCCTTCCCCCAGAGCTTCATATATATGAAACAGATTATTAACAAAGGCGTCACTAAAATCAGTGGAAGAGTCCACTGGCCCCAAAATATCTCCCCTCCACACTGTTTGGAACCTAAAATTTCAAACTATTAGAATCTGGGTTAAGGAATTTTCCCCATAAAGCCTTAGTTTAATAGGAGTTCTCATTCCTGAGCTTTGCTAAGATTTGATTATAAGGAATAAGTTGGAATGTTTCTAATAGTTTTGGTGAGGAGGCAGAGGGGAGAGTGGGGATTCTTGGTGGGAGGCAGGGGAGACATTACCTACCAAGAGGACTTTAGGCTGTGGGAGAGACAAAGCCCCTGCTTCATAATTAGGATATGTCTGCTTAGGCAGAAGCCATATGTAAAACTGATAGTACTGTACTCATTGTCTGGGTTGTAGAATGGATATGATAAGATAAACTACATCATTCACGAACACTTCTGTCTCTTGTTGAGCATAATGCCAGTGCCTCCACAGTCTGGAAGTAGAGTCCAGAAAACAGTCTAGTTGAATTCTCAGATGGGTTTTTGGCAAGAACACAAGGTGGCTTTATACAGTTTGTCTCCGATGCTTTTCACTGAGTGTCTGAAAGAAAAGGGAGGATTTGTGGACTCGATTAAAACAAGGAAGTAACCCAGTGACTTAAAGAGGCAAGTTGTGGAATTTGAATCCTAAAATAAAAGCCCTCCCTCGTTGACTTTTCAGCCATGGGAATAACCAGTTGCTTCATTGTGTGTTTTGTCAAAGTGCCTCAGCCATTTGGCTGGCCTGATGGTTACCTGCTGCCTCTTTTTCTAGCCTTTGTGTCCTTTGTTGTCGCCCGGCTGGTCACACATGTGTACCGGGGCCCTAGGGCACCAAGCATGCCCTCAGGGAGCTAAGTGCTGCCAGATGTGGGGAGCAAGGGTTGATTCACATGGCCATAATTTCCAATAGCTAATTTTACCTGTTTTCTTTCGGTTTTGGGTTTCTTTCCTAAAGAAAAATCCATTTGGAGTTGGGTTTTACCTCCCTTTAAATTGCAGTCTTGTCTTATTAACACTAATCTTCCAGCCCCACCCACCCCCAAAATGAAAGTGTGAGAAGGATGGAGAAGATATGTGATATTAAGTCTGGGTGATTAATGTTTTTACTTCATGATAAAAAATAAGTAGAATGTTTTTGTTTTACTGGACTCTGACTTCAAAGTGAAGTTTCATTAACTCGGTCTTTCTCATACACAAATCATTTACACCGAAATAGGTAATATTTTAGATCAGGATGTTTTAGGTGGAAATTTTATCTAATCTCTGATTAAGATATTGGTTGTTCAAAGCTCTAGGTTTTTAACTAGCTAATTCTGAAAACTGGATAAGTAGAGGGAAAGAATCCAGCCTTTAGCTTGATTTTATATATAAATTGAACCTCAGGTTGATCAAATACTTTGATGAAAGAAAGGTTTATAGAGAGGTATGCCAGCCAAGGAATGAAGAAGGACTGATAAAATATCCCCAGTTGGCCAACCCCTGATGAATTAATGGATCAAGGCACTGACTGTCAATGACTGCTAACATCACAAGAGAGAGAAGTGGTCAGAGCACAGCACCACCCGTTAAATATTCTTGCCAAAAAAACTGAGCTTGAATCAAAATGGGTATCTAGGCTTCATATCAGTCTATAGGAAATATAAGGGACAGGGAAACATGTTAAATGACACCACTGAGATATAACTAGTGAATTCCAGAATGTGGGAGATGCTACGGACAAATAAATCCATTTCTTTAATAAATCACATGGAAGGAAAAAAAAGGAGAAAAATTGATTAAAACACAAAAAAGACATGTCAGTCAAATGCAAAGTGTAGACCTTATTTAGATCCTATTTTAACAAGCCATTTGTTAGATCTTTAAAAATTGTACACACAGGGCGCCTGGGTGGCTCAGTCGGTTGAGCGTCCGACTTCAGCTCAGGTCATGATCTCACGGTTTGTGAGTTCAAGCCCCACGTCGGGCTCTGTGCTGTCAGCTCGGAGCCTGGAGACTGCCTCAGATTCTGTGTCTCCCTCTCTCTCTGCCTTTCCCTCTCTCTCTCTCTCTCTCTCTCTCTCTCTCTCTCTCAAAAATCAATAAAAAACATTAAAAAAAATTTTTTTAATCAAATAACACCAACCTACACAGAACAATGTTATCTTATTTTGCCTCCCTAGATTTCTTCCCAAAATTCCTTACAAGAACCTCTAATATGGGGTGCCTGGGGGGCTCAGTCAGTTGAGCGTCCGACTCCAGCTCAGGTCATGATCTCACAGTTTGTGAGTTAGAGCCCCGCATCGGGCTCTGTGCTGACAGTGCAGAGCCTGGAGCCGGCTTCGGATTCTGTGTCTCCCTCTCTCTGTCCCTCCCCCACTCGCACTCTGTCTCTCTCTCTCTCAAACATAAATAAAGATTAAAAAAATAAATAAATAAAAATTATGCACACATATATATGTAAAATTGTCATATATAGGCCAGAAGGAGACTATCTGAAGACTGTCCAAATATTTGATGTTAAGAAATTACTGTTAATTTTTTAGGTGTGATAAGATTATATTGTTAAATCGTTAAAGAGAGTTTTCATCTTTAGATACACATAATGAAATATTTACACGTGAAATGATACCATGTCTGGGATTGGCTTCCAAATAACTTAGTAGGAAGGAAGGATGGTTATAGATGAAGTGAGGTCAGCATGAGTGGGTAATTGTTAAAGCTGGATAATGGGTATATGGGAGTTTGTTACAGTAATGTCTACTTTTGTGTATGTTTGAAATTTGTGATCTTGGGCAAATCCTTTAAGCAACTTGAGTCTCAGGGTTTTTTGCCTATAAAATAAGTTTAAGAATATCTTCCCAGTTTACCTTACATATGTTGTTGGACCAAATTAAATATGTATAAAGTTACTTATAAATTGCTACAACATGTCAGCTGTGTTGTTATTGTTGTTATATACAGCTTGTGAAAAGATAGTTTTCCTACTAAGAAAATTTGGTAGCTTTTTCTGCTTCAGCAAGCAGTATAGCTGTCCCATGTGCATTATATCAATTAGAAAACTCTGGAATAGGAATGCAGTTACGTGGTCATCAGGGTGTTTATTAACCAGTTTGTAATAATAGAGTAATTACAAGAATTCATTTGAAAAATTTTCAAATATAAATTTCTCAAAGCCTAGTCAATTAAATGCAATATAGACAACAATGCTATTAATTTTTTCACTCTGTATTAAGAATGTTTCTAATTTTTTATTTTCCTTGATTAAAAAAATTTTTTTTAATGTTTATTTTTGAGAGAGAGAGAGAGAGAGAGAGAGAGAGAGAGAGAGAGAGAGAAAGGGGGGGAGGGGCACAGAGAGGGGGAGACACAAAAACCGAGGCAGGCTCCAGGCTCCAAGCTGTCAGCACAGAGCCAGACACAGGGCTCGAACTCATGAACCATGAGGTCATGACCTGAGCTGAAGTCCAGCACTTAATCGACTGAGTCACCCAGGTGCCCCTTTATTTTCCTTGATGAAAAAATTGCTTGAATTTCATGTATTAATAAATATTACAAATTACTTGTGTTATAATATATAGAAACCTAATTGTTACAATGCTTTCTCTCCTTTTATTTGTTTTGTTTGTTTTCTAGTTCTTTTTTCCTTCCTTCCTTCCTTCCTTCCTTCCTTCCTTCCTTCCTTCCTTCCTCTTTCCTTCTTTCTTTCTTTCCTTCCTTCCCTCCTTCTTTTCCCACCTTCTCCCCTCCTGTCCTTCTAACACTTTATTGTGAATTATTGTGCATTATATTGTGAATTATAATGCATAGGGAGAAACATGTATAAAACAAATGTACAATTTAATAAATGGTTACAAAGCAAACACCTATATAACCACTGTGCCAGTTAAAAAAAAATTTTTTTTGAACATTGCCTGCACCCCAGAAGAGCTCTGCATACCTTTCCCAGCTCAAATCTCTTCCAGCTCTTAGGTAATCACACCCTTGACTTTAATAGTATTCACTTCCTTGCTGTTGTTTATAGTTTTACCCCCATGAGTAATTCCTTAACAGTATGATTGAATTTTGCCTATTTTTGAACTTTATAGAAGTAGAATCATACAAGTAGGTATTCTTGTTTTGTGTGTCTGACTTCTTTGACTTATTTTATATATATATATATATATATATATATATATATATATATATATAATGTTAACTTTTTTTGAGAGAGAGGGAGAAAGAGAGAACATGTGCACTAGGAGGGGAGGAGCAGAGAGAGGGAGAGAGAGAGAATCCCAGGCAGGCTCCACACTCAGCATGGAGCCCAACTCACTACTGTGAGATCATGACCTGAGCCAAAATCCAGAGATGGATGCTTAACTGACTGAGCCACCCAGGCACCCCAGCTTACTTTATATTTTAAAGATCCATCCATACTACTGTCTTACTATAACTGTAGTTCATTAATTTTGGTTGCTATATAATCTTTCATTTTATGAATTCATCATAATTTATCCATTCTATTGTTGATGGACATTTGAATTATTTCCACTTTTTCCTGTTGCAAACATTCTTGTGTATGTCTTTTGGTGTATCTCTGTATGCATTTCTGTTGTGTGTATACCTAGGCATGAGCCGGTGACTTCATATTGACTATTTTCCAAAGCGGTCATATCAATCAACACTCTCTGCAGTAGAATATGAATGTTTTTGTTGTTCCACATCCTCATTGGTAGTTGCATTGACTTTTAAAATGCTTTCTTTTAGAGGTACCAGCGTGGCTCAGTTGACTAAACATCTGACTTCATCTCAGGTCATGATCTCACAGTTCATGGGTTCAAGCTCCACAGTAGGCTCTGTGCTGACAGCTCAGAGTCTGGAGCCTGCTTCAGATTCTGTGTCTCCCTCTCTGTCTCTGCCCCTCCTCTGCTAGCATTCTCTGTCTCTCAAAAATGAATAAAAATGTTTTAAAAATATAAAAATAAATAAAATGCTTTCTTTTAAGTATTATGAAACATTATAAATGTATAAATAATATAAAATATTATTAAATATTAAAACAACATAGGTAAATTACATTTATTGTTTATTACCCATATGTTCTTGTAATTTAAACATCTGGATTTTATTTGAGGAGTGCATATGTGAGGCAGGGGTGAATAGAAGTATTTCAGAGGTACATAAACTCTTTCTGGTTATTGATGTCCACTTGCTAAATTATGTCTTCCTACTAACCTAACTACTACTCTGAAGACCAGGAAAAAAATAATACCGCTTTAAAAAAGGAGAGAGAGATGCCTGGCTGGCTTAGTCAGTAGAGCATGTGAATCTTGATCTAAGGGTCATGAGTTCAAGCCCCACATTGGGCTTGAGAGCTTATTTAAAACAAAAAAATGGAGAGAACATTTTTGTAACTTTTCATTCGTGGTGATATCGAATCTATATTGAGTGATAACGTCTTGATTGCTATGTGCCAGGCACCATGCTAATAAGTACTTAATACATGTGAACTTACTTAATCCTTATAACAATTTTTCCCATTTTTTAACAAATGAAGAAACTGAGGCACAGAGTGGTCAAGTAACTTGCTGAAAGTTGACAATTGGTTAATCTTAGAGCCAGAACTGAAGTTAGTCCAGTTTCGCTGGCTCTAATTTGTGAACAGTTACTAAGTAGACCTCCTGCCCATATTGGTGAACTTTGGGTAGAGTGACAGTAATCCTCCGGAGCCACCGTATTTCCTCTCAGGTGGCTGAATTGGGGCTTGAGATGTTTACTCTGGTACTAAGGGTTAGGTAAGAGGGGTTGCTTGAACTTCAGAACAGACTTATTTCCTTTCACTTGCTCCAGAAGTTGGAAGAAGCTGAAGCCATATGAGTTCCGGGGCAGGTACCGGTTTTATCGGAGTGAATGAGACTTGGCCTCCTCCTCTCTTCTCTAGTGTTTTCAGGGGGCACTCAGCCTTCATTCCCCTTGGGGCTTGAGAGGAAGATGTTGAGAATGGGAGGTAGGAGGCCATAGAGGAAATTTTTTCAGTTTCCCTAATTGTCCAATAATGTGCAACACATTCTTCTGTAGAAAAGCTACATTGTAAACATCAGAAACCTTCCCAGACTGGCTCAGAAAACCTATAATGTAGCTAAAATAGTAGGTGTTTGCAGCTGAATTGTTTCTAGTTTTTTGTTTTCATTGCAAATGTGTAGGACTTCAGTTATAGGCAAATGGGCTAGCCTGAGAATTTAGCTACATTATTTATGTAGGAAAATAAACAGCTTTCCAAACAGCTAAGACCACATATTTATCTGGGTATAGAAAAACTGCTTCAAGAAAACTGTATAATAAGCACTTTTTATAATAAAGTGAAAACCATGTCTAATAAGATAGGGAATCATTTTCTATGGACACACTGTCACTGGGACCAAATTTTGATTAGCTAAGATAGTTAAAAAAATTCTATCAATACAGGGGCACCTGGGTGTTTCAGTTGGTTGAGCATCCAACTCTTGATTTCAATTCAGGTCATGATCTCACGGTCCATGGGTTCAACCCCCGAGTCAAGCTCCGTGCTGGTAGCGCAGAGCCTACTTGGGATTCTCTCTCTCTCTCTCTCTCCTCCTCCTCCTCCTCCTCCTCCTCCTCCTCCTCCTCCTCCTCCTCTCTTTTTGCCCCTCCCCCATCCGTGCTCGCACATGCTTTCTCTCTCTCAAAATAAATAAACTTTAATAAAAAGTATAGCGATGCAAAAAATTCATCTGCTTTTCATTTGTCATACATGGACTTTTATTTAGCAGCCTACTTAAAACATTGAGACGTATTCATGTAGCTTCCTGAATGACTTGGAGATCTTCAGACTTGCGTGGCAAAAGGAATGATTATTAATAATCTGCTTCAGGCTACAGGCTAGAATAATTCAAAAGGAAATGTGCATTACTAATACAGCAGAGCCCATAAATTCTCAGTGTCAGTTTGCCACTTGTGGCTGAAAATTGCAGTCAGGCTGGTTGGCTAGAGGCAAAAAGATTAGAGTTACATAATATTTATGAGGTCTGAAGTTAGCAGTCACCAAAACCAAATATTGTTAATCTTTCAGATTACTCAGTGAAGTCAGCATCATCTAGTCGTGACAGTGGAGTTGAGAGTAGATTTGGTAATGATGAAACATTAGTTATAAGTATAAATTCTGTCCATGTCGGTCCACTGCTACCCCCCTTTACAGGATATATAGCTTTCTTATTTTGTATATTATGTCCAAAATAAGTACCTGAGGGACCCCACACCATTGGGCAAAAATCTACTTGCTGCCTAAGGTTTTATAAGGCAAAGGTGGGAACAAAACTTCCCTCACTCTGCAGTATTTCTCTAAAATTTCCCATGTTGAACTTCCATGAGGACTTCTTGCCTCTCTGTACATCATCACGATGGCCACGCCCCAAACACTTTTCTGATCCCAGCCAGCATGTTACATCACACTGTGCTCAGAAACAATGAAGTGTCCAGCCCTGTGCTCTCCTTCTGTGCTCGAGTGTACTCTTAGGAGTCTGACTTGCATAGTATGTGAGCGGCTGAAGGTCTGGACCCTTGAATCACTCCCCAGCAGCACATGTGGTTTGTGAAGTGCAAATGAGACACGTGTGGATAACTGGACGGTTCCACCATCAAGAAGCACTAGTCCCAGAGCTGTTCCTGGCTTACAGCCCAGGAGCAAGTGCAGGTCAGTGCTCATTGTAAATGCTTGTTTTTTCACATATACACAGCATCTAGATTTAAAATAACCCTTCCATTTCCCATACTTCTTAGAGTTCTTTAGGAAAGATACATTTTTTTTTTAGTGCTGGATGAGATACTTTTTAAACTTTTTATTGAAAATTTTAAATATAGGGAAAAGCACACAATAAACTTCATGCTCTTACCTGTAGATCAGATATTTTTAATGGGAAAAAACTAGTCATATTTTTTTCTGTCATCTGTATAGCATAATGATTTTCCAAACTTGTAGGTGGAGTAGGAAGTAGTATTCTGAAACTCATGAAGGAAAATGCATCAGGAGAACATTTGCTTTAAGGAAGCAATAGACGATTCCCCGCTTCTTGTCCCTCTCCTACAACCCTAAGACATATTGCTCTTCTCAGGGGGACATCAAACTAAATACAAGAGGATCCTAGTAACTAGAGCTAAACAGAATCCTTGTTCAGAAGGCTGGCAGATTAGCCTTTTTTTTTTAATGTTTATTTTTTTTAGAGAGAGAGTATGAGCGGGGGAGGGAGAGAGAGAATCCCAAGCAGGCTCCGTGCTGTCAGCACAGAGCCCATCGCAGGCCTCGAATTCATGAACTGTGAGATCATGACCTGAGAAGAAATCAAGAGAAGAAATCACTTATCCAGCTGAGCCACCCAGGTGTGCCTGGCAGATTAGTTTTAAATTTATTTTTATTTAAAGTTCCTGGCCTCTTTCACTGTTGTAAGACCAGGGGAAGGTTTGTAATTGTGCTGCTTGCTTGATGCATTCAGGTATTTGCATGCTTGTGGGCACAGTTATAGTTATGGAAGGGCTGAATCGAGATAAGAACCCAGCACTAAAAAGATTTATGGTCACTCCAGCATAACCCAGACATGTAATTCAAAATAAAGCAAGACTAAGCTATAAAATGAGATAAGTAATATGGACAATATATATATAAATAATATAGATACGTAGATTTATTTAAATCTTAAAAAACTCTTCCCCACCCCTTCCCTCCCTGCCATGATTAGGTCATTGCTTTTTGGGGGAAATATTTTATTTTATTTTTTTTTAATTTTTTTTTAACGTTTATTTACTTTTGAGACAGAGAGAGACAGAGCATGAACGGGGAGGGTCAGAGAGAGGGAGACACAGAATCCGAAACAGGCTCCAGGCTCTGAGCTGTCAGCACAGAGCCCAACGCGGGGCTTGAACTCACGGACCGCGAGATCATGACCTGAGCCGAAGTCAGCCACCTAACCGACTGAGCCACCCAGGCGCCCCGGGGGAAATATTTTAAATATCAAACCCTTCCAAAAAAGTCTATCCTTTTTTTTTTTTTTTTGATGTTTTTAGTTTACTGGCACTTTTAGCACTTGTTAGCCTACCAGTCCAGCACTTCATATTTGGGAAGAGGGAGGGTATTTGTGGGGGGAGAGACAGAGTAAGAAATGTGAATGGGCAATAATGGAAATAAAAGTCTAGTTAACCCATCAGCCTAACTCACTTCTTTCCAATGAAATGAGTGTATGAGTCTGTATGTATGACTTTTTTAAATGTTAAGGAACATAAAAATATGACACTGGAGTATGTCAGTTGTTTTAACTTAACTCTTTAAACTTTTTTTAAATGTTTATTCCTGAGAGAGAGAGAGAGAGACAGAGACAGAGACAGAGATAGAGTGTGAGCAGGAGAGGGGCAGAGAGAGAGGGAGACAGAGAATCCGAAGCAGGCTCCAGACTCTGAGCTGACAGCACAGAGCCTGACATGGGGCTCGAACTCACGAACTGCGAGATCATGACCTAAGCTGAAGTTGGTTGCTTAACCAAATGAACCACCCAGGTTTCCCTAAATTTAACTTTTTAAAGAAAAATAAGTTTAAATATTATACAAAAAGAAATTGCTGTCTTATATTTATGCAGAAAGTTTGAAAAAAATCCATTTATAATAGCATTTATAATCCATTTATAATAGCCTAGGAATAAACAAATAATAACAAATATACAGGACTTGTATGAAAAAAAACCATTAGACATCTACTGAGGGATGTTTAAAAAGTCTGTGGTACTTGGGGCGCCTGGGTGGCTCAGTCGGTGGGTGGCCGACTACGGCTGGAACCTGCTTCCGATTCTGTGTCTCCCTCTCTCTGCCCCTTCCTGCTTGCTCTCTCTCTCTCTGTCTCTCTCTCCAAAAAATAATAAACATTAAAAAAAAAAAACCCTATAGTACCTATGAAGACATCTCTCTTTTTTTTTTTTTTTTAACATTTTAACGTTTATTTTTGAAAGAGAGACAGAGACACCGTGAGTGGAGGAGGGGTGGAGAGAAAGGGAGACACAGAATCTGAAACAGGCTCCAGGCTGTGAGCTGTCAGCACAGAGCCCGATGCGGGGCTTGAACCCACGAACCGGGACATCCTGACCTGAGCTGAAGTTGGATGCTCAACCAACTGAGACACCCAGGCACCCCCAGACATCTCTTAAATAAGACAACTAAGTATTTTAAAGAGTCAGATTCTCCCTAGATTAATCCATAAATTCAATGTAAGTCCAATTATGTGGCCAAAAACACTTTAAACAAGGTTGAAATGCAAATGGAAAACAATAATTTGAAACAATAGAGTGCACAAATGTTTCATAT
This sequence comes from Panthera uncia, assembly GCF_023721935.1. NCBI lineage: Eukaryota > Metazoa > Chordata > Mammalia > Carnivora > Felidae > Panthera > Panthera uncia. The sequence goes on along the minus strand of NW_026057584.1, from coordinate 60,286,123 downwards.
TTCTTATTCACAGAGCACTCTTAAAAATCAGTCAAGTAAAAAACAACTCAAGAGGCCTAAATAAGATTTCACAAAGGAACATAGATACATAAAGAGATCCTAATAGTATCTGAGGAAAAACAAGTAAAAGCAAGATATCATTTTTTGTTTATCAGATTGACAAAGATTTTAACAATAATATTGGTGATGATGTAGGGAGATAAGCACCACTGAGAATGTAACTTGCTATTATGCGGAAAGCAGTTTTGCAAATGGCAGAATTTTGCATATTTCTTAACCTATGAATTCTGCTTCTAGGAACTTAAGCTAAAAAGAATAATTGGTCACATGTGCAACTGTATTTGTAAAAAGCATATTATGCAAGACAAAAACAAAAACAAAAAAAGAAACAAAAAGAAATTACCTAAATGCTCATCACTGGTTTAAAAAAGTGCTATGTTACCCATCGATATAAAGGAATACTATGAAACAAATAAAACAACCCAAGAGGCCTAAAAAGAATTGTGTAGCTCTGTATTTGTTGTTAAAGATGGATATCTTCCATATATTGTAGAGAGACATTAATTGCTTTCAAAAAGCAGCTTAACAAAACTACATGTACAAACTGAATATTTATAAAATATGATACATTAATGTGAAATGTAATAGCAATATATTAATGAATACTTTGAGAAATGTTCTAAAGTGTGTTTGCAGCGGTCATCTCAGGAAGCTTTTTACTGTTCGTAACTTTTACTGTTTATGCTGTTTTAATATTATAAAAATAATTAATACCACACACATACCATTTTCATAGTAAGAAAAACAAAACAAAAAATAACAAGAAAAACAAAACATGGGCTTTCCATGGACTATGGCTCATTCTGTGTGGTTTCAGGAGAGGACAGAGCACATCCACTCAAGAGGATGACCTTTGAGAAGTGGGTTCGGAATGAAAAAATTAATGCTGGACACTGTCTTCTTCACAGCTGCTGAAGACCCACTAAGGAGCTTCCATTGGGAAGATTGTATGTCACGTCCATACTTGTTATTAGAAAGCACTTGGTCATATGGAACAAAGTAGGATGATTGTCCAGAATAGTATTCTGGCACACTGAATAGCCACATAGACCAAATCATCCCTCGGTCAGACCCAGTGTAAAGGTCAGTCATGACAATGAAAGGCAAAGGGGCTGTGGAGTTGTTGTTGGTGAGCTCACACCTATTATTTCCATGTTCCTTACCAGGTCCTTTTGACTCAGGGCTGGAACAAAATGATTTGCAGCTATTTCTAAAAACTGGTTCTGCTTTTTCTTTTTCTCCTCTCCACTTCCTAGGCGCCATCAGCAGGTAAAGACAGGATTATTGTCCATAGTGGGGGCAGTGTCCTCATTTGTGTTGTGGTATATTTTTATAGACACCATACACCTGACACTATCCTTAAGCCCAGTCTCATTTGTGGCTGGGCTCCCCAAATTTTATTCTTCTCAAATGAAAAAGTTTTCATAGATTTCTATCTAATGCTTTTTTAAAAAAAAAAATTACAGTTTGGTATCTCAGAAATCTGTCCCTGTGGGTGTTCACTTGGATTCTGAAAATGGAGCTAGGTCTTGAAGTGGTTTCTGAATAAATAATGAAACATGTGTTCAAAGTCTGTAACTCTTCCTTCTGCTTAACCACATCCTAGATAACCCGCCAATGGTAAGTGTCATTTGTGTGAATAGATTCTCTAGTTTTAGTTTTCAAGGCCCTTTTTCTTATTCTAGCTGTCCGAATGATTAATGTGACTAGGAAAATACTGTTGACCCATTTAAATCATGTCAAACAACATCCAGTGCTCATCTACATAATGAAATACACACTGAACATTACATCTTGAGTGTGGGAGCCAGTGAACTACAAAATAATGTTTTACTCATGTAGCTTATAAAATAAAATATAAGACATTATGACTAACTATAGCATTAAATATTAAACTATTCAAATGGTAACTGTCAGCGAAAATCACCTGTAAACTGAAACAGCTAATAGCATTTCTGCTTTTATAGTTAATTAGAGGAAGTGAGGGTGGTTGCATGCAACAGTGTGAGATTAAGAAAAGTCTTTATGTCAAAGCACGTTTTAATATTATTTGACTCTTATGAGATTTGTTGTGTATAGTTGAGTTTTTTCAATTGTTAATCAGTGGTTGTGAAAATAACAGTTTATTGAAAAATTAAAAAATTGTTTGACATTTTTATCATGGTTTCATTAAATTGGTCCCTGAATAATTTTAAAAGCAGCTAATTTATAGTTGAAACTATTTTGATCAATGATCAGATAACAAAGATAAGCTTTGACTGCTTTTACAATATTTAAACTTTGTAAGGACATCATTTGCACAGTGTTTAAATAAATGCAAATTTTAAAGGCACTGAATTTAGGCTATTAGGTTTCCATGGTTACACCTTTCCAAGTTATTTTGTGTACTGTGTAAATAGATCTGTGAGTCACTGATAATTATTTGTTTTTTTGTTTGTTTGGTTAGTAATTCTGTGTGTAGCTGAATTTAATACAGTTCACATGGCTTGCTTTGGTTTATGTATATTTTGGTGTTTGTGATTGACAGTGATTGAGCATTTCTTATGGAGTGCTTGCCTTTTTTGTCATAAATGATGTATGTTGGTGGTGCTTGAAATGTAAATAAGTTCTTCCTGTATCACTGTTTAATAAACAGGAATTTTTATGCAAAGAAGACTTCTTGGTACAATAAACAATAAGGTTTGGTGAGCTCTAGAATATTTCTATTAAATAGTTGCACACTGAAACAAATATATTGAAAATCTTACAAACTTTAAGTGATTGAGTTTACCAAGGACAATGTAACAATTTATGGATAAACACAGTATGGACTGAACACTGTTTAGTAACAGAATAAAAAATAGCATCTGCTGTCACTCTTAAAATTGTTTGTAATAGTGAGCTTTATAGGGAATGTCTTCAATGCCAAGTAGAATCTTTCTAAAACATGATTTCTCCTATCTCACCTTTTGCACAGATATCAAAACTATTCTGACTAATGTGTTTGGAATGATATGATTCTTGAGAAAAGCTGGGGTCTTTTATGCCTCTGAATGGAAAAAGAGATTTTCCTTAGACTTCACCATTAGCCATCAGGATTCTAGAAAGGAAGGCCTCACCAAGAATTCTCAGAAAAATGTCAAAATTAGGCTGTGCATAATTCATCCTAGCGAGTCTGACTCTTCTCTCAATACACTACAGTCATGAGATGCTATCCGGTTTGTAAAGTATTAATACATCTGCAGCCCCCATTGATGGTCAGGATGGTCCTATAATGAAGGCAGGAGAGGCCCTGTGCTCTGGATAGTGTGGTTTTTAAGTAGCAGCTCTGAGACCCAATCTAGGATCTTATGAATACTTTGTGAATGGCCAAAGCACATTTTGAAATTCGGGCTGGTTTCTACCTACTGATTAGTCCATTTTACAGTGCCCTCCTTCCATCATACAACCTATGATCACAATTGCAATTTATCAAGTGCTTACCTTGTGTCCCTTTCCATACCTCATGTCGTACAATTATCAAAGCAGCCCTGTGAAGAAGGTATTACTGTTCCTGTTACCGGATGAGGAAACTAAGGCTTAGAGTGTTTCACTAACTTGTCCAACTGAACCAACTATTGCTCAAAGAAGGAAAACCAATTTAAGCAAGAACTCAAGTAAATATAATGCCACGTGCATTCACAAACAAAATATAAAATTTTTTAAAGTTTATTTACTTATTTTGAGAGAGACAAAGACAGCACGAGTGGGGGAGGGGCAGAGAAAGAGGGAGCTAGAATCCCAAGCAGGCTCCACACTGTCAGCATGGAGCCTGACATGGGGCTTGAACTCACGAAACCGTGAGATCATGACTTGAGCCTAAACCAAGAGTCAGATGCTTAACCAGCTGAGCCAACCATACACCCCTAAAATTTTTTTTAAGTTTATTTATTTTGGGAGAGAGAGACAGAGTGAGAGCAGAAGGACAGAAAGAGAGAATCCCAAACAGGCTCCGCACTGTCAGTGCAGAGCCCAACACAGGGCTTGAACTCACAAAATGTGAGATCATGATTTAAGCCAAAATCGAGTTGGATGCTTAACAACAAAGCTACCCAGGTGTCCCTCAAATGTTTAAGTTCCATAGTATTTACTTCTTTTTACCTCCAAATTGGCTGTGTTTTATTTAGGCATGTTAGGGTTGTTTTTCTTTTTGTAACATTCCACTAAATGTTCAATACACCTCACATTAGACAATAAACATGTTTCAAATATTGTATACATCAGATGTTTTGGTATTGTGGTTATATTGAAGACGTTAGTCTAAAACTGAGATGATGGGGGTACCTGGGTGGCTCAGTCGGTTTGAATGTCCAACTCTTGATTTTGGCTCAGGTCATGATCTCATGAATTTGTGGGTTTGAGCCCTGCGTCAGGCTCCTCACTGTCAGAACAGAGCCCTCTTAGGATTCTCCCTCTCTCCCTCTCTCTCTCTGACCCTCCCCCCTCATGCCCTCTCTCTCTCTCAAAATAAATAAACTTAAAAAAAAAATAAAAATGAGATGAAATAAATAAGTAAAAATGAGATCATGAATTTGTCATTCCACCAAATGTGAATAATCTTGGTCAGCTAAGGTTTTCAAGTAATACTGTTTTCAGATTGAAAAGCAGCCTGCTTAATACAGATAGAATACATGTTTTGTTAGGGGTGATGTGATAGTTTTAATTTTTAATCTTAATCTTCAGTACAAAAATAATGGTCTTATAGTTGAGCATTCGTTAAAATAAAAAAAAAAAAAGACAAGAGTTTGTAAGTAGGCTTCTGTGGGACTCCTTTTAAGCCTGTGCCATTTTAATGCATTGCACTTTTTGCATTCATGCCTAAAGCTGTGGAGTGATTATTCACATGGTTAACTAAGTCTGTACGGTTTAATTGAATATAGAACTATTTGTGGCAGCATAACTACATCAGTCCAAACTTTTTCTTTTAGTAAAGAGGTTACTGTTTATTTTCTCTTCATTTTTTCTTGTGAAAATAACCCCTTGGTGAGTAATCTTGGCTTCTATTGTCTTAAATCTATATAATCTCAACTGCAGAAGGTTAGAAATATATTGTTTTCCTGGACCTTTAGCTTCCTCATTTTGGGTTGTGATTATTGACCTACCTACATATCTATCACTCCTGTTGCCTGGTTACAGAGCAGAAACAAAACTCCCCAAATTGTCAAAATACCATGGTAGAATTTATATTTAAATGTTTTCTTTTTATTTAATGCCTTTCACTTGGAATTGTACAGTGAAACATTCTCAGAAAAATATTATGATGTAAAAAAAAAATTTTTTTTTTTTTTGGTGTTGATACTGCAGTTTTGGTCAAAGCTCTGAGCTATTTTATACCAGTTGTTTGCATAAATAACTTTAAATGGTTCATAAAAAGATAGAAAAATACACCCAAAAATATAACTAGAGCATGTTGCATATAGAATTCAGTTGACACTATTGTAAGATGAGGACTAAAATTATACTCTTTTCAAATGCTTTAATACAATTGAAAAATTTTCATGGTAAAGTTGTGCCTTTGATCACAAACTGTAAGTCCCAACGTCTTCTATTAAAGCGTATTGTTATCCAAATAAGTAATATTTTGAGTAGTGTTTTATATGACAGTAGTATTTATAAAGTATTTTTTTAATTAAAGAAGGACTTTCTTACTATATCATTTTTTTAAAACTCATGATATTTTTATATGAACTTTCTCTAAAGTTGAATTCCATGTGTGATTTCTGTGAAATTGCTCTTTCTGATTCTTATTTATGTGCTTTAATATAGAATTTTTCTATGTTCCTCTTCTGTAACCAAATTGTGTGGTAACAGGAATGCTTCTTTTGAGAAATTTTGGAAGGTTGAAGTTTGCCAGATGTTCTGCACTAACCTACCTAGAAGAGTTACATTCTCTGGGTATCAGGAGTGTGTGAATTTCTTTCCTCTTCCTTTGATGAAATGAACATTTGCTTTTGGTTCGTTTTGGTGTTGTACTTCTACTCTCATCAGAGTTTGCCTTTTATTCTGTATTTAAATGATATCACGGCATCCAGAAAATCTGGCAAAGAAAATGATATTTTGATGACATTTTCCACAGGGCTCAACTAGAATGAATTATTACATTTTAACCACAGCCCTAATAAACAGCTCCTTTATTTCCCCTGGAAAGACACAATATTTCTTTGTCCAAGAAGTTGCCTGAGTATATGTATTGTTGAAGTGCTAAAAAGCTGCTTTTCTCTAAACTTTAGCTGAGAGACAATGGGATTTTCTAAGCATATACTATTGCAGTGTGACTCAATATTGTATGATTCTAAAAATGAATTTAGATTTAAATTTTGAAGTAAACATTTTTTACCATAAATGGAGAAAATTCACACAACAGCCCTATTTCCTTCTATACATTAGTCATTTCCACGTAACTTCCACTTATCCACCAAATGATCTTTCAGTTTTAGATTTTGAGTTCTTACTCTAATCTTTGACTCCCCTCCCCCACCTGTGGTTGGGCCAGCCCAAAGGAATTATTTTCTAGGCCCACAAACATAAGTCTACTCTATTAACTAGGTTTTGTTTATTGATAATGTGTTTACAGACTAGGTTGGGGGTGTGTTTGTCTCCCAAGAAGAGGGGAATGCTTTTCGTTTCAGTCACATATTCCTGAGTGTTGGTGGTATATACCTTAATGAATAATCACATATCATCCAGTTGGCTTTTGTAAAGAAGAAAATGCAGTGTTTTCCCAAACCCATTTCTGAGCTTGTCATTGTCGTTATACTCTATCATTTGCTATTGCTGAATTTTTTAAAAGGAGGAGGGAGGTAGCATGGAGCCAACTTCCTGATGGAGCCTTGGGGAAGGTCATGTTTTGCCGTGACCTGGGCATCATTCTTGAATGTTGTTATTATTGGAGGAGGGTGCCCTCAGGCCACCGCCCTTCCTTTCCCCAGAAATGCTCTCTCACTGTGGCTGACTTTCTAGCTCATCTTCTCTAGAATCAGGACTCCTGGGCTTTGGCTTATGGCTTGAGGGTGAGTTCTGACATCCATAGGCTAGTACCTGTGAAGGCTACTATTTCTCCTTCCTTTGCTTACTTTTATTGGTAGTAGTGGCCCAGTTCTGTTTTCATCTGACATGATGCAGCCTCCTAACAATCGCAAATTTAGAGCTTTAAAGCAACCAGGACAAATGTTTATGTGTCAGCATAAAGTGATTTGTGATTTTTTTTTTCACTTAAAATAGTTTACACATTTCTTTTTAATTCATGTGAAATCTGTTACTGCGTTAGTAGTCTTAGCTATAACATACTTCAAGGACACACTATTGGATGTTAAGTAGAATCTTTATTTCAGACAAGTATCTATGCCAGTATATTTTAGACTTGACTTTGTGCTTTATTTTGAACATTAAAGTAAATAATCTGTTTTCCAACACCTGCATAATTGGGCCTGCATCCTCTTTAGAAATGTTGTTTAATAAACACTGTTGCTTTATCATCCAGAGGCTATTGCCAAATGCCATTAATTAGGCAAAAGAAAAGGAAAAAACAAGGTTTTTTTTTTTTTTTTTTTACAGTTTTGTAAAACAGATCCACACTTCTTATAGTGGCATCTTAGCTTGAAATCCAGGAAGCAGTGGTGTATGGTGTCCATATCCATGATTTCCTGAATTGGAGAAAAAGTGTGGAAAGCATCTGGGGAAAAGGAGGCTCTTTACCAGCTTGTTTCCTGTAAGCTCAATTGGAAGACCTTGTCTGTGCAAATAGATTTCAAAATAGAGCCTGCCCTTTGACTGTCTCCATAATTACATGGCTCACTCTGTATTTTATTTGGCAGCCAGAACAGTTAACCCCTGGAAGGAAGGGGCTGATGGCATGGCCAGCTTGGCTCCCCAGACGTGTCCATGGGAATGAATAAACCACTGTTTGGGGAAGCCCATAGCAAAAAACACAGCAGAACAGTCTTCAACTGAATTGAAACTTTTAAAAAACAAGTTTAATAGTGTTTATTATGATTGGTTTAGAAACTTACTTTGTCCTTATTGTGTAAACTGTAGAGAGGTATTAATTGTTTAAAAAAAATTGGGAGTTGGGGGAGTTCCTGTCGCTTTGATGTAATCAACATCTGTCAACAGAATGAATTTGCTTTTGTTTAGTTTCAAGGGCCCTTGTCCTTTAGCTTTGCCCAATCAGTATCTGCTTCAGCCTGGGGCATTCCCCTAGCTGATTTTTTTTTTTCTTCAACAAATGCACAGGTTATTTCTTGTGAAATGTGAGCTTCTTGTCTGCTTTATAGTCTCCTTGAAATGGGAAGGAACCTTCAATATTTCTCATTTACTTTTGAAACATGTACATCTTAGTACTAGATTATGAAAATCAATGCGAGTTATATCAAGTGATGCAGACTATTTAATTTTCCTTTCACAACATCTGTGCAAGTTATCAAACCTATCAAGCAGACAGTCAGTGCTTTAGGTCAAGAAATATAAGGCATGGATGCATTTGCAGTGTTCCCTTTTGGACTTAAAGCACACAGTGCTATAAAAGCCTGTGCTCCTACTCTAGGTAATTGGTTGGAGTTCATGAAGTGTGATCTTTCTGTGACTCTAAATCAGCACCTCGAAAATGTATTTCTGTGGTACAGTCCCTTTCGAGCCTACTGTAGGAAGCAATATTTCTAAACAGTTAAAAAATATCTCAGTTTGCTGTCACAATGTAAGTTACTTTTTTTTTTGTAAGTCATTGTATTATTTCAGCAAATCATTTGGTTAAAAATTAAAATTATCAATGATTGTAAGAGCCATATTTGAAAATGAATTAGCAAAACATTGTTTTCTCTCTTAGTAATCATAAATCATTTAAATCTGGCAGGCATTCCCCCCTTCATCCAAAATAATTGCCTCCATTTGTAAAATCAATTAGATGTTGATATGCTATAAATAATAGTTTTGTTACTAGACTTTGGCATTTGATCATTATGAAAAAATATATTCAGTAAGACATTTTACAGAGTGTCTTTTAAATTACATATTATCTCTGGTTGACATTGTTAACTAATGTAAAGTAGTACAGGCTACTTTATTGTGTTGTTTTCTAGCCAGATACTTAATACCTCTGAAATGTAACATGACAGAGGATTGATGGCTGGCTGCAGGGTGAAAGTGCTTCCCTGGAAGCATACAATGAAAAATATAGGTGTTGGTAGCCCCCACTTGAGTACAAATAAATATACTTTGTTCAGTTTTACAGCTGCTTAAAATAATAAGCATTTTAAATGTCTTTTTGAAAGTTCATTCAGGCCTCTTCCCTAAAAATACTTGTTGGCCAGAAGAAAACTCACATTTTCAAGGATAAAATCGGCTTAATTAAGGGTCATTAGTAGAGGTGCACAGAAAAACCCAGGGCTCAGTGGGTGAAATGGAAGCATTTCATTATGTGGTATAGAATGCATGAGCAGATAACAATTAAAATGGACCCTGAGTAAGAGGCCAGTAAATACAGGGCATGTTGCATGCAGCAACATTAGTTATTTAAAATGAATTCCTGCCTCCATCATACTCGAATTCTGTAATCCCACCTTTCAGACTTCATCTGTAAAGGGAAATAAAATGGAGTTTTTAGAAATTGATGCTATTACCAAATATGAAAATATTTAAAACCATAACTTAGATTTCCATTGCAAGTACAAATTTAAAACGGGAAGAATGTGCTGCACTACCCAGAGGACATATACCAATTTCAAAAGACACTCCGGCTGCACAGTGTGCTCCTCCATGGAGTGACAGAAGCAGTTGCCTGTAATTTTCGACATTCAGCTGAAACTAGACGCTGATAGAATTTTTGTGACACTGAAAATAATTCTTACTATTACCTTTGATAACAGTAAATATTCTGGTATTTATAACAAATAACGTATAGATGTACTGCCTAAGGGAACCCTATATAGAGTTTCTGTTACATAATCAACAGTAACAACACTCACTATGATCATTCTTTTAAGATCAAATTAGTCCAAAGCGGCTCCTTGCTGATCTGGGGCTCTCCTCTCCTGAGGTTTCTGATGATTTTCAATTTGTGTCTCCTTAACCCAGATTGGTCAGCTTGTCCCTTGCAATAATTAGTACACACCTGAACCTTGTTTCCTGAAAATAGCTTTAACGAAAGGGGGTGTGCTATGTGTCCTAGGTAAATGGTGGTGCCCCAGAGGCAGAGAGGCCAGTCCTGTGACTGATGGAAACCTGGCTGGTGTCCCTGCCTCTGATGATGGATGTTGTGCATCAAATTAGCCCTAACATTGACGGTAGCAAGTTGGAAAGTTAGATGCAGTTGTGATAAGGTATCAGCAGTGCTCTTATTTGTTTCTTTGTTTACTTGAGATATAATTAACATAATGTTTGTATTGTACTAATTTCCAGTGTACAAAGCAATGCTTTTATTTTATTTTTAAAAAAATTTTTTTAATGTTTATTTATTTTTGAGACAGAGAGAGACAGAGCATGAACGGGGGAGGGTCAGAGAGAGGGAGACACAGAATCTGAAACAGGCTCCAGGCTCTGAGCTGTCAGCACAGAGCCCGACGCGGGGCTCAAACTCACGGACCGTGAGATCATGACCTGTGCTGAAGTCGGCCGCTTAACCGACTGAGCCACCCAGGCGCCCCCAAAGCAGTGCTTTTATAAAGAAGGGAAATACAAAGGAAACTCAGCAAACCTTTTCTAGAATAGTATGTAGCAGTAACTATAGTTTGGTTATCCTTCGACCCTGAATATAATTGGTACTGGAGATTTTAATTTTACTCACTCTGCATTTAGAAAATTTGTTAACTACTATTTATTAGTTATAATATGATAAACAAAATAGAGGATTTTGCCCCACCTCTTTTTTTGCCACATTAATTGGAGGACCATTATCTTCTAAAGGCATGTATTTCTTAAGCCCATTTCTTCATTTCACCTGTGAAAACAGATTTTTTTTTCTAGTTTGTAATGAATAGTTAGTGAAATAAACACGGTATGGTACCTTATTATCCTGTTACCTTGTGACAGCATTTATAGGGTGTCTTTTATCAGATTGAAAGAAAAGATTTTGCTTCAAATAAAAAAGTATCATATGAAAGTGGAATTTCTGAGTAGAGTGCAGAACCGTAATTGTCAACAGATTGGATATGTTCAGGCTGTGTTCCCAGTGTTTAAGTCATGTGTGGGTGTGCCTGCATCTTTTCGGCAGTGAGCCTATCATTTGGCAGGACAGGTACATTGGCAACACTGTTCATTCTAAAAGTTAATGTCTCAAAAGCCTCAGCCAGATATCCAAGTAGAGGCCTGGTGACTTCGTGCCTCAAGTTTAAGTACATAAAAAAGATTCCCCCTGTAATGACTGTGTACTTGAACTTGATAATGCTGATAAAGATGATCTCTCTATCATGTAATCAGCTGCATTGAAAAAAATCTTCATACGTCCTAAAATTGATCGGCGTCTACATCATCCCATTGCCTGGGTTGTAGCATGACAATCAGATGCTGCTGAATGAAGGCACAAATGTCAGAGCTAAAGGAGACCTCAAAGATCATAAAGTACAACTCCCTCATTTTCTTAAGCCTTTCTGTATCAGTGGGCAACGTCTGAAGTGCTCCGCATAGAGCTTGGCACCAGGAAGCTCTCAACCAATGTTCACTATTATTGTTACTACTTGAGGTCACATAGTTAGGTTTTGGCGGGACCAGGAGCAGAACCATAGTTCCAAGGTGCCATCCGCTGCTCACCCTGGCCCATTTTTCATCATGCATATCACCATCTTATGTAATCTAATGTATTTGTTGGTTTGCTTGTTGTCTGTGTTCCGCCACAGAATATAAGCTCCATGAGAGCGGGGACTTTGTCACCTGGTTCAGTCTGTATCCAGAGCATGGCATATAGGAGGAGCTCAGTAAGTAGTTGTTGAATAAAATAATAAATAAATTTAGAGGCCTGCAGGTAAACATGTTGCAGATTTGAGAAGGGAAAGGAAAAAAAACTAACGCTTATGGAACACCTGCTTTTTAAGATGATTTACATACATATGTTAGCTCATGCTCACAACAGCCTAGTGTAGAGGAAAGCACTGTTCTTCCCATGTAATGGTGAAGAATGTGGGGCGCAGAAGTTCTGGTAACTCAGATCTGTCTGACTTCAAAGCTCATGCTATTTTCACTACTACAATGCCTCCCAATTAGGTCAGATCTAAGAATTTTCATGAAAAGTACCTTCATTCTAAATGTTGGATGGTCCCATGTTTATTTTTTCATAATTTTTCAAAAAAACTTTCCTTTAAATCTAATCCCTGAGGAAAAAAAGAAAAGCATGCTATCTACTAGAGCCCCTGCACACTATAGAAAGGCATCTAGGAATGGCAGACACAGTCCTTGGTTTGGTAGCAGGGGATGTGGAGCCTTAGGCCCCCCATTGACCACTAGAGGTGTGAGTCTTAGTTCCTCATCTGTAAAATGGTGCCATCAACAGCCGCCTGCCTACCAGACAGAATGGGTAAGGAAAAGATCGTGTATGTAGAGCACCTAGCACTGAACTTCATTAAAGAAAGTGGCCATTAAATGTTAACCACATTATTATTGTTACTAATTCCGTTAGTGTTACCAGAACAGCAATCATAACGCATACTTTCCTCCAAAGGGAAATACTTACAACCTTGTGTCTTGTCTGTGATCCTGTCTAGGGATGCAGTTAGGGAGCCTGGAGTCATCGGTTGATTCCACCTAAGTCTTTGCTTTAGCTGGGATCCAGATTTTCTGTTCCATATCCTTAGACTGCCAGCCAACTTCTGTCAGCCACCTCACCGAAGCCTGTGTTTGGTCAACGAAGGGAGCAGGGCTTGAGAGAGTGGATGGATTAGGTCAACCCAAAACCACTTTTGGAAAAATAACCTAATGGTAGTACCTTTTAATAGTTTTGTAATGCCTTTACGTTTTCTGGATGTTTTTCATGTGTATGAGAAAAATAATATATTTTGGGGAGGCAACTTGATCTGCTTTCTCACAGCTTTGGGACTTACTACATGTCCCTGGGGAAGTTACTTACCTTTGGGTGCCTCAGTATCTTCAACTGTGAAATGGAGCAATAACAGTTCACAACGCATAGCGTTCTCATTAAGATTCAGGAGCTAACATATGTAAAGTGCCTAGCACAGTAATTGACACATAGTAAGTGCTCAGTATTAGAAGCTATAATGGAGCACATATTTTCTTTCTCATTTTACTTTTTAAGCGTTCTTGAGGAAATACCATTTATTAGAATGCAAAGTGTTTTCACATACTTTTTCACATATTCTAATTAATTCCCACCTGAGACTCAAAAGAAGAAACTTGATCAGGGCCATACAGCTACCGAGTGATAGAGCCTAAATGAAAGTCCAGCTTCTGCTTTCCAACCATCTGCTTTTCCTAGGAAAATGCCCTGCCCCCATATACCAGTTGACAGTCCTAGAGCTGGTGGTGGTGTCTTCTGGGAAATATACAAGCTTCAGGGAATATGTACCTGCCTCTATTTAAAAGAACTTTTGATATTTAAAAGAAGTGGTATTGCTGCATTTTGTCTAGTATTTGGAATTGTTTAAAATAACACCAAAACGATTCTAGAAGTTTGATTCAACACAATTACATTCAACTTTATGGAAGAATGTAATTGAGTGAAACTTAGGACACTGAATCACTGACCACTGGGGTTTGTTTGTGTCCGTGCCTTTTTCCAGTTCACTTGGAGATCTTGACTTTGGAGGCCAGTACTCACCAGCAGTTCACGTTTCTATTATGTTTCACAGCTGAAATGTTACTCTAGGCCAGTAATTCTCATACTTTAATGGGCAGGAGAATCACCCTGAGGGCTCATGAAGGCACAGATTGCTGGCCTCATGCCAAAGTTTGAGTCAGTAAATTGAGAAGGGGTCCAATATTTTGCATTTTTTCCCATGTGGCGTTGATATGCTGGTCTAGGTACCACATTTTGAGAAGCAGTGCTCTGGACCAGAAGTTGATGAACTTCTGTAAATGACCAGATAGTAATTATTTTGGGCTTTGTGGGTCATACAGTCTCTGTCACAAGTACTCAACTCTGCCACTGTGGCTCAAAGCAGCCATAGATAATTATAAGCTGTGTTCCAATAAACCTTTATTTATGGGCATTGAAATCTGAATTTCATATGATTTCACATATTAAAAAATATTATTTTTCTTATCTCTTTTTAACCATTTAGAAACATAAAAAAATCATTTTTAGGTTATGGGCTGTACAAAAACAGGCAGCAGGCCAGATTTGGCCTTCGGGCTATCGTTTGCTGATCCCTGATGTGCAATTGTGATATGTTGGGGAATTTTCAAACTATTGTTTTAATTATAAAAGTAATGCAAGTGGATGGTTTAAAAAGTGGATGGTGAGAAGTATAGAAGAAGATAAAATGAATCAGGAAGTCTTCCTCCCCACCCCCAGCCCCGATCACATGCCCCGCAAATAACCACTGTTGATGAGTATCAATTTTCAGAAATTTTATAGGCATATACAAACTTATATAAATGTATAAATTATTTTTACATCAATGGGCTTTTTATACATATTGTTCAGCATGTGTTTTTTTCCTGACAATGGATGGTGGCTTCTTTACATATCAACACATAAAAATGATTTAGCTTCTTCTCCAATAGCTTCATAGTTTTCTGTTGCGTAGATATACCATAAAGATTTCCCCAGTCCCCCATTGAGGGGAATTTGTGTTATTTCCCTTTTTTTCTACTACAAAGTGAGGGTCCATCTTCGTATATCCATTATTGCATAATACCTGCAAGGTAAGGTCCTAGGAGATGAACTGCTGAGTCAAAGGATATGTGCATTTAAAATTTTGATAGATGTTTCTAAATTCCTGTTGTGGGTACTTTCGGATCCTGTGTTCATTTTGTTTCAGGGTTACACCCTACATTTCTGCTATTTAGTCTTTATCTGACTTGAGCATTCATCATAGTGAATTTTGGTATAATGCCTCCCTGCACGTGAACTTAACACAGAGTAGTAATCCTATCAAGGGCAAAAAGTGCAGCTGGCAATTTGTCCATGATTCTTGAAAGGAAAACAGCTTTAAAGAATATAAAGCCACCCAAACAGTGCCCTGAATCTAGGGTCATCCGCACATTTGCTGCATAAGGTACCACAACAGAAATTGCTCTTTTTGCAGACCTGGTACTTAGCAGATGCTTCTATATGTTTGTTTCCCGTTAGAGTGGAGTTTTCCATTGTCAAACATTTATGTAAACATAGTATTAGCTAATAAATATGCTGTGCTATTATTGTACTAGAACTCAGAATACCACTGCTTTCCTTTCTATTTGGGGCTTTTCCTTTTTTGAGCCAGTGAAGGATTAGGATAATGATTTAATAGACAACAAAGCAGCATCTTAACATGTAGCACTGTGTTAGGTTTTTTAACTTAAAATATGCCTATTTCTGCTCATAGGTTATCATAGAATTCTGTCTTCACCACTCAATCATATCTACTTACACAAGCAGTCAAGCAGTCAACAAAGAAGAAATTTCTTTTTCCGGAGACAAAGAGATATTTCACACAGTATAGTTTTGCCGGCCGCAGCTTCTCCAGCCCACCCAGTGCCTGAGGTACTGTATTGCCTATGATCTGCTGCTTTTTCCAGCCAAGATAAAGGTTAACTGCAGAAGCGATCAAATGTGTTTGCGCCTTTCATTTCTGAGCCTTTTGAATCCTAATTTTTAAAGTTGGTTTATGATTTAAAATTGTGATTTGAGAAGTTGTAACATCTGCAGTTCTATCACGTTAATTTTTTTTAACTAAACCTCTCATCTTACAGCTGCTTAGATTATTCAGAATTAGTTTCTACCATGAAATTTTCTATATTAAATTTCTAACATGAAGGTAAAATTACGTGTCTATAGTTTCTTAACTTTTTTAGAGAAATAAAAAAATTGGCTGTCAAATTGGGATCATTCAAGAGAGATTACTTGAAACCCATACACTAGGTGTTTTTTCCTAAAGCCTGCTCTTATACTTTCCATAGGATTAGTGCTGCTGTTTTTGAATCCTCTTTTAGAATAATTAAATAAAACCTCTTGCCTCAGAGCATTCTTGATTTTTTTTTTCAGAGATTACAATTCTGTGGAAAGAATCTATTTTCAAAATGCAGTATAAAGGAGGTGTGTGGGTCATGTAGGAAGAATGAGAACAGCTGAAAGAAGTATAGATTTCTCACAAAAATCACCTGCCTTCCCCCTTTTATGCGTTTTTTTTTAGCAGTAAACCCACATTAAGTATATCATACTCCCTGAAAGTGAGTGGCCCTTTTTTGTGGAAAGGGGCCAGTGAGACAGGCTACCAGAGCCCAGAAGTATATTCCTGGTATTTCCTTAGTGGGAAAGAAAAGGAAATGTCCAGAGAGATGAATGTATTGTTTTAGAAGTGTCAGTGACAATCCAGTAGCCCTTCTGCCTGTAATTGTAACCTGGCCACATCACAAAGCAGAGTGGAGACGAGAGCACAGTCTGCGGGGGAGACCGGGCAAGCTTTGGGCCCTGGTGGCAAAGCTGTAGGAGCAGGTGCTCATCCAGAGCTCAGCTGTGGTGCTTCGAGCAGTGGCATTACCTGTGTCAGGAAGGCCCCTCTGAACACAGGAATCAGTGACAGTCCTAAGCCCTGTGTGATACGCTTCACGAAGAGCAGACCCCTAACCTCAGCCCTTCCACAGTTGCTGTGATGTCAATTGAAATAGCATTATCTCCCTCAGCTTCCTGTTCCCAACTGCCGTGTACCCTTCCTGGGTACTGTTCAACAATGCTTATGTGGCACTTTCCATAAATAGATTGTAAAGAGCTGAGCAAAACCTTGGGACTGAAAGAAGCTCTGTGTGTAAAATTGTATTTATTTTCTGAATGCTGCCCACAGGTTTAAGTAAGCAGTGGAGAATGTTCTGCAAGGGTGATCAGAGTTGAATGTTTTGAGTTTTGGGGGGGTTTCTTTGTTTGTTTTTGACAAGTGATGGAAATGTTCTAGGTATTCTTTATGCACTTAAAAAAAAAGAAAGAAAGAAAAAGAAAAGAAAGCTGTTTGGTTTTGTTCTCTAGTCCCTTCTTAGTTTGGGTACAGTTGCGAAGTGTAAGAAAAGTGTCTACGTAATAGGCTTCAGAAGACTTGACAGTCAGCCTTTTACATACGTTCATTCGGAGAGGGTGTTGTGAGCTATCCTTTGCATAAATTTTATCTTTGTGTTACGAAGATGAAAGTGCTCTTAATTAGCCATTGGGCAATTTGGAAGCTTGGTGCTATTTTTTTCATCAATGGCAATAATGCTTCTTACGGGCTTGGGAGGAGGAAGAAAAGAAAACCACTGTTTGTTTTGACCAGAAGTCTACTTCAGACCAGTTTGACTCAAAGCACAGTAAGGTTAACAGACCATCCAGAAGCAGCACTAACAGGCAACGTTAAGTTCAAAAGGGCAGGGGAAGGAACTGGGGGCAGCCTGGAGGGTCTGTTGTGCTGGCTTCGGAGGTCGGTGCTCCGGCAGGAAGGGCAGAGCTCCATGAAGCAGGAGGCTGTGTCCGAAAAAATGATCCCATTGTCGTGTGCTGGGTTCTGATCTTCATTTTCAATCCTTTTTCCTCAAGCACATAAAGAAGCCAGACTATGTGACGACAGGCATTGTACCCGACTGGGGAGACAGCATAGAAGTTAAGAATGAAGATCAGATTCAAGGGCTTCATCAGGCTTGTCAGCTGGCCCGTCATGTCCTCCTCCTGGCTGGGAAGAGTTTAAAGGTGGCGTCTCACCAAGCCTCAGAAGGGCTTACAGAAGGGGCAACAAACCTTCCTCTTTGCCTTCTTTCCATTTAACTCTTCTTTTGTATACATCTAATTTGTTAAAAACCAAGTAAAGCCTGGGATGGGGGAAAGGGATTTTATTATTTTATGTGTTTTTTTAAGAGGTAACTTAAAATCCAAATTCAGTTTTAAGTATCAGGATTCCAGAGATACTTTGGGCCCAGCCAGCCTGTCCAACTTGATCCAGGGCAGACAGTTCTGACTTCTGCCTCCTTATTCCTGCCTGTAGTTTCTGCTTTTATTCCCCACATTATTTCTGTGTGCCTGAAGAGATTTGTTCTGCCTCATCCTTTGTTTCCTGTTTTCTTGCATTAGCTCTGCAAAGAAAGATTAGAGCAGATAACACAAAGCTATAGGTAATATAAAAATGTAACTATGGACAACTATCTTACTACAAGATTTAGTTCTTCCAGAATAATCTGAAACACCCTGCTTTATAGGAATCCTTAAATATATATATATATATATATATATATATATATATATATATATATACCTGTAGTTTCCAAAAGGTGGGCAGAATTTAAGAAGTGAGTCCTCAGGAATGAAATCACTTAGGGTATCATTTGTGTAATAAAGTTGTTACAGCAACATAACTAAGCTTAATGTGAATATCAAATAACACAAAGAAATATTACAGAAATAGTTAATTTTTAATAAAAGATTTTGTTTTAGAATTTTATGACTTATGAGTTTATGGAGATATCTTCATGTACTCATAAAACTCAATTTTATTTTTGTTCTTTTTTAGTTTGAGAGAGGATTTTTTTAGTTCGAGTTTGAGAAAAAATACTCTCCAAAGTATTTTTTTAAAACAATGGATTTATTCAGGTATGAAAGAAATCAAGATTTGTGAAAACCAAATTTCTACGATAGGTATCAGACTGAATTTTTAAAATAATCATCCATAATCTCCCCACCATTGCTGCAAAGCCCATGTAAGATTTCTCTTAGATAAGAAGGTGTGGGATGACCTACTTTTCAAGCTTTGTCATCTAAACTGAAGATACTTTTGAGAATGTATTTATATGCTTCAGCTAGCCTGAGGCACTAACCATTGAAGAAGAGGAAGGAATTGCCCAGGAAGCTTTGTGAAGTGTTCAGGCCCAAAGGAGTCATGTCATTGAATGACTCACGGATAATTTAAAGGATCTTAGAGTTTAAAGTCTCCATTTCCTAATAGCCCATAACACCATCCTATGCCCAAACAGTTGTCCAAAAGGCACAATTAAAAATTTAATGTTAATCACCATTAATTAAACTGTTGTATCACAAGTTTATCACAGTAAATTTATATAATCTCATCAGAAAGTACTGTAGCTGTAGACATAGTCAATGAGTTCAAGAAATGACTTCAACAGTTGCTGCACAATTTCTTTATTTAATATTTTAGGTTGACATGACAACTGAAGAGATAGATGCTCTTGTCCATCAGGAAATCATCAGTCATGATGCTTATCCCTCACCTCTAGGCTACGGAGGTTTTCCAAAATCTGTTTGTACCTCTGTAAACAACGTGCTATGTCATGGTATTCCTGACAGGTATTCATTGCTTAATAACATATTGTTCCTTCAGAAACTAAAACATGAAACTAAGATCTATAACATATGTTGAAAGATACTAGTTTAATTGAAACCCACCTGTAAACTTTTGAAGCTGATTATGGTTAAACAAAAATTTTGAAGTATTTTGCCTCAACGGGACATAATTTAACTGTTTGTTAAAGCAGTGTGTAATCCACACAAGTCATGGTTCATGAAATATTTCTTTTACCTTCTTAAGTTTTAACCATATAAATGGTAAAAATCCAAATGTAGGCAAATATAAATTATCAACTGTTGTTTTGGGTCTTTGCAAAATTAAGGAAACTAATAAATACATTTTTTTAAAGACTGTTTTAAAGATTTTTAAACAATGGCAGTATGTTCCTATTTTGTATGTCTTGTAAAATTTGATGTGACTAATGTAACTTAAAGATTAGATATAGTTATTCCATTTATTCCTCTTCCACTCCAAATTATCATTGTGACTCACTGGGCGTGTGATAGTCTTAGGTATTTATTTTTACATTCCTTTTATTGAGATCTGTCTATCACCATTTTTATTCTGTTTATGTTTCAGTCGACCTCTTCAGGATGGAGATATTATCAACATTGATGTCACGGTGAGTAAATAATATAAAAAAATAGTCTTTGATCAACTTCAGAATTGCTGGTAGCAACAGGAAGAATTGTGGATTGAAAATGTGAACTGCACCAAGGGAAGTGCTGTTTACTTCCAGACCCAGACGCAAGCAGCTGGTTTCCTTTTTTGTCTTTAACTCTGTGTTTATTCCAAGTAAACCCAGGCCTGACTTGAATTTAGGGCTGGAATCAGATGCACTGAGATCAATGTTGGCCTAAGTGAAATGTCAACCCAATCCTGCTATGTGTCATGTTTTTGAGAAGGTGTAATTGTTATTGATCCACTGTGTAGTTAATGCAGAGCACCACAGCACTGGGCAGCTGCTGAAGCTAGATATGTATGAGATGAGCTAACGCGAAGAAAGCCAGCATTTTTCCTTCACTCTGCCAAGATTGATCTTCCTCTTCCTGCTGATTTTGAGTGGGGCCTGTCATTATCTTACTCTGTCATTAGGGGCTACATTGGCCTGTGTGTGTCAGTCTATTTGGACAGCAACTCTTTTGCTAGCAGTGTTCCTTAGATTTATTAAAATCCCTGAAGGTAACGTCGTGTTCCATTTCTGGTATAGAGGGTGTAGAGAGCCTTGAACTTGGAACATACAAACAGAGTGGTTTTCTCACTGAACCTAAGTTTTTACCAAATGGTTAACAGCCTTTCTTTTAAATAACAACCCAAAGTGATTTCACATGGAAACTTAGAATTGTACAAGCTCTAACCTTTACTAATTCCCTCAGCCTCTCACTATTCTCAGACTTGGATGATTTGTGCCTTGGCAGTTCATTTTACTAAAAAATTTTGTAGCGGTTCCTTTGGATTATGTAGATTGGAGATAAATTCTATACATCTGATGATTAATAAATTATTTTTAAATGAATAAATAAAATTTAATCATCTGATGAGAACTTGTTGAGACAGACAACATTCAAGGAGTATAGCTTCTATTAATGAGGAAATATTTTTAATAATAGTTATTTGTCTATCCAGACCATGAAGACAGGTGAGCGTGGGAATGAGGTAGAAATTGGCATCCAACCATTGGGTTTGGTCAAATTTTTAGTTGTTTAAATTAACTCACCCTCTTGTCTTCCTATCAGTTTGTATGATAATATAGTCAGGGATTCTTTTATTGCTGATACTTTTTCATATATCATTTTGTCCTACTTAGAATACTTGAACATTTGCTCCACATAGATTCAGTTGGTTTATCTTTCCAACTCAGAATCATGTAGAGGGAGATATTTTATGAAGTATACCTGAAATAAAGTATTTTTCATGATATGCTTTTCTTTTGAATTGTAACTGATTTAGGGGTTTTACATTTATCATCTCACCTAATCACCCCCTAATAAAATATTGCTGCTTTGAATGAAACCAGCACACTCTTTCCTGCTGCTTCCAGTTCATCCAAAGAGAATATTCCATGCCTTTTCTGTTTTCCTGAAGACTTTTAATAAACAATTCCAATTTTAACATTCAAATATTTCACAGTTGCAAAACTAATAAAGCAAAGTGAAATATTTCAGGTGTCTAGAAATATGGAGGAGTCAGGAAGCATACGGGTAGGTATCTTAACAAATTATATTTCTTTTTCTTTACCCTTCCCCACAAATTATATTTCTTATGAGGTCTTTTATTAAGTGAAAGACTCCATTATTAGATCCTTATACTTTATTAGAAAATACTCATTATGTGTTTTATAATTGTTTACATGTAGTATATACATCACAGGAAAACAGGCGTCTTTCCCCCTTGAAAGTTGAATGTTAAAAAATAGACAATGAGATATCCAGAGTAGTTGCTCAATAAATATATGTTTAATAAATGAAGTACAAAACAAGAATACTTTGTGAACACAAATCCTAATTATAGATAACTGCCACAGACTTTCAAAAGTATCGTTATTTCCATATATATTGAGTTTTCTAAGTAGTCATTTTGAAAGCTAGCCAAAAGAATTATACAAAGGCAAGTAAAGATTTTTAAAAATATTTTTACTTAAATAACAGTTATAAAACACTGAGTTATACATTAAAAAATTTTTTTAATGTTTAGTTTTAGAGAGAGAAACACAGAGTGAAAGCAGGGGAGGGGCAGAGAGAGAGGGAGCACAGAATCTGAGGTAGGCTCCAGCCTCTGATCTGTCAGCACAGAGTCCGATGAAGGCTGATGCAGGGCTCGAACTCACAAACCGCGAGATCATGACCTGAGCCAAAGTCAGAGGCTTGACGGACTGAGCCACCCAGGTGCCCCTATGCATTTTGTGAAGCGATTATTACTCTTGTATTGGCAACTGTTATATATTTGTGTATAAAATCAAACTTGTACTTTCTTGGATTGCAAATGGGAATAAATGTATAAAATTCTATTGCAAGGAGTTAAGGTCATTTGACATAGTAGAGAAAACATTTGATTAGAAGCCAATAACCCATCATATTAATCTGGATCTACCTCTGTATTCCACCACTAACCTGAGACAAGTTACTTGTGTATGCCTCAGTTTTCTAACTTAGAAACCGAAGACATAGTAAAGACTTTTCCTGCTTCCCTTATAGAGGATAGTATTTTTTAATGCAGAATAGTATACAGATTTAAGACATTAAATCAGTATTAAAACAGTCAGGAAGCTCAGATAAACATCTTTTTTATAAGTTTCTGCATTCTACTTCATGAGAAAGAGAAATGTGAAAAATAATTACATAGGTCAAATTTATGCAAAATAGCAAATGCCATGCTATGTCTAAGGATCAGCTTTCAACCAGTCTCCTCTACCTTCTCTGTTTATTATAGTGTTTGTTATTATTGATTTTTATAACAAATCTGGTATTTTTCAAGATCCTATGGGGCCTTCTGAATCATTGACAACTGATAAAATTGTTTTTTCTGTAATTTTATCCTTAAGTCTATTTTGTTATGGTTTAATCCTTTAAAACCCATGTATAGTGTTTTCTGTTAACATTCTGCTATCTGGAACATTTGATTAAGGTTTCACTTCCAGATAAGACTTTTCCATAGCATATTTCATTCTCATATCAAGCCACTTCAATTCTTAGAACTAAATTCTCCTATGTCTAATACTGACAAGTCTATTTTATTTCTTCTTATCTATCACTTCCAAGTATAGAAATGGTAAATAAAAGATCATATATCTCCATGACACTGAAGAAACTTCTCACTAGGTTAAATACTTCTGGGTTCTTTAGACCTATTATAGTAATTATGGGTCAGTGTCTTTGGTCAGTAAATTATGCATATGTAGTTTTGTCTTCTCAGAAACAAAATGAGGTATCAAAACATTTTAATAGCATTGCTAATCATAATGCTATTGAAATAGCCCTACCATTACATATTTATTTTTAAATTTTGTAATATTGTTGTATGGCTTCTTTTTTTTTAATTTCTGTGAGGCTTTAGCATGTCCGATACCTCATTTTTTTTTTTTTTTTTTTTTTTTGGTAGGGAAACTTGAGAGTAATTCTGGAAGGGTGAAATATATGAATCTACTAAATGCATAGATGAGCACAATATATACTTTAATGAGTACATTTACAAACGAGAACATATTTTAAAATGTTTGCCTGTGTTTAGGTCTATTACAATGGCTACCATGGGGATACCTCTGAAACATTTTTGGTGGGCAATGTGGACGAATGTGGTAAAAAGTTAGTGGAGGTTGCCAGGAGGTGTAGAGACGAAGCAATTGCAGCTTGCAGAGCGGGGGCTCCCTTCTCTGTAATTGGAAACACAATCAGGTAAGCCTTACGCTGACAAGTAAAGGGAGGGTTGGCAAATGGTACAAAGGTTATTGGTGGCTTGGTATAAAGTTGATGACATGTTTTATGATTCAGAACCATCATTTCAGTCTGATATCAGTATGTGGACTGCCAAGCTGCAGTATTGTTCCCTGGGTTTAAAAAAAAAAAAAAGAAAAGAAAGATTTTAAAACAGTGAATTATACTCAGGTCAGCGGGAAACTTATAAGAGCAGCAAGCAATATTTATACGACTGCTTTAGTTTTAGCTCGACATATTAGTCTGTAGTGTTCCTTTACTCAAAATCATACCAAATATGGAAAAAAGTACCTAAGGGGGTAAACATCCCAACTCTTGGGTAACGAAACAGGAGAAAAGCTAAATTTTATAAAGGAATGAGGTGAAACATATTCTTGTGATACAAAGGTAAAAAGCATTAGCTCGAGCAAGCCTTACCTTTCAGATCAGTGGATTAGCAAACAGGCTAAAAGGGTAAGCTAATGTCCTTTTCTTGTCCGGTTCAGTTTTCCTGTACACCATTGTTTATTTTCCAAACGGTATTCTATGCGTGCTTTGTGAGTATATGTGTATTTTCTGAATTCAAGACTTTTCCCTACAATCTGTTACCTACGTTTAGATCTTTTTTCCCCCATAACTGTTTTGAAGTAGACATACGGAATATGTGTTTTCATCTAAAAGTAATACATTTTGTTAAAGATGATCACATCAGTACCTTTTAAAGCACTGTTCTCATTAATATGAACCATTGAACACTTCCCGTTTGTCTAAAGGATGGAAGGCGTAGTCACCTTGAAAAGATGCTGCCTTTTTTCTTCGTAAGCCCTCAAATACTTTAAGAAAAAAGGCAATAAAATATCAGTTAAATGTATTTATGGCTTTAAAAATATTGTAACAATGTCTGAATCAAACTTTAGTAAAATCTCTTTGGGTTATATCTGAGAAGCTTTTATTGAAGACTTCGAGCAAAATTGTGTTTTTGACAGTTTTAAATTATAGGCTAACTAGCCTGGGAAAAAAGGATAGTGTCTCTCTGTTCTTTCATAGGAAATGTTGAATCAGACCCCTACTGGGAAAAGAAATTTAATGCATATCTCACTATCTTACTGTCCATGAATATAATAGAAATGAATTCAAAATGCAGTTTTATTTTTGCAAATGGGATGAGTCGATAGATGTATCTCATATTTTTGAACACCTAGGGTTCAACAAATTTACTGGTGGTGCTCTTGCATTTTAACAAAATTTATTCTTCAGTAGAAGGGGGCAGAGAACACTAGATTCTTATTCAAGCATTCTATCGAGCTCTGCATTCATGGCTGTGTCTAAAGGGCATGTCAGCCTTTGATTCTCTCTGAGAGGTAATTATCCTTTTCCTGTCACGGAACAACAAATGATAGCTAACTACAGAGGCACATTTGCAGTAGTCACATTCATCAACTGCAGAAAAAAAAATTCAATTTAATTGTGCAACACAGCTGCACATGGGCTTTTGAGCATTTCTGTTGTTCTCCCTGTCTCGCTATTCCTCCCTCCAGATCTATTTTTTAAACTTTTTTTCTGGTTATTTTTTCCCCTTTTTGTCTCTTCTTCCATTTTTACTCTCTGTACTTTCTTGTTAAAGTAATTTTCCTTTGTGGCTCTCATTCTTTTTTCCCCATTGAAGGCTATGAATGTAGAAAATTATCACAATTACTCATATAATTGAGCCTCTTTGTAGCAAGTGCAACTCCAGTAGCCTTTCTCCATCATGAAAATGGTTTCATTATAGGGTTTTTCATATTCTCTGACACCATCTACACAGAGGAACAGGCGTGCAGATGAGATGTGCTAGGAACAGGCTAGATCAGTAAGGTCACAGTAGGAATAATTAGCTCTGCTATGGAAAGAGCATCTAGGCCTTTTACTGCTACATAAATGTACTGTCCGTGGCTTTTAGTCACAAAAAAACTTACTAACAAATGGAGCTCCCGCCTACTACTTTGAAAAAAAGATTTGTATCAACACTACAATTTTCCATCATTAAGACTAATAACACAGAGCCTAGTATACATCAAGGGGAATAAAAAGAAAAATCTCACATTCAAGTGGCGGCTGGGTGCTGACCTTTGTTCCCTTTTTTTGTGTACGACTTAACTCTTTACAAAAAAGAGCCACACGCCACACCAACATGCAGGTGAACTCCAGCTAGTACTCGCAAAGCGTAGCATTCAGTCGGAAAATCTGATAAATCTCCATGCAGGATAATGCATTTCATTACATATTCACTACATTAATTCTAGCTACATAAAAAGAAGAAGAAGAAGAGGAAGAGTAGAATTGAAAGTGACATTGGATTTTAGCTATCTGGACGCAAAGGTCAGTTTTCGCAGAGGATGAATTTGCATGTACAAGCTCCTTTGAAAACCAGATCAGTCTCAACAACTACACTTACAAAAACTACGTGAAAAATAATAGACAATGAACTTTTTACTTTTACCCTGATACATTTCGTTGTTTAGATGGTTTGTGTCTGCCACTGGGGACTAACAAATGTTTGTTCTGGCGTGTTAAGGCAGTGTTTCTGGACCTCTATTATTTCGCCTTTTCTTATTCAGGCAAGATCTCAAGGGAGTAAATAAACAATCTCCACCTTTAAGCCAAAAGTACTTGGAATCATTACAGACCGAAGGTTTACAAGCATCTTTCAACCAGCCTTACTTATTTTAAGATATTTACCATCTTTTGCACAAATTCCTTCTCCTGATACACCATGAAAAGAACATGCAAGCATCTTTTATGAGTAGTACGTCACCAAAAACCGAGTGGTCTTTATGGGAAATTTTGAAATTCTCTGAAGCCTGTAAGGATGGGATGATATCTCTGGAGAAGCACTGGCTAAAATAGTTTAATGAAAAGAGTTCTCTCTGTGCCCTTGTGCTTCATGAGGGATGGCTAGTGATGTTTGGGCTACAGTGTTACCATACTCCCTGCACCTCCATTTGCTTTAAATTATTTCTAAATCCGTGTATTTGTAATTATCTCTAGATGATATGATCCATGCGTATGAGAATACTGTGAATGTGTAGATTCACGCATCCCAAATATGTGACAGTTCAATCAAAAATAATTTAAACTTACAGTTGTAAATGTCATGATGAAAGTATCAATAAATGGTTTTTAATGTTTAATTCATAAGTATATGTTTTGATATTAATTTAGAAGAATATAAAGCAGATTTTTAAAAATAATCTCTTTCTATTAGATTATGCACATTTAAACAATAAGTGGCTCAGGCAAAATAAGTCATTTTAATGTCATCCGTGATGGATTTTTCTTGACAGCTACTGTAAATTACAATTACACTGCTTCCCTCTGCACACGAAAGTAAGCACTGCAATAAATTATCTTTTATTTCAATCCATCATGTCTGCTTTTCGGAAACAGAAAACCTCAAATAAAAGTTCGGCACTATTGTAAGAAAAATACAGTAATTTGTGATCCAGCTTGAGACATAAACGTGTACCGCTCTTTTGGAAAACGGTTGTTGGCTTTCAAAAATATTACTAATTGTACTTAAACATTACTTGTCATTAGAGGGAATCCTTGGACTTGTGCATTCCTTCATTCAAAGCTTACTGCTTAAAATAAAAATCTGGAAAGACTGAAGTAAAATTCTGTAACTTGGAAGATCAGGTGCCATTTAATCAGAGATACGACTGTTTGGAAATTGGTGCTGTTTGTAGGATTCACGTAGAAATGGTGATAAAACTATTTCCGTGTGCATTTTACTTCTTTAGAAGAGAATGCACTTAAATATAGTACTCCTCTGCCCTCTTGGCGAATGTATCCTTAGTCATAAAATGTAGCTGAAATGTATTAAGAGTTTTAATTTCTCCAGACAATACTTCAATTGAGGAAAACTACCTCATGAAAGGGAATTAAACTGAAGAAAACAGTCACAAGATGAAATTCCTTAAGAGAGATTTCTCTTTCAACTATAAACTGTAACTGAAACATGAACTATGATAATAGTATAATTTGAAAGTAAGTTCATAGACTATGTTTATACACTTCCTTCTTCCTTTCCCCTCTTCTCTCACCCCAAATAGTCCCTATGAAGGACTTCAAGTCATAAACGTGCTCAGGCTCATAGGTAAACATACTGCCTGAGAGGATTTTTAGTTAGGGAAAATCAGAACAAAACAGCTAATGCCAGGAGAATTCTTCTCAGTAGATTTCAGCAGAAAGAAGGCAGATCTCATGAGTGGAATGTCCAGGACAAGAAGACCCTTGTGCTCAGAAATGGTCAAGGCCCTGTAACGGCTGGTGTTGGGGCGCAACGGAGGCATTTCTTGGGCACCCCTGCCCGTCCAGCTGTTTCCATTTTCCTCAACACACCAGTTAAGAAAAGCACACATGCTCCACCTTCCCATGCCGCAGTCAGGGTTACCACTACTTGCTTTCCTGTTAGAGCGGGACCTGCTATTACAGGTCCCTTGGATTATCTCCATGAAATTAGATTTGGACCCTAGAATCAGGTAGATAATCTTGTGTTTCCCATATATTCCAAAGTAGTAGAAGGAGCATTATTTTAAGTAGTAATTAGGGACATTAAGGAGATTTAATGGCATTTAGTCCCAGTAAGTATGTGTTGAAAAGCTCACTACAAATCCAAAAGGAAAATACCCTGAAAAAGCAGATAGAAGTATATACTTAGCTTCTGGGAATCAAGCATTGAGATGGGTGCTTAGCCAAGGAGCTGAGTGAAATTTGTCCGGTTCTTTTCTTCTTTCCACCCGGCTGTGAAATCCTGACCTTTGCATTCATGACACATACATTCTATGATACTCCTATGACCATAAGTTCCAGCAGGATCCAGGCAGCAAATTGTTGTAGGAGAATGCACTCAAATACCTTTAGCCACCTTGTAATTGCCCAGCTTTTTTTATGAAGAGGAATGAGAGGGATGATGGCAGAGGGAACCCAAGTGTTTTTTCAGAGTGGGTTTTCTTCCTCTCCTTTCATCAGAAATTAAAACGAAGATTGCCATTGTAACACACATTTAAGATGTAGCCGTGATGCCTACCAATCAGTTAGATCCCAGGGTTTTTTTTTTTAGGGTTTTGTTTTGTTTTGTTTAGAAAATAAAATAGAACAGTTTACATTGAGTGTTCTTAGAATCATTGAGGTCTGTTGGGATTGAAGTCACATAATTTACAGGTTTAAGTAGAACCCATTCTTGTAAAAAAAAAAAAAAGTCTTGATCATTATTGTTTTGTCTCAGTCTCTCTTCCACCCTCTATCCACTCCTCAGTTTTTATTCAGAAATTGTGTGGTACAAATGGAAACACCTTGGAAAAGTTTTTGTACCTCCTGCCCAAAGAGCAAAAGCACATAGAAATAACTATAACCATAAGGTACAACTTTAAGAGATAAAAATGTTGACTTATTATTCCTGTCGTCAACACATGCTTAGCTTGCCTATTTCTGCACTATCGGTTACATGGAAATTAATTCTGAATGAGAGGCTGTCCACCTGCTATTTGTAGTGACATCCTGGTCCAAGGGAAGATATCTTACAGGTCTGGAGATGCAACTTAAACGTATTCAGTGATAACTATTGACATGAATGCTCATAGAGATGCTGCCTTTGAGTTCATGTTAAATTGAACCTAGGGTCTGTTGGAAACTCTAGTTTGAGATCTGAAAACTTTGATTTTGGTAAAAATTTAAATAGGAGTCCTATAAATCCTGATTTATTGTTACGGTTAGGGTTAGGGCACTGTGCCCCTTATCCATGTGGAAATATAAATTGTTAATGGTATATATGTTCTTATCTTTGTGGTACTCCTAGAAATGAATATGTTCACCTGATTTCAAAAACAACTTCTTAACTTTATAGGTGAAGATTTTAGGGTTGGATTCTATTTGCCACATTTCATTTATGTGGAATAGATGGAACTCAGTACATTTGCATGTAGAAATAACTAATAAAGCATTAAGAGTTAGGAATCACAATACTAGCTTCTCTTAAGCATCACAGTGATTAAAAAACATCCTGTGTGAATTTTGTTAATGATACAGGTCTTGCATGGAAATCCCAATGATCACAAAGTTTTGGAGTATTTTAAGAATATTGACAAAGCAGATTTGACCTTTTGTATGAGTGTTTCTGTTTCTAAGATGTATAATGTTTTGAAATAGTCCAAAATAAGGGAACTATAAAAGTAGGAAGTCACATTTCTAGATTGCATTTTTGTTTCTCTGTTTGGTTCTCAAATTAGTATTAACTTGCACAGTCTTTGGCGAAACCTCATACAAACAAGGCAAGTTTTTATTCCCTGCATTCTATACACATGTATTTTGGTTATGTATATCGATCTGTATATGAGGTAACACTCATTTTTTATCTAAAAGTGGCCTTGTTTGAATGCTGTACTAAGGTAAATGAAACAAACTACTATGTTAGATACATACCTTTTTTCTTAATTTATCCAAAGGGAGTCATTACATGCAATGGCAACAATTTTAATTATTCCGGAAAAATGAAAACAGTAATATTATCATCTGACTCTAAATATAACTGATTTTTTCTCTTTCAGGGGCTATTTTAAAGTGACTTTAAGTATGCATTAAAAACTTACCTAATTTAATTAAATATTTTGTTTCATCACTTTTAAAGCCACATAACTCATCAGAATGGTTTGCAAGTCTGTCCACATTTTGTGGGACATGGGATAGGATCTTACTTTCATGGACATCCAGAAATTTGGCATCATGGTAAGAAAGTGATTGAATGGAATCTGGAAAAGGCAGTTTTGTTCCTGAGGCTCCTCTAACTTTGAATGCCTATTATCATCCTTTGGTGTGTATGCATGTGTATGTGTAGTGGGGGGGGGGGGGATGCATGTGTTTGGGTAGTGGGGGGGGGGTTACTTAATTGTAACCAGCACATTACAATGTTATTGGATTAGAGCCCAGCAGTTTCAGTCTCAAAGAAAGGTTTATTTTGCTTTTTGTCTTCCCACAAAAGGTGATGGCTAGAAGGCACAAGGGATATTTGCCTAGAAAGTTACTGAAAACAAAATGCCACTGCATCAATGTCCCAGCAGCATGCACATACGACTGTTTTCTGTTTTTCTTTTCCTACCCCCTTCTCTAACCGCTGACTGTTGTGGTTAAACTTCATTACATCCTACACAGCGTTGACAGCTGATCTATTTAGCAGCATGTACTCTTTAGTGATTTCTAGATTATACCCACCCTTGTGTTCCTTCCCCAGAGCCTCCTCTTTTCACTGCCTGGGTGTGCACCCTACAGTGAGAACGCAAGGGTGGGCCAGAGCAGTGGGAGGATTTGGGTGTGGGTAGGAGGCGGTTCTATAGAGTGGCCCCCAGGGGAGCTGCACACCTGGACAAAGACCAAAGGAAAGTTGGGCCTTGACCTGTGTGCTTGGGGTGGGAGCAGTCCCTGGAGGGAATACCGCCTGGAACCCATTACCCGGAAGATCTCCGTAGACCCAGCAGGTCAGAATTCCTTTTGCACCAGAGAGTCCCCCCTCCCCCCGCCCCAGGCAGCTCAGAGGAGGTCCGGGCAGGAGTGCAGACAGAGCATCTCAGGCGTGTACCCCACCCTGCCCCAACACTTGGAGTTATTGCAGGGTTACCCGCCCTGTCCTAGCCTCCTGCTCCAATCTGCCCACTAAGTGGCTGCCTTCCCTTCGTATCAGTTCCCCAAGATATCTTCCTCTTTGGGATAGGAGGGCAGGGCCTAGGACCCAGTGAAACCAGGAGACCTTGAAGCAAGTGGCCAGGGGACAGTGGAGGGGGGAACGCAACAGGTGTCTGGAACACCCAGGCTGCCTCTGCTAGGCCTTGGTGCACCCTTCCCAGGGGTCTTGACCCCCAGCAAAGAAAATGCAGAGGCTAAGGCCCAGAACCCCTGTGTTTAACCCCTTGGCAGTAGCCACTACCAGGATTCTAGATCTCTCCATCCTTCCTTCTACCCTAAAACAAAATAAGTAAAATGACCAAGGTTTTTGAGCAGTCCTGTCCTTCTAATTCTATTCTCTTTCTCTCCATTTCCCACTCCCCCTACTGCATATATTTTGTTTTGCAGCGAATGACAGCGATCTACTCATGGAGGAGGGAATGGCGTTCACTATAGGTCAGTGCCCAAGTTCCCCTTTAGAGAGCGGTGGCTCCTGGGTGGAGGCAGCAGCGCTGGCCTAGGCCAGGCAGTCCCGTGAAGGAATAATAAAGCCAATCAGTGTAATGAAATAATTCAGATGCATAGCAAATCTGATTAAATAATATCCTCGAGTCCCATCTTCCTAAATCAGATACTTACCGACACATTTAGGAGACGGCAGCCGTCCAACCTCTAATTTTGTTACCAGCATAATGTGGTGTTTGGTTTTTTGTTTTGTTTTGGTTTTGGTTTGGGTTTTTTTTTGTTTTTTTGTTTTTTTTTTTTTGGTTTTGGTTTTGGTTTTGGGGTTTTGTTTTGTTTTGTTTTGTTTTCATTAACACCCAGTGACTAGAAGTGATTATGTCCCTTGCTCTCTGTCAGCAAGTGGCATGTCCTTTCTGGCTGCCCATTCCTGGCTGATCATGTGGTTGGTGTCACCACCAAATTCCAATCACCTCAGACCTCAGAGGCATCATATTTCTGACTGTGGTACTTAATGGAGAAGCAATTAGAGTGAAATAAGAAAATTGTTATTTGCTGATTAATGAACATTTTGAGCATGTTTTAAAAATTCAAATATTTTTAAAAACTGACTGGTATTTATAAGAGGGACTGGTGTTTGGGTGGTTATTATCCACAGGGTCCTAATTAAGGCTTGATTAAAATGCCCTTTTTTCTAAAAAAAAAATTACGAACTAGGCAACTTCATACATTTTTTAATGCGGTGGTGTTTCCTCTTCCTACTGTTTAGTTTGTAGTATACTATGTAAGCAACATCAATTATCAGCCCTTGCGAGATGACAACATGAACCCGTGGGGGAAGCGCTTGCGGGGAGGGGAGGAGAACCATCTTATTCTCTTTTTTCATAATCAGCCGAAAGAGAAACAATATTTGACAAGAATCTGATTAGATCACTGCAGTAAATATTTTCCCTCTTACAGAGCCAATCATCACCGAGGGATCCCCCGAATTTAAAGTCCTAGAGGATGCATGGACTGTGGTCTCCCTGGACAATCAAAGGTGTTTGCTTTCTGTGCCATTGGTTTTGAATTCTATGGGAAGGGAAGCTTCGATCAACGGCCCTGGCCCTGATGGGCTGCTGCTCCTCTCCCCCGTACCCCGAACCCACAGCTAGGGGTGTTGCTCTTTCCCATGGCTGCTGTGTGTGTTTCAGGTCCGCCCAGTTCGAGCACACCGTTCTCATCACGTCGGGGGGCGTGGAGATCCTGACCAAACTGCCCCACGAGGCCTGAGGAGCCGCCTGAAGGTCACAGAGGCCAGGAGGTTTTTATCCTAAATTGTTGAAATCTAGCTGGAGAACTTTTAAAAGACACAGGCGAACGGCAGTTCACGCAGTAACCAACCTAGCACTTACTCTTGGAAAAACCCGGTGGGGTTTGGGGGCACTGGGAACTCAGATCTCAAGCCTTGCCTTGGCCTGAGCAGCTTCAGAGGGATGGATCCTGGAGCCAGCTCGGCTTCCCAATGCTCCCCACTTCCCAACGCAGGGAAAAGATTCTGGAGGGGAATGGGGACGCCCTCAGTTGGAAGAGGAAGGATTTCTAGAGATGCATGGTTTTCTCTTTGCCTTGTCTTGACTCTGGCCAAGTAAAAAGCTTTTCCTTCTTAACCATTGTGTCTGTGCTCCTTGCATCTCTGACAGTTACTAGGGGGAGAGAGTGGGTGGTTAATTTTTGAATCTCTAAACTTTTCACATGTGCATGTAAGGAGGGAAAAATGAGCCTAGATGTTAGCTGGGAATTTTTTTAAAGTCTCTTTTTTCCACCTTGTGGATCCCACGTTGGCACTCTCAGGGGCCAACCACCCCCCAGCCTTTCATAGCTGCTTTTGCAGATGAAAAGATTAGCCCGCAAATGGAAGGGTTGGTCACAAACATTTCTTTGCCTGGGAACCCTGGGCCTGGTCCCTACAGGGCTTTATCAGTCCAGAAACATGACTTTCCCAGTCCCCTGTGGCTCCTCCTACTTGTCCCTCATCCTACCCTAAGTGGCCATCCCTGAGGTTACTTTTGAGAGCCCCTCTCCGAACTGCCATCACACACACACACACACACACACACACACACACACACACACACACACGACTGTATGTTGCACTAGGAATTAGAACATCGGCCCCACCTGTCCAGATGTGAGCAGTGTCCAGCTGGTCTACCTCCTAAGCAGACCATATTGGCCCCTTTTGGACTGTGCTCTTCTGATGGAGACCCAGAGGATCCCAGCACGGGGAGATACGGAAACTTTTGAGGGCTAGAGCCAAGTTAGCTGGGATTGGAGCTGGCAAGCCCACAGCTCCACCTGCTTCCGAAGCAGGAAATCCAAGGGCCACGTTCTGCATTTCCCAAAGGCCGATTTCTGATCAGAATACCCTTCCTTCCTCAGCACCCTTCCCCGCCACCCCCCCCCCCCAGCACCTGTTCACACCTGGGCTCAGGTGAAGAGGTTTGGGGCCTCTAGCAGACCACATAGAAACGATCCCTGCTCTGGTCATGGTTTAAAGAGCAAGTTCAGTGAAGGTGTCTGGGCAGTCAGGGGTTGTGCTAACTTTTGCTTCTACTGAAACGGGTTTTGCAAAGTTGCCACCCTCTAAATACAGCTTGAGCTGCAGAGCATCAAGGAAATGTGAGCACCTGTAGTTATCATGACAGGTGGCCTCTGTGATCAGGACCCAAGAGGCAGCTCACTTTGTGACACTCAGAGTGGAGAAGAGATGGGAAACTGAAGCCAATAAGTGCACTCGGAAAAGTGGCTAGTTCAAGCTTTTCCCTAAACTTGGATTCTCTCAGGTGTCCTCCAACCCCTCCAACTCCCTTTCTCTGTGTCTAGAGATGTAGAATTTGGACCGAAGTAGTTCCAATTCAAGTGGATCTGAGAGCTGGAAAAGACGAGGAAAAGGTTGAAGATTTAAAGGACCATAGAAAAACTTGGGGGATGCTTGAGAGTTGGCCAAGCAAAAGCCTCAAGATGAGGCTGCTGCTCTGGACCCATCCGATTCTCTAGTAAGGAACCAGGCCCAGATGGCCTTGGGGGAGGTTTGCCAGATAATGATTGCACTTCTCTCCTAGAACAATCAGATTGCAATGGTTAGCCACTTATTTTATCTACGGATCAGTTTACTCCAAGTTCCTCAAGAATAATTTTATTAGGACCACAGGATTTTACCATCCACTGGGATAACGTGCTGCTTGGGCAGCAGTTATTCTGAGGTGGAAGTATTTGGGGGACAGGTTTATAACCCTATATATTAAAGTAACTAGTTTGAGCCTAATTTAAATATTATACACACGTATATGTATATATACCAGCACCAGCCAATACTCGCTCCGTAGGAAACAAACTTGAATTAGAACGAACTCCGTTTAACCTGCTTTGAAGTTGAAGTTAGAAAGCAGATTTAAAAATACCCCGTGCACCACAGCTACCACCTCCCAGATGAACTGGCCCCAAACCTCCCGCGGGGCCGCGGGGATTTCCGCCCACGCGTGGCCACGGCTACCACCACCCCGCGCGGGTCCTGCGGTGTCTCCAACAGGTTCTACTCGGAATCCGGGACTCTCAGAATAAATGTGAGAGTTTTGCTCCCTCACAGAGTTGGGGCAGGCAAAGATCTTAGCAAACCAACGTTTCAGAACAGGTGTCTTAACAGCGGGGGTTTGGGGGGCTTGCGGGGGAGGGATCCACTCTGGGCTCCGAGAGTGGGGGGAGATAAGATCGCTCACTCAGAAGCTACTCAAGGCCTGGCGTCTCTGCTCCCGAGGGCCCCGGCTCAGCCTTCCCTCCCCAGACCTGCTTCTCTGGGGCTAGGAAATAATTCCCGAATGTAGAGACTCCCTCGCCCACATATAATTCATTTCTAACACAAACAAGGCTCTGAAACCTTTTCCTGAGGGGGCGCGTGCGGGTCCTTTGTTCCACGCAGCCAGCCCTGTCCCCTGCGCTGGAAAGGCTTGGATTCTCCCCCTCCAGATGTGGACCGAGAGCCCTGTAGACAGTCGCGACCTGTGGCCGTCTCTCCCCTCTTCCCTCATCTTGCAGTTCTCTGGAATAAACCCAGCCGTCGGGTTTCCTCACGCGTAGCCCTGAGCGCCCGAAGTCAACAGCCACTTCCCACGGTCCCAACCCCGACCCCGCGCCAGCCGAGGCAATCACTTACGTGGGCAGGGCCCGCTATAGGTGCGCGCGAAAGACCGGGGGCCCGGGCGGCATCCGTGCTGTCGTGCGTGCGTACCGCACCTCACTCCACACCCCGAAACAGGCGCTAGGAAGGAGCTATTAA
This sequence comes from Panthera uncia, assembly GCF_023721935.1. Classification (NCBI taxonomy): domain Eukaryota; kingdom Metazoa; phylum Chordata; class Mammalia; order Carnivora; family Felidae; genus Panthera; species Panthera uncia. The sequence continues at coordinate 60,249,770 of NW_026057584.1, read as the reverse complement.
AACCACAAGTGCAACAAGGAAATCAAGAGGAGTCGAGCGGCTCCAAGAGCAGTCTGGTGGCGGAGTCATTAGCTGGTTGTTGCTACAAAGCATCACCGTGTGGTTCGGTGATTAAGGGGGAAAAAAAATCTTTTTAAACGTTGGCAAACCCGTTATTGGTTTGAAGGATTTTTTTTTTTTGCTTTTGTTTTTCTTTTTGCTCCAACCACGCTGCCTGAAATATTGCTATCCCCAACATCATGCCCTTAAACCAAAGGAGAGGGATTCCGCGGGCAGCAGCTGCGGCTACAGAAGTTAAAAAAGAGAGAAGCCCCTTCCACTCATATCTGTAACGACAGCACGATGTAATTTGTTTTGAATGTTCATTTTTATTGGTGTTCCCTCTGCCAAAATGTGCTTGATTACAGAGGTTTGTCCTGTGATCATTGAGCACTCCAGACAGGGGAAGGTGCATCGCCGAAGGTTCAGCTCAGGCCAGATCAAATCCCGGGCTGTTTAACGCTGAAAGGCTGCATGTTGCTATTAGTGTTAAATATATGGCTAATTATGCGTATGAAAATTAAACATCAGTGTTATGCTAATGGGGCGCCTTCAGCTGCGGATCGGAGCACTTGAGACTACCATTTAATCAAATGAATCAGTAACTAATACATCTGCACGTGTGAACTTTCACAAGATCATTTCCCCGTTCCCGTCACACCGCTAAATTATGAAAGAAATAATTATCAACACTTTCTAATTACCTAACAAAGTAATTTGGGATTCACCGTGGGGCTGGCGGGATGGGGAACCAACAGTCCCTAGCAGGCAGCGTGGTGTGCGCCACGCCTCGTGGGGGTGGCTGTGTGGTGGCGGCGGCGGGGGGCTTTTGTGCGCTTTTCTGTACCTAGCGCCCCAGAAGATAGAAGGCGCCGTGGCAGCTTTTGCTAGCCCTGCCCCCAGGCCCAGTGGCGCCCGCTTTGACCACTGGAGATGAGGAGGATCCTGGGCGACAATGAGAGACACGATTGTACAAAGATATGCGAGCCTGCCACTGGCCTGTTTTTGCCACGGGTTTCGGTGTTCCCCAGGACTTCTAAACCCGGGGTACTCTCGCCAGACCCCGGAAGGCCGGAAACTGACCACCTGGTACTGGTTGCTCAAGCCAAACTGAGCCCGCCGGCTCCTGGGCTCCACTCTGCGCCGCGCCCTTGGGGCGAGTGCGTCCGGGGCTTTCGGCGCAGAGGGAGTGAAGAGGAAGGGGAGGCGGAGGAAGGTTGGGAGGGAAAGAGGGGGTGTGTGTTGGGGGGAGGGGGCGGTGCGGCCGCCTTTCCTGGGAGGAGAAGCGCGGGTTCCTGGCTCTCCGCGCGCACTGCTTTAATCAGACCGGTGCAGCCTCGAGCTGGAGTGGCCAGCTGGGCCTGGAGCAATGCGAGCGGGCCCCAGGGAACGGCGGCGGCGGCGCGGCGGCCGAGTGAGTGAGTTCGCCCAGAGGGCCCCAAACCTGCCCCCAGGGATGTGGCAGAGCGGACCCGAGCCAGGGAGGCGCCGCCGAGGGGAGCGCTGCGCTAGGCACACGGCTCTCGGGAGGACAGCGCTCGGTTGGCCGCCTCCGGTACCGCCACCCCCACCCCCGTGCGCGACTTCGCGCTCCGAGGCCGCGGCCGGGCTCCGGAGCCCTAGCTGACCGCTGGACCGGGTGACGGCGGCTAGGAGAAGCGATGCCCCTTTCTGGGCGTTGGGGGCGGGCGGAGGGTGGGGACAGTAGTGGGGGGAGGGCGGCTGCGCCGAGCCGCTGGTTTCTGGGAAGTACGGCGCGCCGGGGGAGGCGGGAGGCTGAAGAGCCGCGGGCCGCGGAGGTCCCGGCGCGGGTGCTGCAGCCCATTGTGCGCCCCACGCGGCGCGCTCTGTTGCAGAGGAGCCCCGGCCGGGAAGTGTGGACGCGTTTCTCCCGAGGCCCGGCCGCCTCGCCCGCTCTAGTCCAGCGGAGCCGGAGCGCCTCGGACCAATCCCCGGTGATTATGCAAGACAGCGGACCAATCAGCTCCGTCAGCTCATGAATATTTATGACCTTGGCTGAGTCAAAGCTTTGAAGCGAGTTTGGGGAGCTCGGCAGCATCATGCTTAGACTTTTCAAAGAGACAAACTCCATTTTCTTATGAATGGAAAGTGAAAACCCCTGTTCCGCTTAAATTGGGTTCCTTCCTGTCCTGAGAAACACAGAGACCCCCAAAAGGGAAGCAGAGGAGAGAGAGAGACCCACACCCAGACCCCGCGAGAAGAGATGACCATGACCACCATGCCAGAAAGTCTCAACAGCCCCGTGTCGGGCAAGGCGGTGTTTATGGAGTTTGGGCCACCCAACCAGCAAATGTCTCCTTCTCCCATGTCCCACGGGCACTACTCCATGCACTGTTTACATTCGGCGGGCCATTCGCAGCCCGACGGCGCTTACAGCTCGGCCTCGTCTTTCTCCCGACCGCTGGGCTACCCCTACGTCAACTCGGTCAGCAGCCACGCGTCCAGCCCCTACATCAGTTCGGTGCAGTCCTACCCGGGCAGCGCCAGCCTCGCCCAGAGCCGCCTGGAGGACCCAGGTACGTGCGCCTGCCAGGGAGGAGAGGGAGAGGAAAGGGTACGAAGGGAGAGAGGGACAGAAGGAGGGAGGAAAGGAGGGAGGAAGAAGGGGGAGGAAGAGAGAGAGAGAGAGAGAGAGGAGGGAGAGGGGGAGAGAGGTGGGGGTGGGGAGGGCGCCGGAGCAATGGAGGTTTCGGGTATCAATCTATGGATCCTTGTCATAGCAAAGAAAAAAAAATATTTCAAAATTCCACCCAACTCGCGACTATCCAGTAAAGGATAAATCTGAGATAAATCCCCTGGCACTGTCTGGGCCTCTGGGTGGCTCTGTGCGCCGAGCACACAATGCCCCTTTGGAAAACAGAAACCCACATGTGCACGTATTAGTCTCAGTAATTATTTATTGCGTAGCGCTATAAACAATGTATGCAATTAAGGGTAATTAAACCTCAACTGCCGCCTGCAAAAATAGCAAACTTTCCCTGCAAAGGCAGGAACTGCACGCTTGGGAACTGCCCCAGTCCGCCTGCAGCGGCCCGGGTCTGGCCCTCGGACTTTACGGGACACTTCCCTGGCTTTCGGAGTTTCTTGAGCGTTCTTTCTCTCAGCCCAGCCACCGCCACCCCTCGGTTGCCACTGGCCCTGGGCTCCCCACACTAAAGGCTGTCCCTGCATTAACAGCGGCCCTCCGCTTCTGCTGTCCCTCCAGGGGCTGACTCCGAGAAGAGCACGGTGGTGGAAGGCGGTGAAGTGCGCTTCAATGGCAAGGGGAAAAAGATCCGCAAACCCAGGACGATTTATTCCAGTTTGCAGTTGCAGGCTTTGAACCGGAGGTTCCAGCAAACTCAGTACCTAGCTCTGCCCGAGAGGGCGGAGCTCGCGGCCTCCTTGGGACTCACGCAGACGCAGGTACCTTGCCGCTGCCCCTTCTGCCAAGCGGGCTTCCCGCGGCCGGCCTGCGCCCGGAGCTTCGCGTCTTGCTCTTTGCGTCTCAGGGTCGGAGGGTGTGTGTGTGTGTGTGTGTGTGTGTGTGTGTGTGTGTGTGTGTGTGTTTCCTACCCCTGGCTCTCCCTGCGTCTCTCCTTCCTTCCTCGTTCTCTCTGCCCTGGCTCTGGCTCTGTCGCTGCACTCTGTACTCCACGCTACCGGCCGCCCGGCCCTCGGCCCCTGGACAATCTGATTAGGGCGAGGAAGGATTTCCCTAGACGTTTGTTTGGGGACTCTCCGGTCACACGTGCCCGAACAACTGGAACAATAGACGCTGGGCTTAATCCCTTCTTTGCCTTTAAAGTGTGTGGCTAATGACTCAGGGCCCGGGCCGGAGCCTCTGTCTCCCTCCTCCTCCTCTTTCTCACCCGGTTGGGGTAAGAGGAAATCGTTTCCTCTGCCTTCTCACCTCCCAAGTCCCAGACCCTGGAGGAGAAACGGGACCTTCCTTCCCGGATTGCGCTTAAGACTTTGGGGAGCCCGTGGGCTTTCTGATCACGACTGGCGCAGGTTTCCAACGTCTGGGCCGGGATTTGGAGCAGAGCTGGGGAGCGCAAACAGACACTAAGACACTTAAAGGTTGATTTAAGTCCAAATGAAAAGTTTAACGAAATCTTTGGCCTCCTCAGTCAGCCCCCAACTCACTCAAGGGCAGAAAGAATGGAGCAAGGAGAAAGCAGGTGGCATTGCAAATAAATTTCCTCCACTCCTTTCCTCCACACGATTCTTTTATTGATGTTCATATTGGACTTGAAGACTCCATGTTGTGCAGGCGCTGCTTCTTCCCCAGACTATTGCCAGGGTCGGGCTGAGTTCCTGACAAGGGAAGGTCTGGACCACCCCCCCTTCACTCCTCACCACCACGCCCCCTTGGCTCTCTGAGAGCTGCCCCTGCGGGCCACCGGCGGCCGGCAGCCGTGCCTGCCAGCCTTTGATTCTTATAGGTGATGGTGGGGCTCTGCTCCTCCAGCGGAGAGCTGCCCAGTGGCACAGGGCAGAGAGGGGGATCCTAACTCGACTGTCCCACGCACAGCCCCCTTATCTCCCCGCCGACCACGGTAGGCACAATGGACCTAGCCGAGTCACATTATTGTCCGCTCTTGCAGGTCAAGATCTGGTTCCAGAACAAGCGTTCCAAGTTCAAGAAACTGATGAAGCAGGGCGGGGCGGCTCTGGAGGGTAGCGCACTGGCCAACGGCCGGGCGCTGTCTGCCGCCTCCCCGCCAGTGCCGCCCGGCTGGAACCCCAACACCTCATCCGGGAAGGGCTCGGGCGGCAGCGCGGGCTCCTACATCCCCAGCTACACGTCGTGGTACCCCTCGGCGCACCAAGAAGCTATGCAGCAACCCCAACTCATGTGAGGTTGCCCGCCCGCACCCTCCCGCCTCCTTCCCGTCTCCCCCGGCCCGGGCCCCTCCCGCCTCCCGGTCCATCCACCCTGTCCGCAAGCCCTGGACCCGGAGAAGGACCCGGGGGGAAAGAAGAAGGAACAGCGAAGGCAGGACGCCCGCCAACTCCTTGGAGTCCCGCGAGGTCTGGACCGGCGACTTCCCGGCGCCCGTGCGCTCGCCCTCGCCCCGGCCTGGGCCGCGCGGCGACAGCAGACAGCGGCCTCGGAGCGCGGGCACAACTGCCCGAGACAGCCAGAGCAGCAAGACGAGCCAGCTGGACCCGACCTGCCGACCCTCAGCTGTGTGGGACTATCAGGAAAAACAAAAACAATGTAGAAAAAGCAAAAGCTCTTTTCTGTTCTGTCCGTCTCTTGTCTCCTTTCGCTGTGTATCTGTGCGCTGACGAAGTCGAGGTCCTCGTCCGTCCACTGTCCTCAATCTGCGGCCTCTGAAAAAAGTCACCAGGTCGGAAGAGGCTCGGGCCGCCGGGCCCCAGCTCCGCATGCTGGGACGTTTTGCCCTTTCGGACTTTCTCCTGGGCCTGCCTCACCATCTGTGTAGTTCGTTCGGGAACTGGGGGGAAACTGGAGGGAGGGGTTCTTATTTATTGAGAAATGGACTTCGCCTGAGGGTGAATGTTGGCCAATTCGCAGTTCTGTGGGGTGCAAGGAGCGCACGGTCCGAAAGCACCGATTACTTTAAACGCACCCGGAAAAACGAATAAGGAGGACCTGGTGATTTTTAACTTCTACAGTAACTTTTGTACTTCGCTGGTATGGAGAGGTTGGAACCTAATGCTTTGCATTTTTACATGTTCCGTATTATTTTTAAAAGAAAAAAAAAGAGAAATGAAGCAACACAATTTTCTCGTCTCGGGAAAAACACTTTGGTCGCTTTGCCTGGACAAGAAGGAAAATCCTAATTCCCTCCTTGGGAAGCAAGGGAGAGGACCGATGGGCAGTGAGGAAAAAACAGGCAGGCAGAAAGGAGTGCCCTAGAGCCAGTGAGCTTTAAAGTAAGACAAAAGCAGCACTAATCCCCAGAGGCTCAACCACAGAATAATGCCAGGCAGCACCCTGGACGCCTAGTCTCCAGTGCAGGATCTAATCGCTGTACATATTATTATTGTTGTTAATTATTATTGTTATTATTATTGTTCCGTAAACATGTTGCACAAGCTTAGCTTTTTTCCGTTCTGTTGTGTGTGGCTGTAAACCCCGATGCTTTGTGAAATGAGAATCTTGACATTTTACTTGTGAAATTTGGAAAATGTGATCAGTTGAAATCAACCGTGTTTTGTGTTCTCTATGTCAAAGTTTAGTTTTATATTGAGAATGTTAACTTATTGATTTGTATCTTGAAAAAAAAGAACTTTGTAAATAAGTTATAAAGTTTCTCTGAGACAGTAAAATTATGGTTTCGAGAAAGAACTGCTGTCTGGTGTGCTGTGTGAGGGGGTTCTGTGGGCTGGGTGGAGAGAGGGCCTCCACCTCTCGGGACACATAGCGGCAGGGGTAGATTCCTGCTCCAGACTACCAGAATCACCGGCAAGGCCCTCCCTAGCCGCTGGGACCGTTTATTTTGCCCTGCTTCTGACCCCCAAGGGGTCTGATCCCTACCTGGGTTAGAGGGTGGGCAGTGACTCTTGGCCAGGGCCTTGGAAGGGGGGGATCAGGAACAGGTGCTGTGTGAAGGGGGGGGGGGGGGGGGGTTCTGGAACCAAAAGGACTGTGAAGGCTGGTTGAGAGGAGATGAAAGCAGAGCTCAAAGGCAGCCGGCCAGGGAGACTTGAGTGCTCCCCACACCCAGTCACCTCACCGGAAGCCTAGACGACTGAAAGCAGAGACACTGGGGGCTTGGCCCCTAGCCTTCGCGGCGATCTGGCCTTCCGGCTTTTGCTTGCCCGCAGGGCTCCCGATCCCGACGCGGAAAAGACGCGACCAGACACCGGAAAGGGGCCGGAAGGACACGTCTGTCAGGCTACACCCAGTCAATCACTGAGCTCCGGGGGACAGTCCCAAGGCGCCACCTGGGCCCCTCCACAGCCACTCCCACCCATCGGGCCCATCCTCTACAAGAGGCCTCTTCCCGCCTAATGATCCCCAGCTTCTCTCTGCGCCTCAGATGGAAATTCCAAGGGAGGGGCGGAAAGGCTCCGCTGACTCCTTGGAACCCAGGAGCTGGCCGAAGACACCCACCCCCACCCCCCCACTGTAGCCCGAAAGTCCCGAGGCCAGGCCAGTAAGGGGTCACCTTCAGTGGAACTCTCTGATGAGTTCTTTCCAGGAGAATGTGGACTCTCGAGCAACTAGAACCCGCCTAGCTCCCTCCACCCGGTGGCCCGGCGTCTCGCCCCAACCCCAATCCCAGACCCTGCAGCTGAGCTCAGGAAGCTCGGTGAAGCTGCGGGCCCGGACGGGCTGCTTGGAGCGGTTCCCGCTTCCCTCGCACTCGCCTTCCCACACTGCTTCCTGCGGGCTGGCCCTCCGCTTTGGGGGGCCCTTTGCAGCGCGCGGTGGGGAGCAAAGCAGGGAAGGCAGTGATCTGTGTTGTGACAAGCACCCATTTTTCAATTGGTGCTGGTGAAAGAGCAGATGCTCCAGGCTCTTCTGACGCCCTTTGGGAAGGGGAGGGGAAGTGGTGGAGGGGCGGTGATGGAGGGAGCTGGGGAAGTAGTGGGGGATGGAGCCCGGGGACCTCGAGGCCCCCTCAGGGCTTGGGATTGGAGCTTGTCCTGCCCTGCGGGCCCCCATAACCCGGAGCTCAAATGCGAGAGATAAGATCTCCGAGACCGGGAGCAGACGGGCCTCAAAGCTGGGAGATAACTGATTTCCCAGACCGGGTTCCAACGCGGGGTAGGGACCTTCCCGGATTCGGTTTTGCCTGGAGATGTGACTTTGCTAGAGGGGAGTTTTGGCTGATTGCTCTCGCGCATCCGACGCCGGTGCGGCAGCCAGGGCCCAGCGCCTGAAGCCACAGGCAAAAATCTGTTTGGTCAAGCGGATTTTAATATTTCGAGATATTAGCTTATACTAATTTAATAATCTCTTGCTAACAGTTCAAATAGAGAAATTATTAGTTTTAGCTCAACGAAGGCGGTCTTTAGTTAGGCTCTATTATAATTATAAGCAGTTGCACTTTTAAAAAATGTTAATCTCAATATAGGCCTAATTAATGCTGCCTTGTTACTGACAAGTAGTTCATCAAATATCTGATTCAAAGATTTTCATAATGAGTATATTAATTAAACTATGAATAATCTAAAGGTGGTTATATTTAAACAATACCTCATTATAATGATTAAATACTGATTTCGAATATTATGTCTTAACAATTGTCACTTAGAAAACACAACCTTTCCTTATGTATGAGTCTGTAATGGCAAAATGCAATTTTGGGATTTTTTTCCCCCTTGTTCAAAAAATGTGAACCTCATTTTAAAACACTTCTGAAATAGGTTACACACAGCTTAATGATTATCAAAATGACTCTTTTCTGCAAAAAAAGACCCCAAAGTGCGCGTACAGCTGCAAACCCAAGAGGGTCAGCATCATTTCACTGTATTCTCTTCTTGATTACAAGCCGGGCCCATCAAACACAACATAATTACAGTAATTTCAGGTTTATTTATTCTAATGCAGTTTCCCCATCTCTCTGGTAATTATGAGCAATTTTTTCGCCCAGGGAATCTTTTTGCATTAACAAAAGAGATAACGCACTGAAAGCCAAATTTGCTGTGCATTGAGAAAAGGGAAAAAAAAAAATCAAATAGGTGCGAGCTGCCATCTCTGCAATTCTCTGGTACCGGAGCCGGCAAATTGCTTGCAGGTGTATGGAGCAAGCTTGTCAATGGCCAGGCCTCCAAATTAGCAAATGCACAGCGTCGAAGTAGTGAAGACAGACTTAGCAAAATTGCCAAACAACAGATACCTCTTTAATATCTTCTCTCACACACACTTGCTCTAAAAGGGGCAGGGGTGGAGGGGGGTGGAGGGGCACAAGCAACAATCCCCATTCCCCTTCTCACTGGCCTTGGCTTTCATAAGCCTGGGACTGAGTGATCCTTCAAGTAGTAGTCTCATTGTGGAAGGACCCAGCTTCTCATTCTAGGCAACATTTTTTAAAATATAAGATTTGGAAACGTACTTATCGTTCATAGCTTTCCTTCATTGATTTTTACATTGTATTTTTCTTTCTTTCTTCTTGGGATCTGAACCTGGGCTGGGTCAGATGGCTCTTCAGCCTTCCCTATTCTGCGCTAATTTTAAGAGCCACAAAAAAGTTTAAAAATTCTCCCATCTATGAGCACAGAAATATGAACTTATTCTTAGACTTATTTAGTGAAAAAATTAACTAAATCTGTCCCCTTGAAGAAATTGCCCATTTCTGTCACCTATGGAAAGGTAGGTCTGGGCGCTGGATATAGAACCTGAGATAGTTGATCCCAAGAAAAATTGAGAGGAAAGAAGCAACTCGGGTCCTAAGCTGTGCATTTTCATCCTGCTATCTCTTTCTGTATCTTTTAACAACCGATTTCAGAATTATCTGGGTTTTGTCAAGCCACCGCCTGGGCTAAACATCCTGAAATCACAGGTTAAAGCGAACTTTTCTGCTCCTCATGCTGCACAAGCCATAGGCACCTCCATCAAATGCAGTACGGAGGGTAAGGGTCTCTCCCTCCCTGACTCAAAGAAACCCTCCTTCTTCAGTCCCCAGCTCCACAGCAGACCCCAACTCCAGTGTAGACAGGCAAACGGCTCTAAAGGGTGCCTTCCCCAGGCTCAAGAAACATGTCACCCACACCCACTCCTTTGCTACCCCCGCCCTCATCCCCCAACCTTCAGGGATTAACACTTCCTGAAACATCAAGTGTTTTTATAAAAAGAAAAAAAAAATAATCCTGACATCGCTGACAAGAAGTTTTGATGGAAGAATTAGCTGGTGCATACATAATCACTCCCCCACCCTCCTACTCCCGGAGCGGGAGCCACCGCGGCGGGCGCATTGCAGCCTTCCAACCCTCTGAAAAATGAAACCAGTTTCCACCCTTACCTTCTTCAGTGTCAATTTCAGATAATCTGGACACAATCTTTGCTAGATCAAATCAAAAGGGTCGAAGGCGGCATTTGTCTGGGAGAATGACAGGAAAGAAAAGGCAAAAAAGAAAAAAAAAAAGGAAATAAAAAGGAAAAATAGGAAATACAAAACCGACCAAACCAGATCAAAACAAAACCAGAAAACCAAAAAGAAGCCCCCAGCCCCATCCTCCTATCCTGAGAGTAAAGAGTGGAAAGAGGTCTCCAGGACCAGGCGCCTCCGAGCGCCGCAGGCTTTTTGCAGCGCTGCGCTTGCAGAATAGGACTGAAATTTTCGGCTATATAGCCTCTGTCTTTATAGCTGATGAAAAAAATTGCAGATTATTAGCATAAATGTTTACTCTTCATTACGCTGATGACATTGTGCACTCGAGATCTTGGTAATCTTTGGGAAAATTATGAGTAATTTTTAAAAATTTTAAAGCAGCAGCAGTTACCATGCAATTCAGGCTAATTCTGCGTAGGCTCCGAACGGATATAATTATCGAGGAGTCAAGATGTTATGCTAAAAACTATGCATTGATATTCCCATTTATTATGTACATACAACTTTGACAATGTTGATGCTTGAAATAGCAGGAAATTGTCTTGCGCAAAAATTACAGTCCATATTAGGACATCTGAAATTGCGAAGAATTATATAGTAATTGCAGGCTTTCAGATGGGAGAGCCAGAATGCTCAAACTAGTGCAAATGTGGATAAAATTACAGATCAGAGCAAAAATTAGGGAAAAAGGGGGTCTGGGATTTTTCAGGTTGGCTATAGGATTCCGGAAGTGTCTAATGCCACATGATTGCTGCAGCTTTAGGGGAGACATTCATGCCTCAAATAGCGCCTTGGCCAGGGTGGCTTTAATTGAATTTCTTGGGCTTTTTCTTTTAATAGGGGCAAATGAGAAAATTGGCCACCTAAGGCAAATTTTCACTGTTCTCCCCGTGAACATGTCGAGAAGAGAATCCCTTTCCCCGCGTGCCTGCTTTTCCCGGCTTGGATGCCACGGAAGCCCCGTGCCCCCATCCTAAATGTCGCAACTGGCAAGCAAGTGACTGAGCCGGACCTCCCGCACCCCCACCCCGACACTCCTTCCTTTCTTGTGTCCACTTCTACCCTCCTTCCTTCGGCCCCTTTCCCGGAGTCGCCTCCACCTTGCCGCCGGTCGGGGCCCCGGAATTTGAAGGCCGGGCCGGGGGGTGGGGGGGGGGGGGGGGGGGGAGGCGGGGAGTGGAGTGCGGGAATAGCTGTCGGACTGAGGAGTTGGTGTGAAAACGAGTCTGCTGTTTGGAGGCTTTGGGACGAGGAGGGAAGAAGCTGAGGGTCGTTGTGGCTCACCCTGAGACCACCGAGGCCCTTGTTTGGTCCCCACCGTCGGGAGATAGCGCCCCCCAGAAACACTCACTCCCCACTTGGGCGGCGCTTCTCTGGAGCTCTGAGACACCCTGCGACTTTAAGAAGCCAAGGCCAAGGCCGCGGAGGGATGGGGCGGGGCGGGGGTTGCCCCAGAGGAGGGGTCGACGCCGCTGCTGCCGCGGGCGGGAGAATCCTGCCGGTGTGCGGCCACCATTCGGAGCAGCCCAGACTCTGTCGAGTTCCAGGGCCAGAAGTGCCCATTGTTCTGTGAGCGACGATTACATTTCTAGGGTGTCTGAGACTCCTGCACCACGAAAAGGAGGGCAGGAAAGGGAGTGTGGGAAGCCGGCCGCGTTTGCTCCCGGCGGGCCCAGGTCTGCCCTCTGGGATTACCCTAGCGCGCTCCAAGTCCAGTCCTTCCCTCCCTCTCGCCTCTTCTCCGTCCCCGAAGTTCTAATCCTCGGCCCCGCAGCCCCTGCTGGCCGCACGCAGCCATTCTTCACTTTCCCGGGCTCCACACCTGATCCTCGCCCTCCCCGGTTACCCGCCCCCACGCCCCCTTGCGCTGGATGGACGCGACCCGGGACGCGGCGGGTGGCACCAGGGCTCCTGAGGATCTCCCCAGACGGCCTCCGGACATTTGCGGGAGCGCTGCCACACAGCCCGCAAACTGCTAAGACTCAGTAGTGATTGTGGTCTGGCACGACCCTGAGGACGAGTGAGCAGTCGGAGCCGGAGGCGGCCCCTGGAAGAAAGGTCTCTAGAGACTGTGCCTGTATTCTCACGTGGAGGCTCCGAGTGGTTGCTCTTCCAAGACCTGCCTGCTCTTTTCTTTCCTGAAACATATTGTCTCCCCCGCCCCGCCGGGCCCGGCCCCAGGCCCCAGGGCGGAATGTAACATCTTGTAATGTGGCAATCACTGCCAAACCCGTCCCTGCGAGGGGAACTCCCGCCGGGGGGGCCTCGGAGCGACGTGGGGCCTCCGCATCCGCCCCGGCCGGGGTTTAAGGGGGGAAGGGGCGGGGCAGCAGGAAAGGCGTGAGGGGCAGATCCCAGGTGGGGAGGGAGGTCCCGGCCGGGAGAGGCTTCTCTGGGGCTGTTTTGGGCGTCACGACCCTGCCAGAGCCCTCTAGTCTCGGGAAAGCCTGGTGGGACAGGGCCAGGGGCCCGCGTAACCGGGACTGCAGGATCGCGCCCCACTCACCGGCTTCTGGGGACCCCAGAAATCAAATGCAAGGGGACCTGTACTTTAGGAGGAAGAGAGGATCTGTAGCTTCATTCTCAAGGAGATCTCTGACCCTAAACAGGTTTATGGCACTGGTGGTCGCTGGTCCCTTTCGGGAAAGGAGCCGGCTTTTGACTTTTGAGCGAGTGCTTGGGACGGGGACAGCGGGGTGGGCTGTGTGGGTGTGCGGAGTTGCTTCTGGGTTTTACCGCCAGTGAGGACAACTTTTTTTCTTTTTTGAAAGGCAAGGAGGCTCTCTGACCCCTGACGTCTTTCTTCCCGGGGGCTTGTAACACTGGAGGGGACCATTCCACCACTTCTCTTCTCCCTTCACCCCCTCTTTCTCTCATCCCCCACCTTCTACCGCTGAACTGTTTGTAAACAAAGCTCCAGGTTTCCAGCGCACTCTCCGCCCCCAGCAAACCTGATACTTCCCCCAAACTCGCCCCACCAGTCTCGGAAATTCTTACACAGGACGGATATTCACAATTTTCACAAGTAATCCTGAAAGAAGGCCGAGGGGAAGCCTCCTAAACGGTCCCACATTGCAGCCGCACTGATTAGGCCCGGCATCCGTTCTCTTTCTTCTCTGCTCTCCCCAGCCCGGGAGCCACAGGGCAGGCGGCGGGAATTCGGGGCCGCAGGAGGGGGGTGTGTCTACGCCTAGTGGAGCACCCGGGTCTGGTGGCCCGCAGCCCGGCGCGCGCTGGGGGAGGGGAGCCAGGAATGAGAGGAGAAGGGGATGCTGGCGCGCCCGGGCTGCCTGCCTCGGGGACTGGAACTCAATACCAGCGCTCTGCCAGAGTTCCAAGCAACCCTGCCAGGAGGTGGGGCGGAGAGGGCCGGGCACCCCTCACTCTTCGGCTTCCCTCCCCCTGCTTCCCAGCGCTTGTCATATCCTGTCTCTGGCCTGATATTTCACGCGAGCAAATGGAAGGGGATTACAATGAAGATTTATGTGTGTTCCGAGCGCGACTGGTTTCCCAGTGTAGGGAGCCGAGGTCGCTGCTTCCCATTTCCATTTTTCATTCGCGCTTTGGGTAGCGCAGTCCCGCGCGGGGGGAGCGTGTCTGCGCGGCGGCGGGCTGATCACAGGGCTCCGCGTCTCCCGGCGGGCCGTGAGACTGTGAGAAAGACTTGCCAGCTCGTTGCCCCCGGCGGGGCTGGAGCCGGCCCCTGCCTCCCCCAGCCGGGCTTTGTTTGTCCCCTCGCTTACCCCTCCCCCTCCCCGCCCCCCTCACTTCTGGGACCTGGGCGCATCCTAGCTTTCCCTTCTCTTTGCCCTTCTCCTCGTCTGCGGAAACGCCCCCTTCCTCTGGCCCCTGCACCCTCCCGCTCTCTGCTTAGCGGGCTTCCCGGGGAAAGACGCGCCGTGGCCTGGCGCGACCCCGCCGCTGCCGGGTGCCAGGTTCGGTGACTCCAGCGAGTCTGTGGGGCCTCGGCCCACCCCGGAGCTGGGGCCGCCCGCCCTCCTGGCTCCCAGGCTCGCTCATGCCAAGGCCTGTTGCGTGATTCCAACTTGGGCTGACATTCCCTGCCCCGGGCGCTCCGGCGTAGGCCTCTTAATCATCTTGTCTGCTGCAGATCCTCGACACCAGCCAATTTACTGCCCCGTCTCTCCTCGCTGGTTTCAGGAGGGGGAGGGGAGTGCGCGCAAAGGGGGGGGGGGGCACATACAACCGCAGGAGGAAGGCTGGCACCGGCTACTGGCACTCAAAGAAAACCACGGAATTTGGAACTGGGGGGAGAGAGAGCAGGCATGGGGGTCTTCTAGGCAGCGGCTGCTTAGGGAAGCTAGAATCACAGGGTCAGTGAGCTTTCAGCTCAGGTCTTCCTAGCCTGAGAAAACAATGCAGGAATGAAAACGGACACTGGATTGTGTAGCCTCTCTGTGTTTCCCAGAGCCCCCCACTCCCTGTCCATATTCGGTTGTAAGCTAGACTCCATGCAGGCCCCAAAACAATCTGGCCGGAAAAGACAAGATTCCTTTCATGATGATGCCACTGAGTCTAGAAAGTAACCCCGGTCTTATGTCTGTGTTTTTTTGGCAGAGTGGAGTTGAAGACACACAAGGATGGCCTGAATAGCCATCCCAGAGAAGAGGAGGCCTGGATCTGGCAAGCAGAGCTCTCTGGTCCGTCTGTAATCTCCTCTCCAGTAGAGGCAGGTCTCTTCAGAGGGGATGGCTGAGGTTCAGGCTCTCATGTAAGAAGGGGCCAGAGCTTCCCCAGCTCTAGAGTGCTGCTCTAACACACAGGGTGAAGTTGGAAAGGCCTCTGGGTATCTCTGGGCCTCAAAAACACAGGCACAAGTGAAGCCTCCCTGTTTTGGGAGACATTGGAATAAAACAATATACTACCAACAGCAAAAATGGGTACTTACCATGTGCCAGGCACTGTGTTACATCATCGTCTCATTATACACTCACAGAAACTCTGAGATAGTTATTATTTCTCCTATCGTATAGATCTGCACACTGAGGCACAGAGAGGTTACACTGAGTAGCCCAAAGTGGCTAAGAAGCTTCCATTGTAGGCCCCAGTGCTTTGAAGGAAAGGGGCTTTTAGTTCAGGCCTGCATTAGCCCCCTAACCCCTGGCCTTGGCAGAGAATGTCAGAAAGTAGGGTCACTTCCAAAACTGGAAGCCAGTTGGGGTGGGATCCAAGGTGGAAGGCAGGGCTGAATGGTGTGACGACCTTTCCCCTCAGAGAAGGTGAAGTGGAAGGATGCCGCCTGCATCAGTGTCTGCGTGAATGTGCATGTGTGCACGCGTGGGTATGTAGGTTTCTGTATCAGTGTGTGTGAATGTGCGTGCATGAATTTTTGTCAGTGTGTATGTGTGTGTGTGAGACTCAGTAGGAGTGTGTGTACGAGAGTGAGAGTATGTCAGTAGAGATGTGACTGTGAGAGTCACAGTGCGTGATTGTATGTGTGCTAGCGCAGCCCTGTGTGCCGGGGTCGCCCTGCATTCCAGAGCAGCCAACCGAGTTTCCCGGAGGGCCGGGGTGACTCACTGAGCTCTCGGCTCAGCCAGCCCCAGAAGGGCCTCAGGGCAGACAGAGGGGAGGGTCCAAGGTAGGGGTCTGACCCCGGTTTCGGCAGCGCTCCGGCGGCGACTGCAGGTCCCCCGTGGGGGCTCCGATGCACTGCCTGGCCAGCACCACTGGCGCGGGGGCGGCAGAGACCGCCCAGGCTCGGGGCGGCGGCGCCGGCACTGGAGGGGCCCGGCGGGCGTAGGCTGCAGCCGCCCCGGCTCGGAGTGAGTCACCGCGCCGAGAGCTGGCGAACCCAGCGCCGAGACTCGGGTGCCGGCAGAGCGTGAACGTTTCAGGGAGGCCGGCGTGGAGCGCGCCTGTTCCCGCCTCGCCGCGCCCCACGGCTCTCTCGGCCTCTGAGAGATGTGAATGTCACTCGTGGCTGGCCAGGTTCCCCGCCCGGGGAAGCGGCTCGAGGTTCCAGGTCACTACGCCAAGGAACAAGCGCACACATCCAATGAAAACAATAATTTATTTAAATAATCTCTTCATATTGTAAAATCAACATTAAGAGCATGTTGTTTTCATAATAAATAACCCCAAAATACCTTTCATTTCAAGAACAAAGACTTTAGGATAAGATAAAACAAAACCAAATCAGTAGCTTAGTTCAACTGAGAAAATTTTCAAAGGGAAAAATAAAATGGAGGGGTTGCTGAGGTTAC
Source organism: Panthera uncia (assembly GCF_023721935.1). NCBI lineage: Eukaryota > Metazoa > Chordata > Mammalia > Carnivora > Felidae > Panthera > Panthera uncia. Next base: position 60,233,467 of record NW_026057584.1, on the reverse strand, counting down.
TGCTAAACCGCAGTTTTCACAAGTGGGCGTTTACAAAAAGTCCGAAAAGACGAGTATTTTTATACAAATAAATCAGTGGGAAAATCTGCACAGACACCTTTATTTACAAACTCTATGTCGAAGTCCACCCTAATAATCCTGAATAGGTTTTAAAAAAGATAATTTAAACACATTTTTTTTGCAGTGTCCACGTATTAAAAAATCATTTTTTCCCCCAACATCAAAATGAGGTCATCCGCAAAGGCACCTAAACTTTTAAAAAAATAAAAATAAAAAAACTCCACTGGTGATGGATGAGGAGAGGGCTAAGGAAGCGTTCCTGGGGGAGAGCTATGGCGGGGCGGAGGGGGGCTCGGAGGGCTGGAGACGGCAGGGCAGAAAAAAAGCGGCGGGCCGCCCGGGTCACGGGGGCGGGTGGGGGAGGGCGCGCCGGCCCGGGAGGTCAGTCAGCCCGGCCGACTGGGGCTGGGCCTGGGGGCGGGCAGGGAGAAAGGAGCCTCAGAGCACCCTGGAAACCTCGCGGGCGGGGGAGGCGTCCCTCTCGGACTCAGCTCGTGGCCCGCGGCGAGGAAGGCGCCCGACCGCCTGGCTGGGCGGGGAGGGTGGGGAGGCAAGTCTGAGGCGGGGCTCAGGTCGGAAAGGAGGCCGCGGCGGGCTGCCCTGCCCGGGGGCCTCGGAGAAGAGCCTTCCAGGTCCCGGCCGCACTGTGGCCGCGCGAGGGAGCAGGGCCCGTGGCAGGCCATCTCGGTCGCTCCTCCCGGAGGGGTGGGAGGCATCCGCGGGCCAGTCGGAGGGACCCTCTGGCTCTTGGAGCGAGCACGGAGGATCACCGGTCTCTGCTCTCTCAGTCTCTGGCGCGGTCTCCCTCGGGTTAGAAAATCGTCCCGGCGCTCACCGGGGCGCCCCCGCCGCCGCCGTGGTGGTGGTGGTGATGGTGGTGGTGGTGCGGCTGCGGGGTCTGCGTTGGGTGCAGCAGCGGCGCGGCGGCCTGCAGGTGTGAGGTGGGGCCCGAGGCCTGGTGGTACCACGGGTAGTTGCCCAGGAAAGCCGAGGCCGCGCTGCTCGGGCTGGAGCCCGAGCTGCCCGCGCCGCTGCCGCCGCTGTTCGGGCCGCCGCCGCTCCCCACCCGCTGTGGCGCGCTGAAGTCCCAGGAGGCCGGCGCCGACACGGGCGGCGACGCACAAGGTGGCGAGCTGCTGGCCCCAGGGTGCTGCTCCGAGGGGATCTCACCGCTTTTCCACATCTTCTTGAACTTGGACCGGCGGTTCTGGAACCAGATTTTGACCTTTGTGGAAAACGGACCCGAGCGTTAGTGGAAGAACCTGGGTCTGGGGCAGGGGAGGGGGAGGAGGCGTAGAAATCACAGCCGGGCAGGTAACCGGGTCACGTGCCGCGGCCTTGGAGACTCGGGATGGTTCCTGCTCCATTAGGTAATCTCCGAAAGTCCGAGGCAGCTGGATCGTGCGTACCGCGGGGATGGTGACAGCGGGAAGGGGTCAGGAGGGCCAGTTATTTTACCCGTTTAATCAGTATCGCGCGGAAAGAAGATGTGGAAGCGGATTTCTGCCCACCCCAGGCCTTTCCTTTTCTCAAGCGCGGCGGCCCCTTGGGGGATTTCAGCTCCAGGCATAGAAGTTTAGGCCGCCCAAGGCGCGGGCCTCGAAATCCTTAAAGTTACTTTAAACGTACTTTTTAAAACATTGTCCGGACCCCTCCTGCTTCCCAGCCACCCCAGGCCAGCGCCCTCCTCGTTCCCCGCCAGGCCGGAAGCCCTCACCTGAGTCTGGGTGAGGCCCAGGGACGCCGCCAGCTCCGCTCGCTCGGGGAGGGCGAGGTATTGAGTCTTTTGGAAACGTCTCTGAAGAGCCGCCAGCTGGAAACTGGAGTAGATGGTACGGGGTTTCCGGACTTTCTTTGGCTTCCCATTCACGATCCGGATTTCAGGCTCGAGGTCCTCTTTCTCTGCAACGCAACGCCATCGTGAGAACAGTGCAGCGGGGGGACCCAAACAGTTCCCGCTGGGCTTAAGGGCCGGCCGTGGCACTTGGCCTGCGCCCGGAGGCGAGTTGTTGGAGACGCTGCGGGGCGCCCAGGCGCAACTTCGCTAAGTGCGGACTCCGGCCGCCGGACACCCGGGAGCTGGACCCTCCCGGAAGGGGAAGAAGGAGCAAACCGGAGAGAAAGAAGGAGCAGGTGGTAAGGAAATGAGGTTACCGCGAGGCATGCACCCGGCGCCCTTTCGGCCCCCGAGTCTCACCAGCTGAGCGCCGAGGGACGTACGCGGTGACCCTCGGCAGACTGGTGGTTGAGGAGGGTAAAAACGCTCAAGGAGGGCAGGGAGCAGGCAGTGTAAGCGTCCGGGTTCCGGATGGATCCCCGTCCCAAACATTTTTATCCCACCCATCCCAGTGGTGGATGACTAAAAACTAGGCTGACTTGGCACCTTTGACGCCAGCGTTGTGCTTACCAGGTTCGTTGTTGGCCGGGGAAGAACTGGTCCCGTAGGGTGCGTAGGAGGTGTAGGCGGCGGTGTAGCCCAGGTCGTAGCCGCTCTTAGCGGAATAAGGGACGTTGTTGAGGCCGCCGGCGTGGTACTGGTAGGAACCCATGTGCGCGTAGGGCGAGCCCCCACTTCCGCCGCCGCCCGCCGGGTGCTGCTGGTTGGTGTAGTAGCTGCTGTCGGTAGCTGTGGACACCGGGAGTGTGGGCGACTCCTGGGGCTTGTGGAGGCTGCTGCCGTTGCTGCCGCCGGGGCCAGCGCCGCCGCCGCTTGGGGGCTGCTGGTGCTGGTGGTACGTGCTGGAGGCCGTGATCTGGGTCGAGTGCATATCAGCCACCAGACTGTCAAAGACTCCAGTCATCCTGGCCCGGGATGGGAAAGAGCAGGGGTGGCGGGCGCGAGGGGGGAAGCGAGGCGCCTCCTCTGTCTCTCCCTGTCCCCTCCAGCAGCCAATGTAATTACGGGGGGGTGAGGGAGGGTGGGGAGGAAAACAAGAAATGTGGCAACGGTCTAGGCAACTCCTCCTCTAGGGGAGGCGATCACCGTGCACTGCTCGGGACAGCTGCCGCCGGCCGCATCCTCTCTCCGCCTCTCTGCCGGCTCGGCTTCTTGCCCAGCGCCCGCTCGGGCGGGGGGCGGGCGGCGGAGGGGGCAGGGGTGGCGGGGCCAGGCCGGGGCTCCGGGAGGCGGGAGCAGGTGAGCAGCCCAGAGCGGCTTTACGATTGTCTGCGGGGCGGGTTCCGGCAGCGTGGGCATTTAACACTCGTCACGTGAGCGCAGGCGACGTCACCTAGCAACAGCCAATCGGAAGCGCCGGGCCGCGGGGTTCCTGGCGCTCTGGAATGCCCGGAGGGGGGCGAGGGGGGAGGCTGGTGTCACAGGGCGGGCGCTGCGGCTGCTGTGGTTGCGGGTGTAGACAGGCGGCTGCTGAATGCGAGCAGCGAAGCGAGGGACTGGGGAAGGGGCGCGGTGGGGAGTCAGGGTGGCCAGCAGCAGGAGGACAGAAGGCGTGAAGGCGGAGGCTGGCATTACTTCTCAAAGGAAGAAGACATGGGGTCTCCCATCCCATTCTGTGTACAAGTGCCAGCCAGTTGCAGCGATTCGGCTCTTCCTGTCCGAGGTCAGCTTTCAAACATGAATCAAAATAAAGCGGTACCGCGAGCCCGGCCAGGTCTAGCTCCGCTTTTCCTCGAAGCGTCTGGCAGTTACTCTTGTCAGTCACTCGGCACTTGATAAAGTCAATTGATTTAAATTATCCATAAACCACGTATTATAATACCTACTTCCAAATACCTGCTTAACCAGCCCACAACGATATTAGGCAATTAATTAGATAATGTTTAAACGATTTTTCCTTGTTGCTCGAGAGAAAAGCACTTTTGAATAACTTTTCTGAAGAAATTCAAAAGTATTATTTCTAATGATATATCTGAAACCATTTTTTTTTCTTCCTTGTGCTTTCCTGACAGGCCGAGACTTTGAGTAATTATGTACATTAGATGGCTAACTGACAGGCGAAAAGCGATCCCGGGGATTTCCTCTCTTGTTTGGAATGCTAGACCATAATGACCAGATGGCTTTCAAAGTTCGTTCTAATTCTAAATACTATATTTTTACGAAAACAGAAGTGGGATAATAGGTGAGAGAGTCGTCTCGATACTACAAGTCTTGGTAAACTTACAGAAACAAGTAGAAAAAGTTTTATTTCATGCACTTAACCCTATTTCAGTTTTTGCGCCCTGTCATTGCAATTTCTTCGTTTAAATCAGCACTGGCGACTTTCTCCATATCAGTATTTCCTAGTGGTTGGGGACAGTGGCCCGGAGTTGAGGGACACTCGCCTTTACTGGACTCCCCAAGTTCGCAGTTTCGACGGCAGTGCTTGCCTTGTGGCGCCACCTGCTGGAGGTGTGCGTAGTTGCAGCGGGCCCAGTAGACGGTCTAATCATGCTGAGGCGCCAGCCTCTGAAACCCCCCAAAAGAACAAAATAGTAATTAAAAGCCACAAAATTGTACAAGTGCGAGCCATCTGAAGCACCCTTTCCTAAAGACCTAACATGTCGCCGAAAGAACTTGTTTCAACAACTGCCTAATGGAAAACAAGTTGATACTTTGAAAAATATGATCTTGGTCTTCTTCCCCAGAAAAAGCAAGTGTGTAATTAAAACTCCAGCATCCACACAGCTCACTGGCTGCAGAATAACGAGGAAGGTAATCTGCCCTCAAATCTGCCTGGATTTAGTTCCTAGCCTTCCTTTTGGTTAAGGAAGGCTCCTTGATGGAGGCTAGTGAACTAGTTAGAAATGCTTTGGGAGGTGGGGCTCACCACCAAGGGACTGCATTGCTTCACTGCTGTGCTCAGCCTTCTGCTTTGTGGGCCTCAGTTACAAAACTAACCTCTAGACATTTAATCAGTATTACCTTTTGGTGTCTTGACTCCAAATTCCAAGTCTTCCTGTCACCACCAAAGTAGTGGTAGCTGCTTTGGCCTAATATAGAAATCCACCCCCCCCCCCAATGAAATATAAAAGAGCCAATTGCTGTAGCTCTGCCTTCTCTCTGCTCCTTTGTTCCCACTCCAAGCATGTCCTCCAGGCTTTTTCATGGTGGCAAGTTTGTTGTATTTTGTTACCTATGAGGACCTCCATTAATAGCCTAAAGGCTAGGTCAGCTGAGATCTGGAAAATGGCATCTTCCTGGAAGGAAATATGACCCCAGTTTCCTTTTAACTGGAAAACAAAGGACTGGTGTGTGTGTGTGTGTGTGTGCGTGCGCGCGCGTGCCTGAAGGAGAAAAGACCAGATGCAATGAGCAAGGAGAGTCAGCAAGAGTGCGGGAGCCAGAGAGGAAGAACTTACCACTGCATTTGGAGAATCAAGTAAACATTTGAAATATTAATTCTGATACTCCAGATACTCCTGATACTGGGTTTGCCCAAATGCTCTGATCACCGTAGCGCAATATCCAAATGATTTCCTCACTTTGGTCTGAAGTCCGGGAGACAGTACCTAGAGAACTGACGCACTCATCCACAGTTCAGAGCAGAGTGATACCCCTCTCCACAGATTGAGTTTAGGGGAACACCTCTGAGTGGCCAAACTTCCTCCTCTGCCTCAGGGCACTCTCCATCACACTTTTCTGCTTCCAGTTTTCTTGATCCTTTCTTGATCCACAGAGGCATTCTTTTACTCTGCAAGGACCTGGAAAAGAATGGGGGGGGGGATGTAGGGAGGTGGCCTTGTATATCCTAATCCCATCACTAAGACATTTCCACTTTGAATCCCACACCCAACAGGTTGTTTGATGCAGCACTTGGTCTGATCACAGAATCCCACCGTGTTCTCCCAGAAACCTTTGCCAGAGGTGGATGGAATCATCATTCCCATTGTACAGAGGAAACTGAGGCTTGAGGGCAGAAGCGACATACTTTGAGTCAGGTACCCCTCCTTTCTCTGTTGCCATAGTGCAAATCACAGGGTAGTACTCTAAGCCTTGGCTGAACAGCTGGAGAACAGGTCTGGGGCATCTACCTGGCCTGGGCTTCCCCTGACCTTGTGTACTCCTCTGCTCCACCACTGGGTGTCCTCAATTACACCAAGCAGCGGGAGGGGTCGGGGGTCGGGAGGGGGTCGGGTCGGGGTGGGGGCGGAAGGATGCCCCCTGCCGGCAGGGAGCGCGGGGTGGGGGTCTGGGTGCTTTTTTGTGTGTAGAGGGATGGGCTCATTCTCACTCGCCTATTCTCCTGGAGGGTCACACCCGCGCTGTTGCTGGACTGCCCCTTTTCCTGGGGACACGGCTTCCTTCATTGGTCCTAGAGGCATTCTTTCCTTTTTCATCCCCGAAGTAGTTCTAGGAATCTGAGCTTTTGAATCTTTTAGGCTCCTTCTAGAACTCAAAGACGTTTGGAGAAGTTGGGAGTCTATGGGAGCCTCCCATTCCCACCTTTCCAGGACCATACCTTCCTGCTCTCCTCCTACGGCCTCCATTGGTCATTAAGTCTTCTTGGGGACAAGCCTTGCCCAATCCTTTCGCATTGCTAATGTCCTCAACTTGCTTCCCCCTCAACCCCCCCCCCTCCCCCCGCCATCACTAACGGAGCTTCGAGGGATTCCGGGTGCGGTCAGTTCCTCCCAGCCCCTTTGGTCCTCAAGCAGATGGGATCTCTGAATCTGGGATCTGCGAACTTAGACCCCACTTTTTTTTTTTCTTGCGTAAACTTGGCAAGAGGGCATAATGGAAACATACCCATTGCTGGTGTGGGGACCTCTAGAAAACCCTTAGGAAACACACAGCAGAATCATCACTCGAACTCAGGTCTGAGCCACAGAGGCAAGGCCAATGCTCCTTTGAGCTGGTTTTGGCCTGGGGAGCATGGGAGAAGTCCGAACTACCCCCACCTTTCGCGAGTTCTGAACACAAGCTCACCCCTCCGGCCCCAAGAGCAGACTGGAAGGAGAGATTTCTCCCGGAGACTAGCAGGCGCGCGGGCACTGAGTGGGAGGCATCCCCAGACCCACCCTAGGAAGATCCTTGAACACATTCGGGGGTCAACAGCGAGGGCTGGAGGCAGGCGGCCCCTGGCCCCGCACGCGAACCGGAGAGCCTGCAGTGTCCGCCTTTGGGATTACCTTTTGCTATCTGCTAGTGAGCAAACCAAAAGGACTTGAACGGGAATAAGCGGATACACAGCCAAGACCTTTCCGAGGGAAGTCGTAGCGCTGAATTGTTAGTTCAGCATGCTTCTAGAATTTTCAAACCCAGTTTCGCCTTCTGCCTTCTAGGTCTTCCAGACATTCCCACCCCCTCACTCAGGCCCATTTTGCGTTATAGACTGCCCAATGGTTAAAAAGAGACACAAGCTATGGTTCCTGGCACCCAGCCTGGGTCGAGGCTCTGAGGCGCTAATCCGATGGCCTCTTCGTTGGGTCCCAGTTCACAGGCCGGGTTACTAAGAGCTCAGGCAGGCAAGCCGCAATGGGTGAGAGAAACACATACTCCTTCGATTGCTAAAAGCTGCCAGGTCTCGGTGTCCAGGTCCTCAGCTCCACGAACGCCGATGGAATATGTTATAGCCTCCACTCCACCCCAGGACAAAAAGACCGCTGGGACGCACACTTGCACTAGGAGCAGGTCTCACATTGCTTAACGAAGGAGAGGTATGCAAATGGCTCACGGGAGGTCCTTGCTCAAACCTGAAAGAAAACAACCCCCGACATTCCCCGCCCCTGCTCCCGGCCTTGGCCTCGGCCTCTGGCCAACGCCGCAGGGAACATTCAGGCGCCTGCCGGCCCGAGGTGCAGGGCGCTCCGGGCCCTCCGCGAGGGCCGGGAGGGGAGCGCCGCCTTTCGTTCCGGAACCTCCTGTCCTCCGCGGGTGGCTCCGGGCTGTCAGGTTGAAACCGCACCTCCTCCCAGAACAGCAGCAGATGAAACCCTGCTCATCACCTGGGGCTCACAAAGCTGGCTTGTCAGTTACGGCATGCTTCTGGAACTTTCACAATTTTGCCTTCTGCCTTCCAGGTCTTAGATCCTAGTCCGGTCCCTTTTACTTTGTCTATTCAGTAGTTAAAAAGCGCGCGCGTGCACACACACACCACCAAACGGGCAGAACGAGGAATGAACTGTTTGAAACTCCAAGTATCCTTCTGAGTAGGAGGATTCCTTTCTCCCCGCTCCCTTCCCCGCCCCTACATCTTCTTCACTTACTAAAGACGTGTGCCACCTCATACGGTTGCAAAGAGGGTGTGCTGACGCGTGGAGTAAGAGTCACACTCCGCTGGGTCACTGTGTGGCCTTTGCAAAAGGACTTAATTTCTCTGTGCCTCATTGTTGCATCTGTAGAATACTGCTAATAATGACAGTACCCTCCTCATGGGATTATTGCCTGGGAACATACCATTACGTGTTTTCTTGACTGCTGCCGGGTGCATTCTCTGACCTGACTTCCGAAGGTTTTGCTAGCTGTATGACCTTGGGAGAATAAACTCCTCTGTGCAGCAATTTAATGTTTAATCAGAGTAAAACTTTTAAGAGGCCAAGGCAAGGGTGTTTGCCCACTTTCTTTTTTAGTGCTCGAGGAAGTCTTCTCCAGGCGCTGAGAGCAAACGTGGTCTCCAGGTTTCCGTGGACCAGAGCGGGCAGGGGGATCTGGGCGTGCATGACTGGGGCAGGATTGCATGGTCCGGGTGCTCTGGAAGAGGTCAGGCAGAGCACCCTCTGGGTGAGGCACCTGAGCCGACCATGGCTGCCTGCAGAGCTGAATTTAGGAAATGTTCTTAAAGCTAGCTCCTAACCCATGTGTATTGCAGTGGGCTGGGCCGACTACCACTACACCAAGCCTTAGGTAGTTTCTATGTGTGGCATACCCAGGCTGCTTCTGCTCACCTTTCTGAAAATGCAGAGGGGGTGAGGGTGGGTGTGGGGAAGAGCTCCGTAAAATATTCATAGGAAACTGTCCCTCTAGGTAGCTATCCCAGGTTCTTTGCATCCTTTTTTAATTAAACAAACAAACAAACAAACAAACACAACATTATTGGGGCACTGGGTAGCTCAGTCCATTAAGCCTCTGATTTGGTTCAGGTCATGATCTCACAGTTCCTAGGTTCTAGCCCAGCATTGGGCTCTGTGCTGACAGCTCAGAGCCTGGAGCCTGCTTCAGATCCTGTCTTCATCTCTCTCTGCCCCTCCCCTGCTCTCTCTCTCAAGTAGAAATAAACATTAAAAAGTTAAAAAAAATTATTATTGTTAAAAATTGCAAAGTAATACATAGTGGTTGTTGGAGAATCAAACAGTGTTAGAAATATAGCAGAGTGGTTAAAAGTAGAAACTCTAGGCTTAAATCCTAACTTGGCCATTTGCTAGCTGTATGACCTTGGGAGAATAAACTCCTCTGTGCAGCAATTTAATGTTTAATCAGAGTAAAACTTCATCATTTGGACTAGTAATGGATAATTGTGGACCAAGTGCCATCTCCCCAAATTTGACTTTTGGGAGAATTCAGCTAGACCACCATTTGCCAGCTTCCCTTGCAGTCAGGTGTAATGATACATGACTCAGTTCTAGATAATGAAGGGAACTTGAGTGGAGGTCATGTGTGCCACTTCTAGGATGGAAACTTTCACCCTCGCCTTGAGACTCCTCCCTGCTCTTCCTCCCCCACCCCATCCACTGACTGGAACCGGCTTCAACTATGCAGATGACTTGGCCCTAGGGGAATCATCTCCAACACTTATCTTGGAAGGTTACCTGACCAAGAAATAAACTTCTGATGTTTTAAGCTCCTGAATTTTGGGAGCTATTTAAAAAAAAACAACATTTTCTTTGGAGTCGCCTAACAGCCTGCGTAACTTTTGGGCTCGAGCAAATTCATGGCTTTGCATCATCACACTGAAGGTATATAAACTTAGCTACTATAACTAATATGACCTTGGAGTCAGGGGTGATGACTTTGTCAGCAAAGTATAGAAAAAAGTCCAGAACATCTTTTGGCTGTGAAAACCAGACATTGCATTGGGAGCCAAGCATAGAACTCAAACCATTTGATTCCTAGGTGCATTCAGTCCATGGACAGAAGTAGTTTCGTGCAGCTGATTGTTATCATTAGGAACGTAAGTCTTGAAATGGTCATTAGTGAGGTTCTGGCAGGTAGGTCTAAGCTCAAATCATACGTGTTTCCTTTTCAAAGGTGACAGGTTGCAGAAGTCTGTCATCCTGCCACGTGGGGCCCTCCCTCCTTGTCAGTGTCAGTCTTGCCTTGGGGCATATGTTTATTATGCTTAGGGGTTGTTATTAGGTGATAAGCCCACTTTCTACTATAATCTGTTTTGGATCCACAGTACCTAAACTAATGGATGAGCCAACGTAAAGTCAGTACAAAAGCTAGAAGTACTAATGATGAAATAACTTAAAATAGAAACACAAAACAAAACAAGAGACTTCCCACTAACTGGGCCCAAATAACTGTCCTAAGACTTTGAAGAAAGTGTACAAATACAAATAAAAGGTCTTGGAGATGTCATTTTGGATGACTTCAAGATGCTAGTTTTGCTTATTTTCCAGTCCTTAGCCGTGTTCCCCTGGCCCATGTTGCCCCATAGCTAAGTTCTAGATTGCTAATGTGCTTTGGTCCCATTTAGAGCTGAGCACAATTTATCTCCACCTTCCAGAAAAGGTAGACCACTAAGGAGCCATGGCAAGGCTGTTGCCTTGTATAAGACTTCGATGACACCCAGTGGTCATTTCCAGTCTTCATCTACATCATCGCAATTCAGAAGAGAGCCAACACATTGTACAAATTACTATAAGGAAAGTGCTGTTTGCTTATTAAACAAAGCAGAACTTCATTATAACACAAATAACCAAACCCTGACATTCTCCACAGAGGGAGACATCCTGTGAAGGAAGTGACAGCTTTCACAGCCTCTACTATTGTATTTTTAAAAATTTTTAATTAAAAAATTTTTAAAAAATTTTTTTGCAGAGACAGAGAGAGAGAGAGCGAACTGGCAGGAGGGGCAAAGGGTGAGAGAGAGACAGAGAGAGAGAGAGAGACAGAGAGAGAGAATCCCAAGCAGGCTCAATCCCATGACACTGGGATATGATCTGAGCCAAAACCAAGAGTTGGACGCTCAATGAACTGAGCCACCCAGGTGCCCCTCTACTGTTGTGTCTTAATAGTGTTACCTTGAGCATTTCTCCCTATGTTCTTTCTTGCCCCAGGGGAGCTCAGTGGAGGATTTCAGTAGGCTCTTTTTCATTACACTTTTGATACTCTGACTCATAACCTCAGGATCATAACCTAAAGAAGAACTAGGGGAATTCTGAGATGTTTAAACAAGGTTTTACTAAAGTATTGGGATAGCAAAAAGGAAAATAAACATCAAAAGGAACCTGATTCCAGAAAGCCAAATGCCATAAAGTCTCTATCAGTATGGACTGTATGTATCCCGAATGCTGGATCCCCATCATGTAGTGAGTGACTGAATGAAAATAGTGACATAAAAGATATTTGAAGGATCAATTAGAGTTAGGCGGGTAAAGAGTATAGAGAAGAGCATCATGGGAAGAAGGAATAGCATGTGCAAAGTTTGGAATCTGAAAGGAACATTTGAAGATCTGGAAGAAAGCCAGTTGGATTGGCCCAAAGTGAGTGAGAAGAGCCTGCGAGATAGGGCTGTAAGGTAGGCAGGCACTAGATCATATAGGACCTAATAGGTTTTTGGCCTAAGAACAATGGTAAAATCTAAAGGTTTAAAACATTACAAAATTTAAACTTCTTATTTTGAGATAATTATAGGTTGACATGCAGTTGTAAGAAATAATGAAAGACATCTTTTATATTCTTTACTCAGTTTTCCCCAATGGAAATATCTTACAAAGTCATAGTATAAATCACAACCAGAAGATTGACATTGATATAGTCAAGATTCTGAATATTTCTATCCCCACAAAGATTCTTCATGGTTGCCCTTTAAAAGCCACATACACTTATCTCTCACCCTACCTTCTCCTTGACACAATAACCACTACTCTGTTCTCCGTTCCTATAATTTTGTCATTTTAATAATGTTACATAAATGGAATTCCATGATAAGAAATGTTTTTGGATTGGCTTTTTTCACTAAGCATAATTCTCTGGAGATTCACCCAGATTGTTGTATGTATCAATAGTTTATCCTTTTTTTTTAAAAAAAATTAGTGCTGAAGAGTATTCTATGGCATGTATGTATCACTATGTGTTTAACTATTCACCTGCTGAAGGACACCTAGGTTGTTCTCAGATTTGGGTTATATGAATGAAGCTGCTATGAGCATCTGTGTATATCCTTCTGTGTTAACACAAGTCTTTGTTTCTCTGGGATGTATACTCAGGAGTGCAACTGATGGGTCTTAGGTTTGTTACGCGTTTAATACCCAAATTCATATGGTGAAGTCCTAACCCCCTGGTACCTCAAAATGTGAATGTACTAGGAGATCAGGCATTTAAGGTGGTAATTAAGTTAAAATGAGGTCATCATGGTGGGCCCTAATCCAATATAAATCCTCCTTATGAAAAGAGGAGGTTAGGACACAGGCATACACACAGAGGGAAGACCATGTGAAGACACAGGGAAAAGGCCATTTGTAAACCAAGTAGAGAGGCCTTGGAAGAAACCACTCTGTGATGCAGATGCTGGCTAACCCTATGGGGGTAGTCATTTTGTAATAAGTAAGTGCATCAAATCAACACATTGTACACCTTAAATCTGCACAGTGTTATATGTCAATTATATCTCAATAAAGCTGTGAGGAAAAAAAAAAGAAACCAACTTTATGGACACCTTGATCTCAGACTCCTAGCCTCTGGAATTGTAAGAAAATAAATTTCCATTGTTTCAGACATCCAGTCTGTGGTGCTTTGTGATGGCAGTCCTAGCAAACTAACACACTGCTGAACCATTTCCCAGAGTAGCTGTACCATTTCATATTCTCATCAGCAAGGTATGAATCCACTTTCTTGGCATCCTCACCAGCATTTCATGTTGCCACTATTATTATTATTATTTTAGAGAGAGAGAGGGAGTGAATGGGGGAGGAGGGGCAGAGGGAGGGAGGGAGGGAGGGTGGGAGAGAGAGAGAGAGAGAGAGAGAGAGAGAGAGAGAGAGAGAGAATCCCAAGCATGGGGCTAAGCATGGAGCCCCATGTGGAGCTCAATCCCACAACCCTGGGATCATGACCTGAGCTGAAATCAAGAATTGGATGCTCAACCGACTGAGTCACCCAAGTGCCCCTACCACTGTTATTTATTTTAGCCACTCTGATAGGTGTATAGTTGTATGTCTTTGTGGTTTTTATTCACATTTTCCTAACAGCTAATGATGTTGGACATCTTTTCATGTGCTTATTTGCCGCAAAGACATCTTTTTGGGTGAAATATCTCTTCATGTCTTTTGCCCATATTCTAACTGCATTGTTTTCATTTTTGCTATTAAATTTTGAGAATCTTTGTTGGATACGTTATTTGCAAATTTTTTCTCCCACCCTGTGGCTCGCCTTTTCATCCTCTTAACAGGATCTTTCACAGAGTTTCTCTTCTGTTTTATTATAAAGGACACTTTGTTGTCTGGGGAATAGACTGTAGAAGGGACAAGAATAGATGTGAGGAGACCAGTTAACTCATTTTTTCCCTATCGTACAGGTGCTATGTGATGGTGGCTTAATCTCGGTGGGGAGAGGGAAAATGTTGAGAAGTGAGTGAAATCCAGAAATATTTAGGCAGTAGAATTAAAATAGAATTTGGTGAGGATGAAGAAGAAGGAGGCTTCAAGACTGACTCCTAAGTCTTTGGCATAAAGGACTGGATGGATGGTGGTGCTTTTTATCAAGACAGAGGATATTGGAGGAAGCACAAGTTGGGGAGAACACTATGAATTTAATTGTTTAAATAAAATAAATCTTTTAAATAAAGAAAAATATTCCAGTAATAAAAAATTATTGGAATACAGTCATATTCTCTTTTATTGAAGTATATGTGACATAATGTGTAAATTTAAGGTGTATAACATGTTGGTTTGATGCATTATTTATTGTAATATGATTATCATTGTAGCAATAGTACCTCTATCATGTTACATAATTATCAACTCTGAGTTTAGTTTTAAACATGCTGAGTATGAGGTGTCTCTATCAATTAGCTATTGTTGCGTCACAAACTGCCCTGAAAGTTGTTAGCTTCAAACAATAAGCATTTATTACTGTTCCTAAGTCTAGGAGTCAGCTGACTGGGGCCAGGTTCAGCTGATCCTGCATAAGCTTGCTTGTGTGTCTGTAGAGGGCTGAGTGGTCAGTTGGAAGCTGGCTGGTCTGGAATAGCCTCATTCTCATGGCTGTCAGTTGGCTGGTTGGCAGCTGGGACAAGTGGGGTGACTGGGCCACACATCTCTCATCATCCAGCAGGCTGACCTGTGCTTGTTCACGTAGCAGTGGCAGGGTTCTGAGAAAGAGGAAAAATGCACTATGCCTCTTGAGATCTATGCTTGGAATTTGCACACTGTTATTTCCATTACATTCTATTGGCCAAAGAAGTCACAAGGCCAGCCCAGATTTAAAAGGGGAAGTAGAATTAGCATGACCAATTTATCCCGGTTTGCTCTTGACTTTTCTGGTTTTAACACTTTAAGTCCTGTGTCCCAGGAAACTCCTCAGTCCACGGCAAACCGGAATGGCTGGTCATCCTAAGTAGAGTCCACCCCTTGATCGGAAGAAGAGAGGTCTGGTCTGGAGATAAATTGGCATATAATTGTGTGTGTGTGTGTGTGTGTGTGTGTGTGTGTGTGTATTGTGATCTAATATTTATTGAACAATTGAATGGCAGATACTAATGCAATAAATTACTTAATTTTAATCCTCATAAATTACTAGAAAATATACATATTTTTAGGAGTTCAAAGTTTCTCAAGATAAAAGGAAGCAAAGTAGCAGGAAACTGATGGTCAAGGATGGGGTAGAAAAACTACCAAAAGCTGATAGATACCCCCAAACACAGCTAATTAACATAGGGGGGATGTTTTGACACACTTTGATTAGGTCCTGATGGATCTGGTAAATTGTTACTATTCAGAATAATGGTCTTGGTAACTCAGAAAAAGTTGAAATGTTTTCAGCATGCATTTCTAGTTCAATTCCACTGTGGTCACAGAACATACTCTGTAGGATTCTAATCTTTTGAAGTTTGTTGAGACTTGCTTTATGGCCCATACATGGTCTATTCTGTGAGTGTAATATATGCGCTTGAAAAGAACATGCATATTGTGTACAATGTTCTAAAATGTCAATTAAGTCATGATGGCTGATAGTATTATTGAGAATTTTATGTTTTTACTTTTTTTGGGTCTCATTATACCAATTATTGAGAGAAAGGTGTGAAAATACTCAATACGGATTGTATTGTTTTTTCCTTTTAATTCTATCAATATTTTTATGTATTTTGAAGTTTTGTTAGGTACATGTACATTTATGACTTATGTTTTCCTAATTAAATCTTTTATCATTATGAAATGTCCCACTGTATCTTTGGTAATACTCTATCTTAAAGACTACCTTATATGATAATACTATAGCCAGTTTAACTCTTTTTGTGATTATTGTTTGTAGGGTATTGTTTTTTACATTTTGAAAACCTATATTTATATATATATATTTTATTTTAGCGAGAGAGAGAGAGTGCCCAAGCAGGGGAAAGGGGCAGAGGGAGAGACAGAGAGAATCCCAAGCAGGCTCCATGCTCAGCATGAAGCCCAATGTAGAGCTCAATCCCATGACCCTGGGATTATGACCTGACCTGAAATCAAGAGTTGGACGTCCAACTGACTGAGCCATCCAGGCGCCCCATGTCTTTATATTTAAAGTGCCATATCAGTGAGGATCTATCCAGGAGACAAACTACATAGTAATTAACTAGAAAAGTTTAATATAAAGAATTATTTTTTAATTTTTTTTTTTCAACATTTTTTTAAATTTATTTTTGGGACAGAGAGAGACAGAGCATGAACGGGGGAGGGGCAGAGAGAGAGGGAGACACAGAATCGGAAACAGGCTCCAGGCTCCGAGCCATCAGCCCAGAGCCTGACGCGGGGCTCGAACTCACGGACCGCGAGATCGTGACCTGGCTGAAGTCGGACGCTTAACCGACTGCGCCACCCAGGCGCCCCAAGAATTATTAAGTAAAATTGAGAATTGGAATAATGAGGGATCAGCTAGTAGGAAGTGAACAAAATTCTTTTTTAAAAAAAAATGTTTATTTTTGAGAGAGAAAAACGTAGCACAACTGGGGGAGGGGTAGAGAGAGAGGGATACACAGAATATGAAGCAGGCTCCAGGTTCTGAGCTATCAGCAGAGAACCCGATGTGGGGCTCAAACCCATGAACCGTCAGATCATGACCTGAGCCAAAGTTGGACACTCAGCCAACTGAGCCACCCAGGCCCCCCAGAAGTGAACAAAATTCTAAAGAATGTAAGAATGTCAGATTTATGTGTCAGCCACTATCCCTAAGGCTAAGATAGGATGACCAAGGAAGGGCTTCTCCTTCCTCCTAATATTTCTCACCCTCTTGCCAAAGCTGAGAGCTAGACTTTGTTGGAGAGGGTGGGACATGTCTTGCAGATGGCAAAGAAATCAGTGTGGTGCTGCACTGACAGAACTTGCTGGAAATCCATTCTGTGGAAATTGCCAGGGATTTGCTCTCTGGAGTGTTGAGGAAAGTTATTCATGCAGAGGTTTTCTCACCACCAGTTTTCTGCCAGGAAACTGCCCAGGAGGTGCTGGAAAAGCCGCTGGTTACTGCGTGCTGCTGACCACAATGCACTGCAAAAACAGGGCACTAGAGATGTTGATAGTGCTAGATATCTGCTAAGAGAGCACTCTGTAACCAGGAAAGAAAATCCTCTTTTCCTCCACTGTTTCTGAAGTGCTCACCATTGAGAAAGGTTACTATTGGGCCAGATGGCAAAAAGAAAATATTTAAAGGGCCTAGATCCATTTTTACAGAGCCTACAATGAAATATGAATTTGGGGCTGAGAGGCAATATATTGATAATTGGTACAAGTGTGTCTCTTGTAGGAAGCATATAGTTGGGTCTTACTTTTTTGTTTGAGTCTGATAATCTCTGCCTTTTAATTGGAGTATTTGGTTCATTTATATTTAATATAAATTATTGATAGATTTGGATTTAGGTCTATCATTTTACAATTTGTATTCTATTGGTCTATTAGTTTTTAAAATTTTAAAAATTTTGTTGTTTCTCTGTTTTGTTTGTCTCTTTTTGTTTTTGTTTTCAGTAAGCTCTATGCCCAATGTGGAGCTGGAACTCATGATCCTGAGATCAAGATTTACATGCTATACTGACTGAGCCAGCCAGGTGCCCCTCACTGTTTTCTTTTAAGTCAACCAGATATTTTTTAAAATTCCATTTTATTTTTTATATTGCCTTTTTAGTTATTTTTCTTTGCATTTTTGTTTCAAATGGTTGCTGTAGGGATTACAATATACATCCTCAAGTTAAAAAAAATTTTTTTTGACGTTTCTTTATTTTTGAGAAAAGAGACAGAGCATGATCAGGGGAGGAGAGAAAAAGAGGGAGAGACAGAATCCGAAACGGGCTCCAGGCTCTGAGCTATCAGCACAGAGCCTGACGTAGGGCTCGAACTCACAGACCGCAAGATCATGACCTGAGGTGAAGTCAGACACTTAACCAACTGAGCCACACAGGCACCCCTACATTGTCAAGTTTTTAAAGTCTGCTTAGAGTTATGGAACCACTTCACATAAAATGTAAAAATTTTGCAACCATACAGTTTCATTGACCTCAATCTTTTATGCTGGAGGTTTACAAACTGTGACTTTTTGGCTAAATCTAGTCCTGTACCTGCTTTTGTTTAATTGTAATATAACTACACTCATTCATTTATGTGTTGTCTATGGCTGCTTTCATGTTATGATGGCAGAGTTGAGTAGTTGCAACAGAGACCATATGGTTTATAGATTAAAATATTTTCCATCTGGGCCCCTTAGAGAGAAAGTTTGTTAATCCTGCTTTATGCTATAGTTGTCATGTGTATTAATATTAGTATGCTATAAATACCACAATACTTTGTTACAATTTTTCTTTAAATAGCCAGATGTATTTAAATAAATCAAGAGAACAAAAATAAGGCTTTTATATTTATCCAAATATTTATTCTTTCTGGTGGATTTTATTTCTCCCCAAATATCTGAATTTCCACCTGGTATTGTTTTGCTTCATCTTGAATTTTCTTCGTTTAGCATTTCTTGTGGTATAGTTTTGTTGGTGAATTCTTTTAATTGTAATTTACATGAAAACATTTCTACTTTCTTTCACTCTTGAAAGATATTTTCACTGGATATAGAATTTTAAGTTGGATTGTTTCTAATGTATATTTATTTTTGAGAGAGAGAGAGAGAGACAGAGAGACAGGGCAGGAGCCAGCGAGGGGCAGAGAGAGAGGGAGACAAAGAATCTGAAGCAGGTTCCAGGCTCTGAGCTGTCAGCACAGAGCCCAGTGTGGGGCTGGAACTCACAAACTGAGAGATCATGACCTGAGCCGAAGTTGGATGTCCAACTGACTGAGCCACACAGGTGCCCCAAGCTGGAAGCTTTTTGTTCTTTAGACATTTTAAGTATGTTGCATTACAATCTTCTGGCCTCCATTGTTTCAGATGAGAAGTTGACTATTAAAGATATCATTGTAGTAATGAGTCATTTTTCTCTGGCTGCTTTTATTTATTTATTTTTAAGATTTTATTTTTAAGTAATCCATACACCCAATGTGGGGCTTGAATCCACAACCCCAAAATCAAGAGTAGCACATTCCACTGACTGAGCCAGCCAGGCACCCCTCTCTGGCTGCTTTAAAGATTCTTCTCTTTATCTTTGATTTTTAGCAATTTGACTGATACGCCTAGGTGTTTTTTATTTCTTCTGCCTCGGTTTTGCTGAATCTTCTTGAATTTATGTCTTTCACCAAATTAGGGAACTTTGGAGCCATTATTTCTGACACCGTTTTGGCTTCTTTCTCTCTTTTTGGTCACTCTGGGATTCTAGTTATATGTATGTAAGATTGCTTGATATTGTTTTACAGGTCTCTGAGACTCTTCAATTTTTTATCTATGCTTTTCAAACTGAATAATTTCTAGTTTACTGACTATTCTGACTTTTCAATCTGTCCATTAAGTGCAGTGTTTATTTCATATATGTATTTCTTTCAGTGCTACAATTTCTATATGCCACCTTTTTATAGTTTTGTTTTTTTGCTTAGATTTTCTATTTGTTGATCTTATGTCTTATGTCTTTACTGATTGCAGCTCATTTATTTGTTGCAACTTATTATTGGGTTGTGAAATGAAAAAAAATTTTAATGTTTATTTATTTTTGAGAGAGAGACAGAGCGTGAGTGGGGGAGGGGCAGAGAGCGAGGGAGACACAGAATCTGAAGCAGGCTCCGGGCTCAGAGCTATCAGCACAGAGCCTGATGTGGGGCTCAAACCCACAAACCGTGAGATCATGACCTGAGCCGAAGTCAGACGCTTAAGTGACTGAGCCACCTAGGTGCTTCTGAGTTGTGAAATGAAATTGAAGTTCTGCATTCACAGATTTTAAAAAAAGTGAAAATGCAATGTGCATAGTGGGGACCTTATTCTGTGGAAAATTTGTGTGTGTGTATGTGTGTGTGTGTTTAGTTACTATGTAACATATATTTCTTATTGTGATTATGGTCTACATTTTTGAAAGCCATCAGCTGGAAGACAGATGTGGAGTGGGATCTGTTTCAGAAGAAAGACCTTGAGTTCTTAGAGCCAGAGTTTGCCTGAGAGAAACAAATGTATGTACAGATCTGTATGGAGGAAGAAGCGCTTGCCTGTTATTTGCCAAAGGTTGGCTTTCTGCCGCAGAATCTCTAGGACTCTCATTAAAAAATTGAAATGGTGCTTCTTGAACCTGGCTCAGCAGTCCCCAGGGCAGAGGAAAAATCTCTTAAGGATCTGGCGATCCTTAGGCCAAAGATAGTTTGGGAAACAGAAGCCTACACTAGAGATTAGTATCTGAGAAAGAAATGATTGTGGCTGTGATTCACTGAGTTTTGTCTTAGAGAACTGAAACCAGAGAGGTCAAATGATCCATTTGAGGTCACCCAGCTTGGAAGTGATGGGCCTGAGACTTGGAGAGGGCTGTCTGACCCTAAGCCCTCGCTCTGAACCACTGAGTGGAACAGTGTAAGACACTGAGTCTGCAGAGAGGGAGAAGTTTATTACCAAGCACTGGCTTGGCTGGGTTCCACTCTGTTAGCTGAGTGACCCCAGGCAGATTTTACAAGTTGTCTGGACTTTGATTTTCCTCTCTATAAAATGGGGGTCTAATGGCCCTTCCCTGTCAGGTTTTTGAGGGGTGTGGACTGCATTACATGCCGGGCAAGTGCTGTTGCTATCTGTGTTCTGTCCTTTTATCATGCTCTGTCCTTTTCTCAAATTGGGGCTGTAATGAAGGAGGTTCTGGGGAGATGATAGGCCTTTTTGCAGTCAAACTTGGGATGAGAGGACCTTAAGGGCTAGGAGGCGTGAGCTCTGAGAATGCAGGCCAACTCCTGCGGTTTTCAGGCAAGGACAGGAGAATGCAGAGGGCCTGTTTGGGCCTGGGAAGGGGTGCTGGGATGAGCTGCAGAGGGCCTTTGTGAGGTTTTCCTGTGCCAGTAATCTTCATGAGACCAAGGCAGTCTGCTTTGGACCTGGTTAAAGTGCATTACCAAAGCCGAGGGCTTCCAATTCCTCACTGGGATGTTCTGAGTTTATATTTTTGAAGTATATCAATCGTTTCAAGTGAAATTGTTGTAGAGGAGGGCAAAGAATCATTTGATTACTTAATTTTCATGTTTACATAGCATTTGTTCTAAAGTAGTAAGAATCTAAATTCCAAATGTGGTTACAGAATCAGCCTCCACTTAAATTGGTAAGTGCATTTTAATGAAGCTTAATTTTAAAGCATATATTTGCATATTGGAATTTGCTTGAGCCAACTTTTAGAGAACTAGTTTTCTACTGTTTTGAGAATGTGGCAGTTCTTTCTAATTGCTTTTTATGGCCTGGAAACCTTAGCTCAATTGGTGTAAAGCTTAGCAAAATGGAGAGGATCCAGATTAAACATTAGTTATGATACAGTACCTTTAGAAGTTGTTCTTAGAATGTTCTTGGGATACCTTCAAACCCAAATGTCACCATTTTGAAACAGTGTGTTAAACATACTTATTCTACAGCTCATTTGTATTTAAATCAATAGGCATGCGATCTTAAAATAGCATCTGATAATTTGCCAAGTCAGAAATAGATGGCTTCCATTTTCTATTGATACCTTCTTGCAAAAATTAAGCTGTATTAATACACTTATTACAAGTCTAACAATTTAAAAGGAACTCCTATAGTTATATAAAATGAAGCTGATTTATTTTACCCTTTATTAATTGTGAAAGATAACACAGAGAAAAGTGCATAAAACACAAAGTAAAGTATGATGAATAATTATAAAGTAAATACAATTAAAAAAGCCATGAAAACACTACCCAGTAAATAGGACTTTGCTGTTACCCCCAGAACCCCTTCCATGTGTCCCATCCCGATCACCTCCTTTTCACCCTCCCCCTTCCACCTAGGTAACAATTATCCTGATTTTTATGATTATCACTTCCTTGCTTTTTAAAGTTTTGCCTGTTTTTGAACTCTATACACAAATAGAAAAATACTAACAAACACTGACTTGGCTACTTAGCTTGCTGATGCCAGTGCAAACCTGGCCAGTCTAGTACAGTCCCCACTGGGGAACATCATGTATGTAACAGAGGCATCCAAACCATAATCTTGAAGTTGGGGTGTGAGCCCACGTATACAGGGACCTCTCCCAGTCAGCCCAGGCCTTTTACTTAGCTCACGGTCCTGCATGTCCACCGCCAATCAGCAATGGTAGGAGGTTTTGTTTTCCTAATATCAGTCTGAAACAGATCTTGGTCTTTTGGTTTTAAAGTGACTCACTCCATTTCTTATCCCCCTAGTGTCATCCTCCGGACCCTAGATTCTGTGCTAGATTAGGTTCCTCAGCTTGGTAGTAATTTTTTTTCTCATTCTGCACTCAATCTTTTGTCTTCTTTTTTTTTTTCTACATTTATTTATTTTTTGAGAGACAGAGACAGAGTGAAGCAGGGGAGGGGCAGAGAGAGAGGGAGACACAGAATCTAAAGAAGGCTCCAGGTTCTAAGCTGTTAGCACAGAGCCCGATGAGGGGCTTGAACCCACAAACCATGAAATCATGACCTGAGCTGAAGTGGGAGGCTTAACTGACTGAGTCATCCAGGCGCCCCTCAATCTTTTGTCTTAAAATACTAAGATATTAAATTGTTATTTTAACAATACAGAATATATGTCTTTTAAAAATTATTTTAACAGTACAGAATTTTATGTTTTTTTTCTCAACTTTATAAGATTCATCCATGTTGTATATATAGCTGTAATTTGCTCATGTTCGCTGCTGTATAATATTACAATATGTAAATCCATTATAATGTATCCATTCTATTATTGAGGGACATTGGATTGTCTTCTTTTCTTTTCATCTTCATTTCTGTTAAGAATATTCTTCTGCATATGTCCTGGTACACACACACACACACACACACACACATATATATATATATATATATATATATATATATATATATATATATATATTTCTGTTGGATATGTACTGAGAAATGGAATTGCTAGATTATAGTATATGTGTATCTTATACTTTAGTAAATAATTCTAAACTGTGTTCCAAAGTTGTTGTGGTGTGCATTTGTGTAACAGATTTATTTATTAAAATTTTTTAAAATGTTTATTTATTTTGAAAGAGAGAGACAGAGAGACAGAGTGTAAGCAGAGGAGCAGAGAAAGAGGGAGACACAGAATCTGAAACAGGCTCCAGGCTCTGAATTGTCAGCACGGAGCCTGAGGAGGGGCTCGAACCCATGAACTGTGAGATAATGATCTGAGACGAAGTCAGTCGCTTAATTGACTAAGCCACCCAGGTGCCCCTGTACAACAGATTAAAAAAAATGTTCAATATAGAGAAATATGTAAAATATATCATTCTTCAGCATGCATCTGTTGATTTCCGTCTTTAGGAATGGTCTACTCTAAGAGATAGTTGTAGATGGCCTCAGGCTCAAATGAAGTGGTCCACCTTTAGTATTGCTCCCTTCAAGTGCTTCTGGTGGCTTTTCAAGGGAGACAAGTGTACTTGTCAACTGGTAAGACACTGGTAGATACCTGGTAGGTGTCTTGGAGAAGGTAGGGCAGGAGCTAAGTGTTCTTTTCATAGTTCCCATGTTCTGCCCAAAGCAGGAGGCCCCTTTGAGGGTGACTTTCCTTGGAGCTATACTCACTCCTGGGGTATGAATTTTGCTCTGAGTGTTTCACTCTTCTCATCTGACGTTCTGGTTATGAGCGAGGTCCTCATTTAAATTCCCTGCCCTCAAATTATATGGCTGGTTGTTTTGTAAATGGCAAAATCAAGAATGAGTCAGGGGAGTGGTTTCCCACTTATTTAGCATGACAAACCATTAAAATTTTTTTTAAGCTTATTTATTTATTTTGAGGAGAGAGAGAGAGAATCCCTTTGTGGAGCCTGACACAGGGCTCAATCTCACGAACTGTGAGATCGTGACATAAGCTGAAATCAAGAGTTGGCCACTTAACTGAGTCACTCAGACACCCCTAAATTTTTTTTTTTTATTATGGGCTTTTCTAAACATAGGCAAAAGTAGAAAAAATGGTATCCCATGGATCCATGTCTGAGCTTTAACAGCTATCAATTTATGGCCAATCTTGTTTACACTGCTCTCACTTCCCTTCCCATTGGAATATTTTGAAGGAAATCCCAGACATCAAATGATCTCGTCCATAAACATTTCAGCATGTATTCCTAAAAGGTAACTATTTTTTTAAAACACAACCACAATACCCTGTCATACTTAAGTAAAATTAGGAATTCTTTAATACCATCAAATATCTTCTCCATGTCCCCACTTGTTTCATAGGTGCTTTGTTATGGTTGGTTTGTTAGAATCAGGTCTCACGAGGGAGACACATTGCATTTGCTTTCTGTATCTTCGAGTCTCTTATTCTCTATTTTCCTCACCTTCTTTCTTTCCTTGCCATTGATTTGTTGAATCAACTGTATCATTTGTCCTACCTTAGATATTTTGTTTTTTTCCTGTGGTGACACAAATTTTATTTCTGTGGTGATAAAGGCAATTGTAAGCCATGTGACAATACTTTCAGCATCCTTGATTAAAAAAACAATATAAGGTGTTGTATATAAGTTGATGAATCACTAAATTCTACACCTGAAACTAATATTACACTGTATAGTAACTAACTGGAATTTAATAAAAACTTGAAAAAGAAAAGAAAATGAAGATAAAACACGATAGCCAAAAAACTACTATAGATTCAGAAACACTTTCAAATTAATTTGTGTGTGTGTGTGTGTGTGTGTGTGTGTGCGTGTGTATGCATGTGTGAACAAACAGCTAAAAAATTATAGATCAGTGTGTTCTCTAACTTTCTTGGTCAGGAGCTGGGGCACCTGGGTGGCTCATTGGTTAAGTGTCTGACTCTTCATTTCAGCTCAGGTCATGATCTCACAGCTCTGTGAGCCCCGTATCGGCTCTGTGTTGACAGCCTGGAACCTGCTTCAGATTTTCCCTCTTTCTCTGTCCCTCCCCCACTTACAGTCTCTCTGTCTCTCTCAAAATAGATAATATTAAAAAAAAATTGAGGAGCCACAATAAAATAAAAGCCACTTGTTTATTTACTGATATTTATTGTACTAGAAAATGAAACTAAAAAGTTTAAAAATATTTGTTAATTCATTAAAAAATAATAAACCCAATAGATGTTAATACAAATAATGTATTTGTCAGAAAAAGAACAATATTTTCCAAAAAAACAATTAATGAGAAGACAAAAACAATGAGAAGAGTGATATTGTTTTACATCTTTGCAAATCTCTTTCATGTCTCACTTGATGGAAGACAGCTGGATTCTCATGTCTACTTTGGCATTCATTCTGTTACGATATTGCGTGCCATGTGGGCTCTGGAAAACTTTGCTGTCCACTTTTGAGAGATTGGGAGTGAAAAAGGCAAACAGTGTCTCAGTTTTATTATGAAAATAGTTTTGATCTCGTGGAGGCTCTGATAGGGTTTGGGGACACTTATGGGTTCCTGGACCACACTTTGAGAACCACTACTATAGAATATCTGTGTACGGAAGATATTATTATTATTGTTATTACTGTGCGATTATTATTAGTGTGTAGACAGGGGTTAGTGAAGGAGTGTATTGGAGGATCCCCTGCAAATACTTCTCAGCTCCCACCCTCTTCCTGAGCTTTATGATTTCCCTCTCCTTCCAAATTTGGGACCAGCGGTAAAACAATACTCTGTGGCTGTGGTAATGGCATTCTGTTTTTATGTTCTTTTTAAAAAGTGTTCATTTATGATATCTCCACTCCCACCCCTTCCCCCCACCACCCAGATTCCATAGCATGCTTCATACTTTTTTTTTTCTAAGAATACAGATGAAGGTAGTGAGGGGAAACAAGGGAAGATGGAATGTTGGAAACATGGCTTCTAGTCTTAGGTCTGCTTCCAATGAGATGGCGTGGGCAAGCCGTTTACCCTCTGTTCTGACTCTCTATTTAGTTCCTAAAATATAGGAACTGGATTAGGTTATTTTAAGGCCTTTTCTGCATCCCAGATCTAAAATAGGCTCTTATGGCTCATAAATAAGCTCTACCTTGATGTTTCCTTTAGCTCAAAGATGTGATAATGGCCTAACACGTGGTAGAAACCCATAGTAACCTGAGAAAAGAGGGTTAGGATGCTTTTTGATGAGTCGGAGGGATAGCAAGGACTGGATACACTGTGGCAGACTCAGCATTAAAAAGTATTGAGATAGAGGAGCTCCTCATCAAGGGGGTTTGCAAGATTTCCCACACTGACCAGGTTCAGAACAAGAACCAAAGCCCAATGTGTTTTTCCTTCTAAGACCTTTATAAACCTTCTAAACTCCATTCCCTAAGTCAGGGATCGGCAAACTACAGCTCAGGATCTAAGGATGGTTTTCACATTTTCAAATGGTTGAAAAAAAGTCGGAACGCGAATAATATTTTGTGACACATGACAATTATGTGAAATTCAAATTTCAGTGCCCGTGAGAACAGTCTTATTGTAACGCAGACAGGCTCATTGATTTATGTAACGTCTGCGGCTACTTTTGTGCAATCGTGGCAGAGTTGGTTGATGTGACACAGTATTGCTTGCTAGTATTTACTATCTGGCCCTTTACAGAAATTTGCAGACCCCTCCCTAATACAAGCATATAATTTCATGGCTGTTGTTTTCAAAGATTGACTCCAGTCAACAAACACTTCTTTTTTTTTTTTTTTTAACGTTTTATTTATTTTTGAGAGAGAGAGAGCGCGAGTGTATGAGTGGGGGAGGAACAGGGAGAGAGGGAGACAGAGGATCTGAAGCCAGCACGGCACTGATGGAAGAGAGTCCCATGCGGGGCTCAAACTACAAACCGCTAGATCATGACCTGAGCTGAAGTCAGACACTCACCGACTCAGCCACCCAGGCGCCCCTCAACAAACACTTTTAAATCACCCATTCATGGGGTGCCTGGGTGGCTCAGTCGGTTAAGCGTCCGACTTCGGCTCAGGTCATGATCTCGCGGTCCATGAGTTCGAGCCCCGCGTGGGGCTCTGTGCTGATAGCTCAGAGCCTGGAGCCTGTTTCAGATTCTGTGTCTCCCTCTCTCTGACCCTCCCCCGTTCATGCTCTGTCTCTCTCTGTCTCAAAAATAAATAAATGTTAAAAAAAAATTTTAAAAAATAAAAAAAGAAAAGTGCATTCACTTAAAAAAAAAAAATCACCCATTCATACACCTTCTCTGATTTACATTTGGTTCAACTTTCAGGTTCTCTTAGGTCTTTAATGATTTCTGCTCCAAATCTTTCCTTTATATAAAAACTCGGTCTCCTCTCTGACACCTTAAATTAGGCATTTCAATCCCTCTTCTGTAAAATCTTGAGGGCTCTGGCAGGTGCTTTTCTGTGATCCACCCCTCTTCAGATCTGAAACCCCCATCCTGGCTTTTCCCGCAGTCTTCCTCAAATTCAAAATCACATGCACCCTTCGGCTTTGTATTTCCAAGGCCTTCCTACCTATTGCAATTGTTGAGAGTGGTAGGAAGAAGATGTGATTGTTTTTTAAGCCAGGGAATAGTCTGCTCAGCAAAGTCACTAGAGTAACTTCACATTTGCAGTTTTGTCACTCTCTGGTTTTCAGTGGTCTTCACTTCCCACTTTTCAAGGACATAGGCTGAAGTCTGAATTAGCTGGGGAATAAGTTAATCCAACAGTTAAAGTGAAAAACAAAACAAAACAAAATGGTGGCTTTCTCCCTATTTCTCTGGAAATCCCTGGAATTTTTTTTTTCAACGTTTTTTTTTTTTTTAAATTTATTTTTGGGACAGAGAGAGACAGAGCATGAAACGTTTTTTTTTTTTTTTTAAATTTATTTTTGGGACAGAGAGAGACAGAGCATGAACGGGGGAGGGGCAGAGAGAGAGGGAGACACAGAATCGGAAACAGGCTCCAGGCCTGACGCGGGGCTCGAACCCACGGACCGCGAGATCGTGACCTGGCTGAAGTCGGACGCTTAACCGACTGCGCCACCCAGGCGCCCCAATGGGAATCCCTGGAATTTTTAAAGATACATAGCTGCCATTCTAAAGTTATGATACCCGGGATTTACTTTATATAGGGGTGATTGAGTGATAACACTGAAAGGTCTCTGCCACTGAAGGAAGATTTTACACCACAGTGCACGGCTATTCCTCTCCCCTGCTGCCCCCAAACCAGAATGATCTGGAGGCAGAAGACAGGAGGGGGAAATCTTTAGGCCACAGTCTTTACTGGGGTTTCTGGAGAAAGGCAAGTTAGGGTGGAGAAAACAGGATTGGATAGGATTGGATTGGATAGGATTGGATAGTTTGACTAATTCTACTGGGCCTTGACGCATATGGGATATTCCAAATTGCCCAATATCTGGTCCTGTGTTTGATTTAGAGCAGTGGAAACATTGGCCTGGTTGTGTGAGAGTTAGATTAGCAGCTAGTTGGGGATATAGACTCAGGGATTGGTTGATTTGCTTATGAAAGGCGTGCTCTTTGGCAAACTTATTATTCAGGACTTAGTAAACCCTGGAAGGGGCAGTCTCTCTGAGTCTGTGAGGCTCTCAAATACCAGAGTATCAAGAATACAGAAAATAAAATATAACTAGTCCTGTGATGAAAATGGATGCTAAATAGGCAAATACAGAATGTAAGATAACATATAACACTACAAAGTGGCAAATTAATTGAATGTATGTATCTTTTGGAATGATAATTTTTATGTTTTATTTTTTTTTAGAGAGAAAGAGAGAGCATGCATGCATGAGCATGGAGGGAAGGGGCAGAGGGGAAAGAGGAGAATCTTAAGCAGACTCCATGCTCAGCATGGAGCCCAATGTGGGGCTCCATCCCATGGCCCTGGGATCATGTTCTGAGCCACCATCAAGAGTCCGATGCTCAACTGAGATACCTAGGTGCCCCAAGGAATGATTATTTTTTATTATTATCTTTTTAATTTTTGAGAGAGAGAGAGAGAGAGAGAGAGAGAGAGAGAGTGAGTATGAGCAGAGGAGGGACAGAGAGGGAGACACAGAATCTGAAGCAGGTTCCAGGCTCTGAGGGGCCCGAACCCACGAACTGTGAAATCATGACCTGAGCTGAAGTGGGATACTCAACTGACTGAGCCACCCAGCATCCCAGGAATGATTATTTTTAATATTAAAAAAGAAATCTTGCATTTTGAACTGGTTTAGAAATTAATGATAAAAGGCATAGATACTCATGATACAAATTTGAAACCTGTATAAATGTTATAAAACCTTTATAACATGAAAATTAAAAAGATTTTTCACTCCTATTTCTAATCCCATTTCTCAGTTAACCACTATTAATGTCTTTCTAGAAGCTTTTCTTTGCATGTGTATCCATCTCACTTAGAGTGAAAGCAGTATTCTTACAAGGTCTGTAAGGTCCTATTACCCCTGGACTTTGACCCTGGCCTGTTCCCTCCCTCTCTCCTCCCATGAAGAGCTCCCCAGCTGGAGCCCTCTAGGCAAGATCCAGTCTTAGAGCCTTGACTTCTAGTATTTCCCAGGTTCTTCCTCCAGAGAGCAGCCTGACTTCCCTCCTCACTTCGTTCCATTCTTTACTTAAATATACCTCCAAGAGGTCACCTGGACCTGACAATCATACCTATCCTACACTTCTATCTCCTCCCCTGATTTCTTTTTATCCTTTGCACTTAACAATTTAAGTTTATTTATTTTGAGAGAGAGAGAGAGAGAGAGAGAGAGAGCGCGAGCACATGAGCGGAGCGGGGGGAGGGGGGCAGAGAGAGAGGTGGCGCAGAGAGAGAGGGAGAGAGAGGGAATCCCAAGCAGGCTCTGCACTGTCAGCACAGAGCCTGACACGGGGCCTAAACCCAGGGAACCGTGAGATTATAAAATGAGCTGAAATCAAGAGTCGGAGGCTTAACCGACTGAGCCATCTGGGCAATCCTATCCTTTGCACTTTTTACATGGTACACATAACTTTTGTTTATTTCTCTTGTTTATTATCTGTCTCCTGCACTGGAGTATAAATTCCATGTAGGTAAGGATTTTTGTGTAGTACCTGATACACAGAACATGCTTCATCAATATTTCTTGAATGAATGAATGGATGGATGGGTGAACATCAAGCACAACTACACAGACCACATTTATTTGTATAATTCTTTTTAACACATGGGATTGTATTAGATGTGCGATCTCCAGATTGTTTTTCTTTATCCAGATGGAATTTTGAACATTTTCCCATGTTAGCACATCTGGATAAAGCTCATTCTTTTAAGTAGCAGCATAATATTCCAGGGTAGAGATAAAACATAAATTTATTTAACCAGTCATTTACTGATGGTCATGAAGACGTGGAGATTTCACAATTTCCTACAACCGAACAAATCAAGGAATAGAATTCACACCAGGTTCAGGGTGTAGAACTTATTCCAGAATAGACTAGGAGGCTATTAGTCATTTTCTGACTTTCTTGTGCTGTAATTTATATTTTTCTTTAATCCTGGCTACTCAGTTAACCTTTTCTTAAGAAGTATGAGATGAGGTGTTGGCAGAGATGGATGCTGGGACCATCACATGTACTCACAATCAATCTACATTAAAAATTAATTGCTAGAACTGAGGGAAGACCTCTGCAGAGGTGGACTCCAAGCATGGGGAGGGCACCTCAATTTCCTTTGACCCAAGTCACCCCATTTATCCACATCTGCATCTGGTCTTGTACGCCCCTTGCTGACTAGTCCATTCGTCCACCATGTGCCTTCAAAATTAATACCTGACACTCCATGTGCTGGCCAATTTATCTTCTCAGTAATCATATCTCTTCTATTTTCTATCATTTAAACCCCACTTCTCAGTCTTACCCTCCTTTAGAGCCTAGTCACATGGTCTTTTTCCCCATGGAAATCTGCCCAATCTGTGACATCTTCCATACAAAAGTTCAAGCCTCCTCTCTTAGCGGTGCTTGATGATATGGCCTTCATCTTGCCTTTCATTTCCTCCCTGGCCCTGGACCAGTCCATCTGTTCCTTCCCTGCATCTCTGCAGCTTTTATCTGTTCCTGCCTCTGATCTGTGCTTGTTACACCTGCAAGCCCAGCCCATGTAATATGCTCTTCCTTCCTAACCTCCAGAAGCCTCATCTGCTTCCCTGAGTGATTCCAGCCTTTCAGCCTTTCCAGCATTCCTGGAGCACTTCTGCAGGTTACTTGAGCAGTGTTCTCTTGGGGACCGGATGTTCATTTTCTGTCCTCTATTCCTTTCAGCTCTTTTGAATGTTCCCAGTTTGGCTTAATTAGGGTGCTGTGGGAACATACCTGGCCTACCACTGCAGAGGGGCCTGGCATCACTAGGCGGGTACAGGAATGATAGGAACTGCCAGCTGGGCCGCCAAGTCTGGTGTTGCTGAGTTCCTGGAGCCCCCAGCTCCTCCATGGTACCAGTGGGGAAGAGGTCACGATTTTCAGGAGGGCGGGGCAGTTTTGGGTTTGAAAAAATACTGATGGATTACAGAAGAT
Source organism: Panthera uncia (assembly GCF_023721935.1). Taxonomy (NCBI): domain Eukaryota; kingdom Metazoa; phylum Chordata; class Mammalia; order Carnivora; family Felidae; genus Panthera; species Panthera uncia. The sequence goes on along the minus strand of NW_026057584.1, from coordinate 60,202,131 downwards.
ATTTATTCTTACAATAAGTTAGTGTTTTTAGTGTTGTTGTTGTTGTTGTTGTTGTTGTTTCCTGAGCAGTGGGCCTCTTGATGATAGCTCTTTCAACCTTGTTTCCAGAAAAATGTGCATATACACAAACTTTTGAATGAGCTTCTAAGATGTGCACGGGCCCCCTGAAGCTCAGCACTGTCCACTGAATGTGGCTGGAAAGCATTATCTTAATGAGATAATGCAATAGACACAAAATGACTCTGATGGCATTTTGTGCTTTTCTTTTTTAATTTTTAAAGTAAGTTTTGTCTCTCTTTGGTAATGTTCCATATTGGGACTTAAAGAATTAGCTAGGTTCAGGGTGCCTGTGTGGCTCAGTCCATTAAGCGTCCAGCTTCAGTTCAGGTCACGATCTCACAGTTCGTCGAGTTCGAGCCCCGTACCCCTGCATCATCCTCTGTGCTGACAGCTCGGAGCCCACACCATGCGTAAGTTCAGGACTATAGTAGTGTCCCCTTATCTGTGGTTTCACTGTCTCTGGTTTGTTACCTGCAGTCAACTGTGGTCTGGAAGCAGATGATCTTCCTGATGTACTGTTAGAAGGTCAGTAGTCGTCTAAGGCTGCCTCACTTTAGCCTCACTTCATCTCACCACACAGGCATTTTGTCATCTCCCCTCATCACAAGAAGAGTGAGTACAGTACAGTAAGATATTAGGAGAGAGAGAGAGAGAGAGAGAGACCACATTCATGTAACTTTTATTATGGTATAGTGTCATAATTGCTCTATTTTATGATTGTTGTTAATCTCTTACGGTGCCTAATTTATAAGTTAAACTTCATCATAGGCATGTAGTATAGGAAAAAACATAGTGTATATACATAGGGTTTCTTATTATCTGCAGTTTCAGACGTCCACTGGGGGTCTCGGAACACATCCCCTACAAATAAGGGGAAACTACTGCACAAGATTCTGTCTTGTACCTGAGTTATTCATACTGGGGAGAAGGCTAGTAGGGATTCTCCTCTAAGTTATCCTGGGGATTCTTTTATACTGATCCTTTGCCTCCTTCCCCACACAACTCAATTTAGATCCGATGGGCTGGATAGGAAGAAAGGGAATAATGGAGAAGCAGAATAACTAGGTGTTAAGGGCATGGACCCCCAGAGGCAGGCTGATCTGGGTTTTGAACTCAAGGATCTTAAACTGGTGACTCAAAGGCCAGAGGAACCAGTGGGTGAGTTTTGTTTTGCCTTCCCAGCAATTCCAAAAGTAAAGTAATACTGATCTCGATAATAGATGTTCACTTAATCTTGGTTATACTGACCCTCTGAAAGTGGTATGTCAGTTGCTTGCCCCAAGACAACTGAATTTAGGATTTAGTTTCCCCATCTGTAAAATGGGTATAATAGCTACCTCAAAGAACTAAAGGAGCTTATGAATATAAGAACTAAATGAGCTAGCTTGGTTGCTGTAAATTCTGAACAAATTATACATCTGGTGATTAATAATAACTGACAATGAAGAATGCCTTAGGAAGTGCTTAGGGAGGCAGCTAGAAGCATGGGGATGGAGGGGATAGGGACAGGATGGGGCTGAGAGATGTCAAGTCAGTGTGAGCATACAATTAGACCTGTTTTCTGGGAAAGCCATATGAAGTAGGACAGCAGAACTGGTCCAAAAGCCTGCAGAACAGTGGCCGGAGTTGCTGGCACACAGCTCAGAGAAGTCAATGTCCAGGGTTCCGCCACGATGGAGGTGTGTGGTTTCCACTGCTGCCTCTTGCAAGGAAGGGAAGGCCTCTGCTCAGGCCTCTTTCCTGTGGACCTTCTCCCCCTCAGGCCTTCTGTGCTCCCACAGCTGCCTTCTTCCGCTGCCCATTCCTTGGATTTCACAGGCAATTCCAGACAGGAATGCTTTTGATGGGACAGCATCCTCTGCAGTTCTGGAAGGTGGGCCTGGGGTGCCATGGTCACATCCTGGGTGTCTGGAGCTCATTTAAATTAGCAGCTGGGATGCTTTGATGCCTGGGCTCCCTTGGGCTTCCATGAGCTGACCACCTTGGCCTGGCTTGGTACTGACCTCTCATTGACTTGGGCTCTGTTGTCCATAGCAGGGGCAAGGGTGTATCAGGAGGGCCCATGATGGGGCAGGAGGCGGGCATACCCTGCTTTCTAACTTGGGGTGGCAGGCCATGGGGCACAGCTGCACTATCAAGGAGCTCAGATTGCCATCAGAACTGGAGAGTCCGGGGGTGGAGATGAGGCTGCATTGGGGACGGTGGGCTAGAGCTTTCAGTGTTGGTACAAGCTCAGAAGTCAGAAATGCAGATCCTGGGCTCAAATCTCAGCTCTACTTTTGACAGACTATGTGGTCTCGGGCAAGTCATCTCATCTCCTGGAGTCTCGGTTTTCTCATCTGTAAAAGGGGATAATAATAGTACCTACTTCAGAGGATTGCTGTCAAGGTTAAATATATGTGTATGTGTGTGTGTTAGCTTGTAAGTGTTAGATACGATTACTAATATTAGTATAAGGCCAAGGCTTGGATTGCTGAGCTGGGCATTAGGAGTATGCAGTGGTCAGGGCTGGGGACTGGAGTGAAGCTAAAACAGGGAATGAAACTTGGAATTGAGGACAAACTTTACAATAGCTGGGGTTAGGGTTGGCTCTGGAATATAGCTTGATCCAGCCATTTGCTGCAGATTTTCACTGGGGGGTGGGTGAGAGGAGCATGGCAGAGGTGGGGTGGGGGGAGCAAAGGCAGCCTCCTTCCTGTCCTCAATCTGTGAGCACTGATACAGACACATGTGTACTCTTGCCTTCCCTTGCTAAACAGGGTGCCTACAGCCATGGAGGGAGCTAGGAAGGGGGAAGGAAGGGTCTGAGTTATTCAAACACGGATTGGGGGTGGTTTGGCAGTAGAGCTGGTGCCAAAGGTTGGTAGAAGGGGAAATATAACTGCTGTTGTCAACTGCCTGGCAGATCTCCTCCCCGTAATGGCTCTCTTCGGGGTAGTTTGGATCCCCAGGGCAATGGAGATGACACCTATCTTTTCCTATGGCTGCTCTGATAGCACCAAAGTTTGGATGAAGTCCTGTACGGGATGTGTTTCCCTAGGGAAGACTTCCTTGCCCCAGTGGCATATCAGGTCCATACACTGGAGGTCACTGATGATGTATTCCTCTGTATTTGTGTCCACAGCCCTCATTACCTGGAAGCAGCTAGTGGAATATAGCTTGGTTCTGAAAAGGAGGAGAGGTCTGCAGGAGGTGGAGAAGGTCTGAGACCGTAGAAGGGCAGTGTCTCTCCACAAGCTCTACCATGGCTTCCGGTCTCAGTCTGCTTTGAATCAAGGAGAAGGCACAGAAAAGGAATTTGCTCAATCACTGATGGGTGGGTGGACCAAGGAAAGACCCAGAATTCACCAGCGTCATTGTCTGGAGCAGAAGTAATTCCTTTTGTATCATTTCAAATATTCCTGTTTGCTTCTTCTGCTGATTAGGACAAACACATAGTTACTATCCATTTATTTGCATAGTGCTGCCAGGACTCACCCTGAGAAGGGACATGGTTGCCAAGGCTGCTAGCACCTGATGTCCTCAGAGCTTCAGGAACTGCCCTAGCTGCAAGTGCTGCCGGTGTACTGGAGCCCTTGAGGCCTCAGCATCATCCCGCCATCCTCCACAGTCCGGAATCCCAGAGGGGGCATGACCGGACATGCTACGTTTGCTGTGTGTGCTCATGTGTTTGTGTGTAACAGAGGCACAAGAATGTCCTGACGTTGTGGCTTAGGGACAGAAAGGAAACTTCTTTGAGAGTTAGCCACCCTGGTGTTATTAGACTTACATTATATTAGGATTATTTTAAGTGGTCTGTAAGAAGAGTAAAGTGAAAGGCAGTGAGCACATGAGAGGTTGCTGGGCTCCAGTTGTGAAAATCACAATGAGGAAACACCAGAGGCTTCTCATTAGAACCATGAATGGATTATAGAACACCCACCACTACCATTATCATTTGATGTCTTTCCCAGTTTGTAGCTAGTGCAATTAAAGATGAAACAGAAACAAGATTTAGATCACTGGAAGGGAAAAGGCAAAATTTTATTATTTGCAGATGATATGATTTTATACCTAGCCTACTAAGAGAATCAAACAAAATGAACCCCGACTCTTGGATTTCACAAGAAAGCTTAGTGGATTTCGCAAGAGGGTTATCCTACTAGCAGGATAGATATACTCAAATCAAAAGCTTTCCCACATGCCAGCAGTGATGGGCTCTAAGATACAATGAGGGAGGGAGGAGGGGGAGAGAGAAAGAGGAGAAACAGACTCCACTTTTAGAAGCAAAACTCGCAAATACTCAGAAATGACCTTAATGAGAAATGTGCTGTGGGATCTACGTAGGGGTCCCATGTAAGAGAAGTCCCTATGTAAAAAAAAATCTGCAGAGATTTTATAAAAAGAAAAAGGTAAGAATTAATGGGAAATCATACTGGGCTTTTTTTTTTTCTAATTACAAATGTTATATATATCTTCCTTCATTAACTACTTATTACATTTGCATTATGGGCTGGGATTTCAATGGTGAAAAACACAGACATGGTCCCCACCTTTATGCAATTTACATTTGAGTGGAAGAGATAGATGAAAAAAGAATAAACAAGACAAATTATTTGTATAAATACAACTCACAATAAATATTCAAGAGAAGTGGCCTTTCCCTTTGACTTCTGTGGCCGAGCTCCCTGACAGACTCCTGTTCAGTCTTTACTGCATATGTCTTTACTGACTGTAACAAATCTGTTAAATAAGCAATGAATGATCAATCTAGTTTAACTAAGAAAATATGTAAACAGGGTACCAGTAAATCGCCTGGGCTTTCAGTTATGGAAATCAGAATTCCCTACAGATTACATTCTTTTCTTTAAAAGGCAATGTTTTTCTTGTCTTTTTACTTTGCTTAAATGCGTTCTTGCAAAAGTCCTGCAAAAGACAGGAGGGTTTGATTTGGCTTGTGTCCGCTAGAGCGGGGGGCAGGTCCACTTCTGGGCTTCATGCTAGCTGAGTCTAAAAACTCTGTCTTTCGGCATAAGACTACAACGGGTTCTTCTTGACTCTGAACTGTCACAGTTTTGTGGACCACTGCTTGGCTTGAATGGTCAACCTAGGAGGCTTGTAGTTTAAGTATTTTTGCATCATCGTTTATTTAAAAGTGAACAGGATGGAAAATACCATTGAAGCATAAGGGTGTTGAACTGAATGTGGGGATGAATCAGTCTCCAGCACATCGTTTTCTAACATGTTTTTTTCCTCCGTTTATTACCCATCTCTTAAACTTTTCATCTTCTTTATCCCCCCTGGTCACACCCTGGATGAAAGTTTTCGGACTTCCTCTACAATTCCTGCCCTCTCTTCCATCATCTTCTTTCCTTGGGCCCTGTCAGAATTTTCCGAGGGGGCCTATAGCTAACAGACAACGTTCAGCTTTGGAGAATAAAGGAAGTGGATAACCATATTCCACACAGGGTGTCCTCCTTTGATGCTCTCTTTATATAGCATGCTAAGGACATATGGAATTAATTCTTCTGAGGCTTCACAAGTTGCCAACTGACACATTTGTTTTCAGAAGGAAGGTAAACATAGGCCAGGTGTGGTGGTGGGCTAGGTCTTAAAAAATGTTTCCGGTTTGCTGGGAGAAGAGCTGAGAGCGCTACTTTACTGTGGGAGCATCCAAGAACTTGAGGACTGTTCTCAAGGAGGAGGACTCACCCTTGGCTTTGCCTCCTGGGCTGTGCAATAGACACATTCCAGGAAGCAGAGACTTGAATGATAAACGTGTGAAGGGAGCTTTAAAAACATTCTTACCAGTCATTCCCTTTAACTCGAGACTAAAGCCCTGAGAGGTGGAAGGACTTTCCAAGGGGAGTCTCAGTATTCAGCTCAGTGGTGTTCCCAACACCCTCGGCATCTGCTAGAAACTTCAGAAGCCACTCCTGGAATCCACCAGCGATCTGAGCAGAGGGCTCTGGGAGTGGCCCCCTCTTGCTCTACAGCAATGAGGAAGTCAGATGGTATCTTTTTCTCTAGAGACTGGGAGAATGATTCATCTTTAAGTCACAAAAAGACAGTGACAGATTCCTAAGGCTGCACACATCCATGAGAAAATGACAAACAGGTGAGGTGCTGATGCAGAAAAGTGCTCCCAGGGGTGCAGCTGTGAAGAGGAAAAACCCTGCACACTTTTGGGCAGTGGAAACAATGCTTTGCTTGGAACAGGTGTGTGTTCAACTTCAAGTGCTTCAGGAGGGTCAGAGTAGAAGGCATTTGAAACCAAAGATAATTTGGAAAGACATGGGGAATGCTTTACCTTCCAGGATCATGAAGGGAATGAAAAAAACCATGCAGCCCGTATTTGAGTCTCCACCACCTACATTTTAGTCGAAGCATTTCAAATCTACAGGAAAGTTGAAAGGAAAGTGCAATTAACTGCTACACATCCTTCACCTAGATTTACCAGTTGTTAACAGTTGAAAGTTGTAGATACTGTGACACTTTACTTTAGCTTGCCTCTCTTGAGAATAGTGACATTTCCCCTGTGTAACCACAATACCATGACCATACCTAAGACAATTAGCAATAACTGTGGTGTGTAGTTTGTATTCAATTCCTCCTCTAAGTGTCTTTTTATATAACTGTTTTTTTTTTTAGTCTGGGATCAATCAAGATTCATGAATTATATTTAGTTACCATGTATATTTGGTCTTTAAAGAATAATTGCCCACCTCCCTTTTTCATGACACTGGATTTTTTTTTTTTTTTTTTTTTGAGAGGGCACAAGTGAGTGAGAGGCAGACAGAGAGGGAGGCAGAGAGAGAATCCCACGCAGGCCCCGCACCATTAGTGTGGAGCCCGAAGCAGCTGGAGCTCACTGAAGCAGGGCTCAAACTCATGAGCTGTAAGATCATGACCTAAGCCAAAGTCAGATGCTTAACTGACTGAGCCACCCATGTTTCCCTGGATTTTTTGAAGAGACCAGGTCCAGTTGTCATGTAGAATGTATCATACTCTATTGGTCTGATTGGTGTCTCTCGATCATCTTTAGGGAAACAGATTTGGCAAAAATACTACATGGGTGAGATTGTGTGTCTCTTTTTGTATCATACTGGGAGATACATAATGCGTGGTCACTCAGTCATCTGCCAGTTTGTGAGATGTTCTCCATATCCCTCTCTTTCCCCCTTTAGAATGAGTGAGTTCTCTGTGCAGTGACACTTGGGAGTCCCTGTGAATATACTGCCCCCTGTAGTTTTAGTCATTGCTTGGGCTGATGATTGCATCACAGGTTGCAAAAACAGTCATTGTTCAATCCTGTATCCCTCCTTCTATGTTTATTAGTCGACATTGCTCTGTAAGGAAAATGATACTCATCGTGGACCACGAATTCTTTTTCAAAAACATTTCATTATGTTATAATCCATGATCATCATTACTCCATTATTCTATTTGCTGCTCAAGTTGTACCAAATTTAGGTGGCAGGAGCCCTTTCAAAGTGCCCCCTACAGCCTTAGACATGTCTTGGTTCATCTTTGAGCAATTCCTTGCTTTCTGGGGCAACAAAATGTTGCAGGCTCACTTGTATTTTCCCTATCCTAGACTTGGAATTGGGATTTTTATGGGGAATAATATTTATAAGCCACAACCCAAACACTAGATATGCTCCTTGCTTCTGGGGCACATTCACATAAAAATTAAATCAACTTACAACAAATTTTAGTTACATTTCTTTCTGAGATATGCAAATAATCCACTTCCTTGATACTAAAATTACACAAATCAGGAGTGAATAACCAGGGTCAGTAATAAGAATTCTTGAAGAAGCCCCAAGCATTTAAAAAAAACCCAAACAACTGGGGCACCTGGGTGGCTCAGTGGGTTCAGCATCTGAATTTAGCTCAGGTCATGATCTCACGGTTTGTGAGTTTGAACCCTGCAACCGTGCTGACAGTGTGGAGCCTACTTGAGATCCTCTTTCTTCTTCTCTCTGCCCCTCCCCCTGCTCTCTCTCTCTCTCTCTCTCTCTCATAATAAATAGATAAACTTTAAAAAGACAAAAATAAATAAAAGAAAACAACTGAGTGCCTTTGAGGGACACTGTGTTAGTTTCCTGTGGATGCTATAACAAGGTACCACAAACTCAGTGACTTCAAAGAAATTTATTGTCTCATGTTGTCTGGATGATAGAAGTGTCAATCAAGGTGTTTACAGGGCCACACTCTCTCTGAAATTTGTAGTGGAGAAACCTTCCTTGCCTCTTCTAGCTTCTGGTGTTTACCGACAATCCTTGATGCTCCTTGGCTTCTAAACACACTACTCCAATCTTTGCCTCCATTGTCACATGGCTGTCTTCTTCCTTTGTGTCTCTTTGTGTCTCTTCTCTCTTATGAGGGCATCAGTCATATTGGATTAGGGGATCCACTCTACTCCAAATGACCTCACCTTAAAGCTTGATTACACATGCAAAGACCCTATTTCCAGGTAAGGTCACTTTCACGGGCATCAAGGGTTAGGACATCAACATATCTTTTTTTGGGTGTCCAATCCAATCTGCAATAAACACCATAATCCAGGAGGTAAACATAAAGGTGGTGTTTAGCTAGAGTATGGAAACATCAATTTTATAGGAAAATTTTATAGGAAATCACCCTTGTAAATTCTGACAAGTGTTCTCCTTAGGACTCCAAATTGAATGAAAAAATTTAATATATAAGACAAACCTACAGTATTTATTTTACTCAGTTTTATGTATTGGTTAGGTAAGGATAAAAGAGAAACAGAGGGAAGAAAGAGAGATGGAGACAATGAGAAACATGCTGAAAGAAGGAGAGAGAGAATGCTCTTTGGACATCAGGATATAAGAGATTGAGGGACCACCAAAGAGGGGATACATGGGGGGATTTACAGGAAGAAGGCAGGGGGTGATGCTCAACTGCAGAAGAGAAAGATCATCGTTTTCTGCTCATTTAATGGGACTCGAATTGTGTGACCACACAGTCCATTTTGATTCTTTGCTTGCAACCACGTTTTTGACTTATGCTTCTTTATTGACAAGGCCAGATGTTAACCCGTTTTACTCTTTGGCAAGGTAGGGACTATATGAATTGTGTATCTTTGTCATGACTACCCCAGGGCTGACGTGCATCTTAACAGAGGTGGCAGTCCATGAGCAACACCAGTGATGGAATTTGGGGGGCCAGCTTTGAGCCTGGGTGAGGCCAGTGTTCAGGTCACCAAATCCAAAGGGTCAGCCTTAACTAGACATGGATGTGACCTGAGGAGCCAGTCCAAAGGCCGATCACCAAATTTGCTGGTGGTTGTGGGGACCAGAGCTGTGAGCCAGGAATGGGTAAGTAGCCAGTACATTAGAGCATGACAAGAGAGTGCGCAGGGGTGCACTGTCACCAAGGAAGGTGTGTGTCCAGGGCACATAAAGGGAAGGTTTAACCCTGTGTATCTTCCTGTGGGACTTCCCGTCTGCCAGGCTTGTTAGCATCGGCCTGAGGGAGGCTGGTGGAGTGGCGCCTCTGGGATGTGCTGGCATAAAAGCCTCAGCATGTGCAGGACACAGGCCTCCCCCAAGTCTCTTTCAGCAGAACCCAGGTCCTGAACCCAGGGGTCTGACTGTGATCTTGATGTCTGCTTACCTCCTGGTTTATTTTAGAGACTTCTTCAAGAAGCTCAGTGAACAAATACATGAGCCTGACACTGTGAGGGACACTGGAGACCAATGGGGAACAAGACAGACAAGGGCCATGCTCTCCTGGGGCTGAGCTGAGGCTTGCACTGCCACATCGAGGGCACAAGGGCACAGCTTACCGCAAGGGCTCATTCACCTGTGTCGTTGCTCTGCTTTTTCGGTTTCATTTACTTCTTTATTTTTTTAGGTGAAAGTTTCTAATAGTTAATGCTTAAAATAATAACTACAGACTAACCCCACACACAGTCCTTTGCTTTTATGACCATTTATCATAAGAAGAGTTATGGTGGTGGTGAGTTATATATGTATAACTCATATATGTATAACATATATATATATTATATATGTATCATATATAATATATATAATTATAATTATATATGTATAATATATATTATATATAATTATAATTATATATATTATTCTATAGCAAAAATTTTCCTTGGCATCACTTATACATCAATGCTAGGCTTGCTTATATGCTATACAAGTTAAAAAAATTTTTAAGTTCATATAGCAAAAATTACTCGTTTCAAAGTGAACAATCCAGTAGCATTGAGTACTTTCAAAATGTTGTGCAACCATCAACTCTGCCTAGTTCCAAATCATTGTCATTACCCCAAAAGGAAACCCCATACTCCCATATGCCCCTTGCCCCAGCAACCACCAATCTGCATTCTGTCTCTATGGATTTACCTAATCTGGACATTTCATATAAATGAAATCGTACAATACGTGACCTTTTGTGTCTGGCTTCTTTCACTTAGCATAATGTTTTTGAAGTTCATCTACTTTGTAGCATATATCAGTATTTCATTCCTTTTTATGGCTGCATAGTGTTCTATTATATGTAACACCACAATTCATTTATCCATTCACTCATTGATAGTGAGGGCATTTGAATTGTTTCCACCTTTTGACTGTTGTGACCCATGCTGCTATGGACATGCCTTTACATATGTACATGTATTTGGGTACCTGCTTTCAGTTCTTTTGGGTCTGTTGCTTTGTTTGAAGAGAGCACAGAACTCTGCCTAGCCCAGGTCCTCAATGCCATCGGCATTTGGGTCCACCATCTATCACTGCTAATTGGGTAAATCTCTAACCCTTTTATCTGGGCAAGCTTCTGGGTCCTATTTGCTCTCGTCTGGGAGATGGAATGGGCTGCGGGAGTCTGGACAGCACTTTACTTCTACATAACGTAGTTTCTGAGAAGATTAATTTGATTGTTTAGTCAATGAAGAAATTTCTTTTGAGCATCTTTTCTGTGAAGGTACTGTGCTAGAATACTGAGAGAATAGGAAGAGATCTAAATCATGATCCTGTTCATCAGTGTTGTGCTAGCCAGTGATAAAGATAATATCCACATGCAAAGAACTCTAAACCAAGCCATTTGACAAATGTAATGGGCCAAGTACAGAGGGAGAGAGACCTGGCGAGGGGTGACCAGGGACACTTTCATTAGAGTGTATTACTTGAAATGAACCTAGGTTGAACTCATATTGATAGGTGAGGCGTAGGGGGGAAGGCATTTTTCATAGCAAAGGTGTAGCAGGAGGAATTCAGTGAGTAGATCAGTTTGGTGGAAGCAATGATTATCATAGGACAGGAAGGTTCAAGAAGGCTGGCAGAGGTTTCGTTTCAAAGGATTGGGAATTTGTACTTTATCCTGAGCCAAGATAGATTCTGGTGGGAGGCAGTCTAATAATTGGGCATAAATCTTTATTTTGTTTCATTTTATGGCTGTATGGCTGTGCCGAACTTTAGTGGTGGTGCATGGTCAAGGTTTAGAATGGTTACCCATGGGGCGCCTGGGTGGCTCAGTCGGTTAAGCGTCCAACTTCGGCTCAGGTCACGATCTCGCGGTCCGGGAGTTCGAGCCCCGCGTCGGGCTCTGTGCTGACTGCTCAGAACCTGGAGCCTGTTTCAGATTCTGTGTCTCCCTCTCTCTCTGACCCTCCCCTGTTCATGCTCTGTCTCTCTCTGTCTCAAAAATAAATAAACGTTAAAAAAAATTTTTTTTTAAAAAATAGAATGGTTACCCGTGCCAAATCCTCAAGGACCCTTCAAGGTTTAGTCATTTATTTTCGGCTTCTGTGATACTTACTGAAATTCCTTCTGAGGACCCGACCAGCAGGTAAATTATAAGTCTGTACCAGCATGTGTTCTGTGGAACATCACTTCTGCGAGTAGGATTCCATGGCCAAGTAAATTTGAGAATCATTGCATAGTGCATCTTGTTACAAAATACTGAAGCAAGGAAACTGGTTTAGTTTGTTTAGTCCAGCATTTCCTTTAAACAATTGTTTTTAATGTGTATTTATTTTTGAGAGAGAGAGAGAGAAAGAGAGAGAGCATGAGCAGGGGAGGGGCAGAGAGAGAGGGAGACACAGATTTTGAAGCAGGCTCCGGGCTTTGAGCTGTCAGCACAGAGCCTGACATGGAGCTCAAACTCACAAACTGCGAGAGCATGACCTGAGCTGAGGTCAGATGCTTAACCGACTGGGCCACCCAGGCGCCCCTAGTCCAGCATTTCCTAAATTTACCTGCTGTAGTGGGTTACATGGTACCCCCCTCCCCCACTCCCACAAAGATACATCGACATCAAATCCCTGGAAATTATGGATGTTACCTTATGTGGAAAAAGAGTCTTTGCAGGTGTAATTAAACTAAGGATCTTGAGGTGTGATCACCCTGAATTCTCCAAGTGGGCCCCAAATCCAATGACAAGTGTCTATATAAGAGAAAGGTAGAGGGAAATTTGAGATAAAGAGAAGAGAAGACAGACGCAGAACGGAGATGATGAGAAGATAAAGCAGAGATTGGAGTGATGTGGCCACAAGCTGAGGAAGCTAAGGATTGCTGGCCACTACCAGGAACTGGAAGGCTAGGAAGGATTTTCCACTAGAACCTCTAGTGGAAAAATAGCCCTGCTGACACTTGGATTTCAGACTTCTGGCTTCCAGAACTGAGGGAATACATTTCCATTGTTTTAATCCACCCAGTGTGGGGGAATTTGCTATGGCAGCCCTAGGAAACAAATTCATTTGCCCATAAACTCTTTTCTAATAAAGCTTTTTGGGGTGCCTCTATGGCTTAGTCAGTTAAGTGGTCTGATTTCAGCTCAGGTCATGATCTCCTGGTTCATGAGTTTTAGCCCCGCTTTGGGCTCTGTGCTGACAGTGCAGAGCCGGCTTTGGATCCTCTGTCCTGTCTCTCTGCCCCTCCCCCACTTGTGCATGTGTGTGTGCGGGCGCGTATGTGTGTGTGTGCGTGCTCTCTCTCTCTCTCTCTCAAAAAACGAATGAGCATTAAAAAACAAAGAAAACAAAAAAGAATAACTATGGCGTATGCCCACATATGAGGCAAGGTTTTCTGGTTCCAAATTACCCTCATGGGTATATAAGATGGAGATGGGTAAGATATATATAATATAAGGCAGAGTTTCCTTATATTCAAGGGCTTCCAAGATCTCTCCCTTCAAGCCATTTTCTTGATTACTGAAGTTTGGGCAACTAAAGTACTGTACGGGGAGAACTTGCTCCTGAAACAGTTTTGATCAGTGCTAGCGTTAGCTGCTGACAAAGGTCATCTGATTGAATTGGTTAAAAAAAAAAAAAAAAAAAAAGGAGGGGAGCAACTAAATATAACACAAAATCAATAAGTATTCTTGGGAGAATGGAGCAGATGGAATGGACTAGCTTGCTCATTGTCTGTCCTAACTTCCCTCTTATCTGTCTTCTTGAACTGAAGAAGCTGGAAAGCTAAAAATGACGCTTTCTAGACTCTTCCAGGGAGCATCGCAGATGCACTTTCGGATCTGCCTGCATAACACTTGCGTTCAGAACGAGCCAGTCAATCTGGCTTGTGGGTGGTGGCACAGGTGACATGCAGCAGCAGCATCTCGATGCAGCTGGCAGCTTCCTGGTCACGGCGGAGATGGCAGTGTCACAGTGCAGCCACAGCGCCAGGTGCGGTGTGTGCCTTCATGTCCTCTAGCCAGTCCTCTGGTGTGGCTGTGGGATTACTCCTGGAAGTTCAGCCTAGGGTCGGTTTCTTGCCCAACCTTCCCCTCCCCGCCCCCACTTCGGTGATTCTGGAAGTTGTACAATACTCCGTTACAAATATCTTCTTGCTTCAACTAGCCAGAACAGATTCTGTTCTCTGTGACTAGACCCTTACTGATGACCCCTCTATTTAAGTCTTGGGTGTGTATGTAAATAAGCGATGATTAAAAGGCAATACAGCTGGTGAATATGTCAGAGAGATCACAAATCTAAACCAATAGCAAAAATTTGAAAAAAAACCCCAACAAACAGCAACCCCAAATTTATATAATTATGGCTTGCGACTAAAAATATCCAGTGATGCCGTATGTAAATGAAAGTGAGTGTGTTAGGTGCTTTAAGAAGTACTTCTCGGGATGACTGAGATACTGAAAGACTCCAAGGTAAGAGTTGAAATAAAATTGCTTCATAAAATGTGAGTGTGGGGGAAAAAAAGCAATAGTATGAAATGAACTATTCCACATATGTGACTTAAACTTATCTATCTATCTATTTAAGAGAGAGTGTGAGTAGTGGAGAGGGGCAGAGAGAGAGAGGGAGGGAGAGAGAATCCTAAGCCGGACCCATGCTCAGCAGGGAGCCAGATGCCCAGCTCCATCTCATGACTATTAGATCATGACCTGAGCTGAAATCAAGAGTCAGACTGTCAACAGACTGAGCCACCCAGGTGGCCCTAAACTTTTACATGTAACTAAATGAACGCATTAAATCCTATACACAGACATTTGACTCTCTTATCTATTGCCAAAACATTTATATTTTCAAGTTGGCCAAAACAATCCCCAAACTTCAACCTTGTTTTTTGAGGAATTTTTCCCTTGTATATATTCAGAATTACCTGATATTTAAATTAAATGGCATTAATATGGGCTGAAACTAATGTGCAAGGGGTGACTGTTGAGAAATGCTGGCCTACTGGATCAAGGCTCAGGATAATATATGGCGATTTTGGTGTTCAATCGGCTACTTAAATGACAGATAAAACTGGTGA